>NC_142048.1:44975620-45275620 GCF_982192425.1 Myodes glareolus
ACTACTTGCCAGAGTCGCTTCTCTCCTTCCACTGCATGAGGCCTGGACATCAAACTTAGATAATCAGGCTACACAGCCAGCTCAGAGTTTACCATAACCTTGATAAAAGTTCCCGGGCCTGGTATTGGGATGTAGCTGGCACAATGCTTGCCCAACAGACACCATTCCTAGCAACCAGAAAAACAAAACAAACAAAACAAATGACAACAAAATGGGTGTAGGGACACATACCTACAGTCCCAGTACTCAGTCATTCAAAGGATCAAAAACTCTGCGCACAAAGGTTGAGGCTGCAGAAGGCCGCATTTCAAAGAGAGGGGGCATGGGTGGAAGGGGAAATTTCTGGGCAGTGAGTCTTCCAGATCTTTTAGGGTCAGCCCCAACAGGACCCAGTGGCAGGATGACTGTCTGTGGGCTGTTTCGTCAGTAGTAAATGGATGGGACAATCACTGTGGTCCAGCTGGCAGAACAAACAGAGAGCTCTCTGGTGAGTTTTCTTGGAGAGGGGTTACCATGGCCCACTGGCTTGTCTCTGCCTTTTTTGAGTCTCAGCATCTGTGAGAGGTTTCTGGTTATCAGTTTTTAGGACAGCAGATGGCGATGTTTAGCAAACTTGGGCACTGACAAGAAACCTGAAACTTTGAACTTGGGAATTGGTCACCACTTAGTAACCACCTTCATGACCAGAGCCAAATACAGTTTGGGACATTGTTGAAGACCAGCCTCGATATAACTCATACTTTCTAGGGTAGGAGCATGAGGATTAGAATTATTTAGCAAAAGGAACAGAAGTGAGAGAAATAAAAGAAACACGGATAGCATCGGGAGGGACATTCAGTGAGCACTGAATCCTGAACCCTTTATTTTCCACATGCTTATATACTTCATTCCAAAAGGGGAGGAGGGGGCAGCAGATTTCATTAACATGATGTAAGGAATCGCCTTGAGTTTTCTGACCTTTATAAAGTTCAAGTGGAGTGGATCCATCTCTACACCCCAAATACTAATCCCTAGGTCAGGAACTCCTCTTTGTAGCCACACCTGTTGTCAACAACTTTGAAAGAGCAAAAATAAACTCAACCTCTCTGACCTCCAGTCAAGGTGGAACAGGCTCACATCTGTGGATCCCCACAAGACATAGGACTTTTCTTCCTATTTAAGTTTTTGGGAGCTCCTCAGTGGTCCCAGGAAGGAAAGCAGATCATGAGAGAGAGAGACAGTGTGTGTGTGTGTGTGTGTGTGTGTGTGTGTGTGTGTACGTGCGTGCGTGTGTGTGTGTGCGTGCGTGTGTGTGTGTGTGTGTGTGTGTGTGAGTACGTGCGTGTGGGCTCGTGCACGCTACCTGGATTCCAATTCCAAATGCCTCTGGAATGCTGTTCTGCCAAAGTCCTGGGTGGAGGCCACCTGAAGTCTTTCTGGAGCCATGAAGAAATTCAGAGGCCTCCCAATGCTTGCTCCACCTTCATTAGCTCTGCACACAAGGCCTTCAGTAGTTCTGCCAGCTCCTCATGGTACTGGGTTTGCCAGCTTTCCTCAGAAAGCTAAATTTGAACCTAGCAGCCAAATTTAAATCCAGCACTTGGGAGGCAGAGGTAGGAGGATCTCTGAGTTCCATGCCATCCTGATCTGCAGAGTGAGTTTCAGGATATCCAGGGCTACACAGAGAAACCCTGTCTCAAAAAACAAGAAAGAGAGGGGGGGGGGGGAGAGAGAGAGAGAGAGAGAGAGAGAGGAGGAAAAAGAAAGGAAAGAAAAGAAAAGAAAGAGGGAAGGAGGGAGAGAGGGAGGGAAGGAAGAGAAAGGAAAGAAAAAGAAAGGAAGAAAGAAAGGGAAGGAGGGAGGGAAGAAAGAGAAAGGAAGAAAAAAAGAGAAAGAAAGCAGGCAAGCAAGCTGAATTTGGGCTGGAGAGAGCCTTAGGAAGACCCTGGATTTCATCCCCAAATCTGCCACAAAAAAAAAAAAAAAAAAAGAACAGAAGAATCTGGAACTCTGCAGTAAAAAAAAATTGTCTTGGGTAGTTTTATATTTGTTAAAAGGAGTTATTACTTTTAAAGCCCTTTCATCACATTTGTGGGGCAGTCACCTGTGCCATCACACTTGTGCAGAAGCACAGGGACAGCTGGCAAAAGTCAGTTTCATTCTGACACCACAAATCTCTCCTTCCATCGTGTTAACTCAGGTCAACAGGCGTGGCAGCAAGCATGCTTCCCTGCTGAACTACTTCACCAGCTCCTTATATTTTAATTTTTACTTTTATGTGTATGAGGGTGTGTGTGTGTGTGTGTGTGTGTGTCTACCAGATGAGGGCATTGGAGCATTGGATTCCCTGCATATGGGGTTATAGAAGGATATGAGCTGCCAGTGTGTGCTGGGACCCAAAGCTGAGTCCTCTATAGCTCAGACATCTCCCCAGCCCTACCTTAGACATATTTCAAAATTAAGTCATATATATATATATATATATATTTTAAAGGTTTGTTTTATTATCTGTTTCTGTGTACACCTGTGGGTCTGTGTATGTGGGTGTGGGTGCTCTTGGAGACCAGAAGAGGGCGCTGGATTCTCTGCAGGTGGAGGGACAGGCAGTAATTATGAATTTGAGAACTGGGTCACCTATACAGCCTGGTAACCAGGATGCAATTACTGTTGGAATCCCTGGAGTTGAAGTTAAAGGTGGTTGTGAACTTCACCGCGTGGGTGCTGGAAATCATACTGGTCTCCTGGAAGAGCAGCAAGTACTCTTAACTGATCTCCCTCCAGCCCCTCAGTTTATTTACTGTGTGGGCGTGGCGCATGAGTGTGACGGAGCATGCCCTGGAACCCAGGAGATAACTTCTGGGAGTTGGATCTCTCTCCCTTCTTCCATCACGTTTGTCGTGGAGATTGAACTCTGGTCATCAGACTTGGCAGCAAGCACCTTTACCCATCGAGCCATCTGGCTGGCCCCTTAGATGCATTGTTAGTTTTGTTATTGTATTTCTAGTCTATCATCATCATCATTGCGAAGAACAGCACACAGACAGGTTCAGAAGGCTTGAGCCAGTTGGCGGCCTGTGGCACAGTACCTTCATGGGGGTTAGAACCGTGAAGTGAGAGATTTCTTAAGCCATTAAATCAATCCTTGATTAGCTCCCTGGGCCTTGAGATGGGGTTCTGGGACGGACAACACAGCACTGGTTCTGGAGTAGCCTTCAGGGGTTGCGGCACACTGGTCTCTGGTCCCCTTGTTTGCCTCCGCTTTGCCTTTCTCCCTGTGCTCCGGTGTATACAGTTAAACTTCACGTATGTGGTTGGGACACAGCCTTGAATCCTTCTGTGGAACAGTGCAGGGAACAAGTAAACAGAAAACCCCATCTCCAAAGGATTAGATGCTTGATACTGGCGGAACCACATGTTAGTATAGAAACTATCTTCTCTGGGTGGCCAGAACATGAAATCACTGGGGGAGAAAGGACCAACTTCCAGAGCAAGGTGGCAGAGCCCCCCTGGCCTGAACCTCTGGCAGCCAGAATTCCTGATGTGGAACCCCTCGATGGGTATGTCCTTGTGATCTTTCCCCAACCCCCCCCCCACTAGAGAGCTTATAAGTCCATAAGGCCAGACACTGTTAATGACTTTTCTGAAAAAGAAAAGATAGCTGTGAGGGTTAGGAAGTGGCTCGGGGGTAGAATGCTCGCATCACAATGGCAAAGTCCCTGAGCTTGATCCCCCAACAACGTAAGTGCATGATCCACGTGTGCACACACACAGAAGCCGAGAAAATCTAAGCGTAAACATAAAATAACACAGAACTGCTGATCCAAGAATGGCGTGGTTTAGTTTGGTTTGTTTTGTTTGTTTTTCATTTTTATTTCTCATTGCGTGTGTTCCTCTCCTAAGAAATCACCTTCCTCCAGATCAGTGAGGCCATCTTGGGACTCTCATACATGCCTCTCATACAGTGCTTGTTTGCCAAGATTCCCAAGATCCTTGGTTCTATTGTCTCTGTGTATACCTCCTTCTCTTCCAGGTGACTTGACACTGAGAATGGCTCTTGTCCATATCAGCCCAGTGTGTCGAGTATGGACCTTGACAAAAGCCCATGCGTGGTGGATGACAGGGCTTTCAGTCTGCATTTTCACAGAACCGAGCAGGTCTCACTTGCGGGAGCGCAGGTTCCCCTTCCTTGACAGGTGTTCTTCCTAACACGCCATTTTCAAACAAAATGTTTCCTAACTTCCAGCACCCATCTTGGCTGGCTTTTTTTTTTTTTCAAGACAAGGTTTCTCTGTATAACAGCCATAGCTGTCCTGGAACTTGCTCTGTAAACCAGGCTGGCCTCGAACTCACAGAGATCCGCCTGAGTGCTGGGATTAAAGGCGTGCGCGTGCACCACCACCAAATGGTGTTGGCTGTCCATTTTAACTGCTCCCCCAGTAGAAGGGTAATCACAGCCTACCAAACCTGTGGAAGTATTTCCCTGATTTCTGTGAAGTATTTCAACCAAAGGAATCTGAGTATTAAAAAGTCATTCTTACCAATGAATTAAATTTCAAAGGATTTTAGAGATGAAAGAGATCATAGAGATTACTCAGAGCCCTGGATGTAACTCCTGCAGAGAGCTGAGCAGTGATTACCCTGAGGAGTAAAGGGTAGGAATACGTGACTTACTGAAGACCTCAGAGCTGCTGAGCACTTAAACCAAGATTTACACCAAGAGATAGTCACACACTCCTTTTCTCGACACATATTCATATCAGCCTTTCAAATTAGCTAATCATAACGAGAACCTTCTTTACGAAAAATAGATGATGCAGGGCTAGAGTTAAGAAGACTTCCCAGTCCTGAAGACGACCAAGGTTCAATTCCCAGAATCCAGGTGATGACCCACAACCAGCTATAACTCCAGCTATAGATGCAGTCTACAGGCTCCAGACACTCACATGGCGCACAAACACATATTTAGGCAAAATGTTCACACACACGAAATAAAATAAATGTAGATAAAAATGTCTAAACTGGTGGAGAGCTGGGTGTGGTCTCACACACTAGTAACCCCAGCGGAAGTGAAGGAGGGGAAGTCAGGAGCATCAGGAGTTCAAGGCCGTTGTCTGCAACCAGACCAGCCTGAGCTACAGGCGGCCCTGACTCAAAAGAAAACACACAGAAATGGGAGTGGAAAGCTAGCTCAGCAGTAAGAGCACTTGCTGCAATATCATAAGGGCAGAGTTTAGATGCCAGGCCCTGTATAACAAACCACGTGTCCCGCATGTGCCTGTGACCCCAGCACTCAGAAGGACAAAGGCAGGAGAATCGGTAGGGCTTTCTGGCAGTCAGCCAAGAAAATATGAGCCTCAGGTTTATCAAAAGACCTCACCTCGAAGGCGCCCGGCAGAGGCGGTGCAAGCCTTTAACCCCAGCACTCAGGAGGCAGAAGCAGGTGGATCTCTGAGTTCAAGGCCACCCTGGTCTACAAAGTGAGTTCCAGGACAGCTAGAGCTACACAGCAGAGACCCTATCTTGGTGGGTGTCGGGGGTGGAAATAGGCAAAAGGCAATAGAGAAGAAACGTGATGGACTTCCTCTTCGGCCTCCATGTCCACATACAACTCACACACAGAGACATATACAAATAAGAATTTTAAAATCCCAAAAGTAACAATCAGATTAGAAAAATTAAGTAATAGAGGAATGACAAATTATGTAATATAGAAATTAGCAAAGTGTGATGGGTACCTCAAGGAACACACAGAACAAGTCTGTACTTCTAACACATTGATGGGACAAATAAATTAATCTAAACCAGAAGGACTTTAATCCCATTCACTGAGTGCAGTAGTCTTGTGAGAAAATGAAATTTAAACACTCTCCTTTTTTTCGTGATGTATAGGTACACAGATGATTTTAATGAAAAACAGACTTATCTCAACAGAGAAGGCTCAGAAGAGAAGAGCTTGTGCTTGCAGAAAACCCGGGTTTTATTCCCAGCACCCACAAGGCAGCTCACGACCATCTTTAGCTCCAGTTCCAAGGGATCCACTGCCCTTTTCTGACCTCCTCAGGCCCAGGTACACACCACACACACACACACACACACACACACACACACACAAACACACACACACACACAAACACACACACAAGTAAAACACTCACATACATAAAAAATAAAAATAAATCCAGTTTGATGAACCAATAGGTTTTGTTGGAGTTATTTACATGAACATGGGTGAGGGGTTAATTACAAGAACATAAACGACTCCAAGACATAAAACTCTCCAAGGGCTGGAGAGTGCCCTTTCCAGGTAACACAGGTCTAGACGTCTATCAGGCAGCTCACCTGGCCTCAAGAGTCTTCGTTGCAGCTTGATTTGTCTAAGAGTGTTCTTTGCTGCTTTCATTGCTTAATCTAATAGGGTGGGGCCTTGTGAATCTGGTGAGTTTCGGGGACTTCCTGAAGTTATTTTGCGTTGTTTACCTTCATGCCTAATGCACTTCCCTGCAGGATGGAATCCATCTTGGAGGAAGTTGTTATACAATGGTGGCTCAGCCCCTTCTAATAGTGACACCTAACGAAGTGCTTAGTTTCACTGCAACTTGATATGCCCTGGGAGGCCAGCTCTTTCCTTAGGGGAGCTAGGAGGAGTGAACTGGGGGGGAAGGGGGAGAAAGGAGGTGAGGGTACTTTTAAAAGTGCCTCACAGGTGTGTCCTCCATTTCTGGGTTCTAATTAATTACAGGTGTTGTCAAGTTAACAGCCAAAAAAGTCATCACTATTGGGGGCTGGAGAGATGGCTCAGAGGTTAAGAGCACTGCCTGCTCTTCCAGAGGTCCTGAGTTCAATTCCCAGCAACCACATGGTGGCTCACAACCATCTATAACAACATCTGGTGCCCTCTTCTGGTCTGGTGGCATACATGCAGACAGAACACTGTATACATAATAAATAAATCTTTAAAAAAAAAGTCATCACTATTGTAAAAATAGTCAGGAGGACACAATACCAGAGACGACACATGGTGACCAGAACCCAGTGACATCACTTGCTCAAGATACCCAAAGGACCAGAGCTCCCATAAGAGCCTGCTCCCACAAAGTCAGCTAGGGCTCCTGGAGCAGGGATCTTTAAGGCTGAAGGAATGTCAGATGAAAGAAGCTGAGACAGAAGACAGAGTAGAATCAGGAGGTCTCTTCGGTCATGTCAAAACAGCCAAACAGCCCCGAGTTTATTTCAGAACTTGCTTGTATACAAGAGCAGAACAAAGCACAGCACAGACGGTCTGTCAGGATCTAACCACAAAACCATTCCTGTCCTTGAGTGAGCAGCCTCCTCTCCAACATGCGCTTGCGGCCCGGACGCAGCCTTACTTCCTATCTTGATGTTTCTGAGGTTTGGCATCAGAAGTATTCTTTCTACTAGATACAGTGTTCTTTTCTCATGGGCAAAATGCTCTTTCCCTTCAGCTAAATCAGAAGTCTCTCACAGCCCTCAAGGTTATTGGAAAAAGAAGAGCAGGCAAGCTTGAACTCAAATGACTTATAAATCAGAATGGACTCCAGATGGAAACTGAGTCACACATGGGCTACCACAAACTCCAGGGCACCCACTGGCAGTATATCAGCAGAGATCAAGAACAATGAAGGGCTATTCACATTTTTATGAGTACTGGAGAGATACCACCTTGATCTGCCCTGCAGGTGAAGGGTCTCTTTGGCATCGCACTCTTGAACCAGAGACTACTATGACAGATTGGACCCCATCTTTTTATTAAATTACTTTTTATTTATTCTATGTGTCTCTCACATCATGCATCTTGATCCCATTCGTTTCCCTGTCCCTTGATATCCGCCCTCCACCCCCGCCATGCAACAACCACCCCCCACCAATAAAACAAAATTTAAGAGAGAAAAAGGCAAAAACTAGGAGGCTCATCATGAAAGTTACAGGGTGAACCAATGGGTTACAAAGTAAATCCCTCAGTCCATAATCTTTACTTGCAAGTGTTCATTGCAGAGAGTCTCTGGTCTGGTTGGAGGCCTCTGGTTTCTGTTTCATTATCACTGTTGGGCCCTCTCTGTGACTGACTTCTCTTGGGTATCCTATTGTTGCCCTGTGTTCTGGAGATCCCGCAGCTTTGGGTCTGCAGGGCCACATTCTTCATGTTCTCCAGCAGATCATAGATGGGTGGATGTTGGGGCATGTCACATCATGCATAGCTCTCATTCTGGGCTTGAGAGGCTGCAGGACTGGTCAACCTGCCAGTTCTCCTCGGTCCTCACCAAAGGGTAAACACTCCAGCATATGGCAGAGCCAGCTTCCAGGATCCCAGCACTCTGGAGGCAGAGGTCGGAGGATCTCAGAATTCGAGACCAGCCAAGTCTACAAAGCAAGTTCCAGGATACCCAAGGCTATTAGAGAGACTGTCTCAAAAAACAAACAAACGAACAAAATTTAATAGTTCTGTGAGGGCTATGCCTGGTTGCAAACTTGACTATATCTGGAATGAACTATAATCTAGAAATGGAGGGCATGATTGTGATCCAGATTTTTTTTTTTTTTTTGAACAGGATTTCTCTGTGTTACAGCCCTAGTTGTCCTGGAACTAGCTCTTGTAGACCAGGCTGACCTTGAACTCACAGAGGTCTACAAGCCTCTACCCTGGGAATAAAGGCGTGTGCACTGCACACCAACACCACTTGGTGTGCTCCAGATCTTGAGGCAGGAAGACGTGTGCCTTTAATCCAGACCTTAAGGCGGGAAGGCACACCTTTACTCTGGGCCCCACCTTCCGTTGGAATACTACATAAAGACTATGCAACCTCGCTCAGCCCGTCCATTCTTCCTTCAAGACCCCAGCAGACCAGCTGAAGCACCCAGCCTCCTGGGACTGAGTAGCACCTAGATTCTTGAACTTTGATTCATAACTAACTATTGGTAGACAGCCTGTAACTCATCTCAATAACTTTCCATAAATATGGAAATATATATCTATATATGGACGTGTATATATATGTATCCATATATATATATATAGAGAGAGAGAGAGAGAGAGAGTTAGAGAGAGAGAGAGAGAGAGAGAGAGAGAGAGATTGATTCTGTAAATTCTGTAATAACAGAGAACCAAATGCGGTCAGGGCTAGAACAAAGGCAGTAACTAAAGAGCTCTGACAGATGGATCTGTACGAGCAGCTTGGCACTGAGGAGAAGGCAATAAACAAAAAGATAAGGCATACAGGCGATGAGCGCTGTCCTGCCACCCAGACAAAAATCCAGATAACCCCAGAGCAGCGGAACTCTTGCACTAGCTTTCCCCAGCCCTGGACCTTACTGATGCTGCAGCCAGGGCTGCATATAACAAGTCAAGGAGCAAGCAGCAGAGAGAACCCAGAGACTTGATGAGAAAAGGAAGAAAGTGAAACTTGTCCTGGATGTCCGGGAGCGGCAGGCCTGGGCCCGGGGGAGTGAGAAAGAGGAGGAGAGCCAGAGCCACAACACAAGAGTAGAGGCTGAGAGGGAAGAAGAGAAAATATTGAAGGCAGGGGAACCCCCAAACTAAAGCTCAAGTGGAAATGTGAGGAAGGAGGATCAGTCCCAAGATGGCTACTCCAGAGATGTCCTCCTCAAGCTTTTAGAGAGGTACGGGAAGTTCTCAACCTGGTGATTTCCCAAAAGAAGGCAGGCAGCACCATAGAGGAGTTTGCAACTGTAAGGGCCGCGGAACCGGCTGTCAGAAGTGAAGTGGGCATGGTGGACAACCCTCTGAAGCGAGTATAGCCATGATGCGCATGCGCCAGCAGCTGGTTGCCCAGAAGCAGGAAGATGAGGGGCAGTCCACACAGCGGCCTTCCCACCCCACACACTTTTCTGAATCGTCACCAATAAACTTTCTCTTATTTTTTTGTTTGTTTGTTTGTTTTGTTTTTCGAGACAGGGTTTCTCTGTAAACTTTCTTTTTAAATTAAATCTTGTCTGGCTGCAGTTAATCTTGTGGTTAATCAGATTCCTCCCACACCTACTTCTTGCATCTAAACAGTTGCATAAATTGAAGTCTCTAACTCTGCTCTTGGGACCCTTTTCCTTCTACTGGGCTGCCTGGCCCAGCCTTGACATGAGGCTAGGCTATGTACCAAGTCATAGTTGATATCTCTGGGAAGTCTCTCTCTCTCTCTCTCTCTCTCTCTCTCTCTCTCTCTCTCTCTCTGAAGGGAAACAGGGGTGAATCTGGGGGAGAGGGGAAGTTGGGGGGAAGACTGGGAAGAGTGGAAGTAGGGAAACTGCAGTACGGATATAATGTATGAAAGAAGAAAGAATAAAAGAAAAAAATTAAAGAAAAAGGGCTTTTTGGAACTGCTCAGTCATCTATACACCCACTTACCCTCACCTTTAGGCGGGCCACTAAACCCATCCATCGTTCACCCCAGGGGTGTAACAAGAAAATCCCTGGGTCATTCTCTGCAGGGAACCAGATGAGGTGAGGACTGGATATGGGGGACACCAGTGAGGGGACACTACGGTCTGGATATAAGGGAATGAAAAAAAAATATCCCTCACAGCTGTGCCCTCCATTTGGGGGCATTAGTTAATTCCAGGTGTAGTCAAGTTGACAACCAAGAATAGCTATCACACATGTGAAAACAGGCCTGACAATTAGAGTTTGATCCTCGAAACTCATGCTAAGGAGGAAAGAGAGAGCAGACAACATAACATTGCCATATGACCTCTATCTACACAGTAACCGTGGCACGTATATGTGCATATACATGCATCATATATATACACATACATATCATACATATACACACATATGTACACATCATACACACATATACATATCGCACACACACACACACACACACACACACACACACACACACAGAGGAAGTTCTGAAATTCAAGGTCATCCTCAGCTGATAGGCACTTTAAGGCCAGGGACCAATGAGATACCTCAGCAAGCACAGATGCTTGTTGCCTAGCAACCTGAGTTTGGTATCCAGGGCCTGCATGGTAAAGAACACTGACTCCCACATGTTGTGCTCTGACCTCTACATGCATGCCTCTGCACACACACGGTAACACATACACCCATATAAATTAATGTAATTTTACAAATTGAAGAAAAAAGAAGAGAATTGGAGAAAAAAAATCCAGGTGGCTTACTAATCTAAATGGGAAAAGGAAATCTATAAATAAAAAACACTTCATTGGAAAAAGAAGATATTCATAACTTTGAGACTACAAAGAATTTTTTAGACATGGCACAAAGAACAAATTATGAAAGAAAATATTGATAACTCATGTTGCATTTAGTTACACTTAGGAGCTTCTTTTCTGCAAACAATGCCAGAGTGTGGACGGGAGCTTCAGAGCATGAGAAGATAATGTGTACACTACTGCCTTGTCTCACTTTTCTTTTAAGTTGGATCTCCTTCCATTGCCCAGGTTGGCCTTGAATTACTATGTCGCACAGGTTGTCTCAAATTCATGCTCCTCCTACCTCGGCCTCCTGTCACCATAGATAGAAAAATATTAGAAAGAAACCAGAAAAAGAAAGGATATACTAAAAGATATGCACAAATATATCACAAAGACCTTGCCTATGTGGCAGAAAAAGAAAGAAAAGAAAGAAGATCATTAGATATTTGGGAATGATGAATTTAAACCACCGCTCAGCCCACAGGAAGATAATACTTCTTTAAAATATATCAGTAGTAAAGATGGACACAATTGTGGGAAACCTGAGTCTTTAAACATTGGTGGGAGTACGGATTGGCGTAGCCTCTTGGGAAAACTGTTTGGCAATAGCTCTTAGTGGCAAACATATACTTACCCCATGACCTAGCAATTCCATTCCTGGGTGTGGGTAAATGTCTGTGTGTATGCACCCAGCCATGGGAAGATGTATAGTCATTTTATTCCTAAGAATCCTCTATTCCTTTGGCTGCTATAAGAACATACTACCAGCTTAGTAACTTAAAAACAAAGCGATGTATTCTCTCCCTGATGTTCAGGAGATTAGCGCCCTAAAGCCAGGCAGGGGATGTAGCCGTAGTGCTGAGCCCATTCTAGGAACTTGGCAAAATTTTACTCCTTGTCTCTTTCAGCTTCCAGTTCACAGACACGTGTGTCAGTTTTCCATTGCTGTAACAAAGGATCTGAGATAATTAACTTAAAAAGAGGGCGGGCTCATTTTGGCTGATCGTTTCAGATGTTTCCTTATTGGTCAGCCCACTGCTTTTGAACCACTAGTAAAGTAGCTCATCATGGTGGGGGTGTGAGGCAAAGAAAACCCTCATCTCACGATGAGATAGACGCACAAGAGAGACGGTGGAAGAGGCTGGGGTCCTGGTAGTCCCTCCGGGATGTCCCCTCCTATGGTCTCCCACTACCCCTCACCTCTTAGAGGTAATGCCACTTCACACTAGCTGCTGGGCTGGAGACTAAGACATTAAGACATGGGCTTGGGCAGGGATGTTACATGACTAAGCCTTAGAGCAACAACAACAACAACAACAAGACTGCCAAACCTAGCTTTGGTGAGCCAATGAGCTGACTAGTGTTACCTATGGGAGCATGGCCAGGGGTCACTTAGAAGAGAATGAATGACTCAAAGGCAGCTAGGTCACAAAAAGACCACTGCACTCAGGACAACTTCATCCCAGGTCTCTCCTCGCCCCCGGCCCTGCTACTGCCTTAATAACTTTGGCAACGGGCTTTGTGGATCTTGTAGCTTTCTGACCTTCTTGAGCCTCATAAATTGCTGAACCTTGCGGACTCTCATAAACCTCCCTCCAGGAGGGAATGCTTCAGTTTGAAGCTCGAATCTCAGCCTCTTTCTCCTGGGTTCCCCTTTTCTGTCTGTGTAGTCTCCCTCCGCTTCACTCCCATGCTCCACCCTCCACTCCGTGTGTTGGGGAAGGAAGAGTTTGCACATAAAGTAGGCAAGCCTCTACCCCTTCCCTGATCTATACCCTTCTCCCTAGTGTAAGGAGAAATTCTTCTCCAGCTATCTTGATGGTTCTAGAAGACTTTAGTGTCACTGATTTTAACTGATGAGAGCTTGCTGCCACGTGAAGGTGGGGGGGGGGGGGTTGAGAGAAAGTCATTCTAGGAATAGCGTACATATCAGGAGAGGTATACTTCCTAGCAGAAATAAGAGGGAAGGATTCCCCAAAGTGGACTCATATAAAGGATTATTCGGATGAGGGTTATCCTCGGGTTAAAAGTTAACATACTCCTACACGTATAGTGGCATCCAAAGAGAAGAGGAGTCAACAGGAGGTAAGGCAATCCACACCTGACCCTTGGCCAGCTCTGCCATGCAGAGGACTATGCCCAGGGCTCCCAGCAGATGAAAGAATAAATGCTAGCGGCCGATGTAATAAAGGCTGGGAAGGGAGCAAGCCCCTAAGGGGTGGCTTTTGATGGGACAACTCAAGGGGTTTGCTCTGCAAAACTTCTGCCTTCTCTGTTATGCCACAAATGGCTCTAGAAAAGTCAAGTGGGGCTTGCAGCTAGAAATAAAGAATACCCACTCCTCTGTGGTCCAGTGTTCTGCTCCTGATATACACCCCGCTTTACTTTTATAATAAGAATAAATAAATAAACACCGAATGAAAAAAGTGTTTGTACAGGGTAATGCTGTGGCAGCTGCAGAGATTTAATGGCTGAATTTGGGTTTGAGAATCATCTGTATCTCTTCTACTCAGCCGTTTTCTACTCAGAAGCAACTGGAAGCCCTAGCTAGCCAGAAATGGTGCCGCAGTGGTGAGATGCCTATTTCCTGTGCACAATAGAATAAAACAGTGTTCCATCAAAGTGCCAAGAGACAGACTAGGAAATAGGAGATGCAGGGAAGTCTTTGGTGTAACGGATGGAAGATGGGGTACATTTGTCTTATGGCCTTGGCATTAAAGAGGGGTCTAAAGCTTTCTCTGAGAGGTCTTGACAATACCTTCATGTAATCTATGACGCAGCCTTGTTAAAAAAAAAAGGCAATAGCATCAAGCTTACAAAAAAGACCTATGGGCATTATCTCTATCTGCTTCTGCCAGTTTTTTTATTTCAAAATTTTTGGGGGTGTTTGTTTCTTCTTCTTGGTAGTACTGTGCAGTACTTCATGAATAGCAGACAAGGGCTCTACCACTAAGCCACGCAGGGCAATGGAAAGAGACCCTGATGTGGGAAACCCACACTTCCTCATCCCTCAGTGAGTCAGCCCGAGAGACTCTTGTCCCTTCCTCATCATAGTTAGCTTTCGATTGCTGTAATAAACACCACGTCTAAAACAACTAGGGGATTCATTTCCATTTTACAGCTTATAGACAATCACCAAGGGAAGTCAGGCCAAGACTTCAAGGCGGGCATTGAAGCAGAGGACATGGAGTAGTGCTGCTGACTGACTTGCTCCCCATGGCTTAATCAACCTGCTTTTTCATATAACCCAGGCCTGCCTGCCCAGGGCTGGCACCATCTCTATGAGCTGGATCTGTCATGTCAATCATTAATCAAAAAAATGCTTCACAGACATGCCTGCAGGCCAATCTAATGGAGGCATTTTCTCAATGGAGAGTCCCTCGTCCCAGATATATCTAGGTTTTTGTCAAGTCGGCAAAAAAAAAAAAACCCAACCAGCTCTGAGTGGTTGTGGCTAATACCTTCAATCCCAGAATTCAGAAGGCAGAGGCAGGCAGATCTCTGTGGGTTCGAGGCCAACCTGGTCTACAGAGTGAGAACCACAGCAGCCACGCAGCCAGGGCTACACAGTGAAATCCTGTCTCAAAAACCAAAACCCAAACCAAACCAACAAATAAAAAACCAAAACCAAAAAAAAAAAAAAAAACAACCCACACATTCCTGAAACCTTCGCAACAGAAGGCAGGCAGTCACAGCCAACCTAGTGGGCAGGTGCCAAGGCAGCTGGACACAAGAGGCTGGCCAGCTATTTACCGGAGCTGGGTGAATGAATCACTCTGGGTGGAAGTCTGTCACCACCACACCCTGGAATCTTTGGAGAATGAGAACGGACAGCCATCATTACCAGACTCTTCCAGCCCCTCCCCTGGACTGCCACATCAGCCACCTCAACTCCATAGACGTCTTTTTTTGTTTGTTTGTTTGTTTGTTTGTTTGACTTAAACCTCCGTGTGGCAGCGACTGGCAACTGGGAGGGCAGTGACAGTGTCCTTTTGCTTGAATAGTTCCTCTCCTCCCCCATCTTAGAGGAGGAAGCTGCGGGCTGGCCACTACAAATCTGCATTCCTGATCGGAGCCCATCCTGGTCCCTGCCCGTAGAGAGGCCCCGGAGCCTTCCTGCTGTTGGCTGTGCTTCGCTTCTATTGCAGGAGGACAGCTGCTGCCCTGCCTGTCCAGTCTAACCTGCCGGGCACCAGGTCTGTGTGCTCAGAGTTGACTGAAACTCTTCCTCTTTCAGTTGGAACCAGGAGTAGGCGGGGCAGAGTGGGAGGAAGAGCTGTTCTCTCTCCCTCTCCACCCGGGCCAGCGCGGGAGGTATTTACAAACACTCCCGAAGGCCCGGGAAGGTAGCTGGCCTGCCTTTAGGACAACCAGCTGCCTAGGAGTGAAGCTGCAAGCGGTGGGCAGCCAGAGCCCCTAGTCTGTCCGCCTTGCCGTAGCCCTTGCCAGCGTGCTTGTGTATCCCTAGTCAGGTTACAGTGTTGTCAAAATGGGAGCAGATACATTCTCACTCAGTCACTCACTGAGTCTTGGGGACTGTGTGCTGAGGTCCCAAGAAAAAGAGAAAAATAACGACCCTGTAGGTCTGCAACTGACTAGGAAGCATCCAATTCCCTCTTTATTGACAAAGGTCTAATTCCCTCAGTCCTGACTGAGCCTAGCCCAGGGCAGCTCACTTGACCCCTGCTGGGAGTCCACTGTCAGAGAAAAATGCACCTTACCGTGTGGGGTGGTGAGGTGGCACTGCCCTCCCCCATCCTGTCAACCCTGTTTAGTCGGCCTCTGTGTGACAGAAACTCAAACACACAAGGTCACGATTGCTTAGGATTTCACAGTCCTAGCTCCATCTCACTCTCCTTATCCCTGTCATGAGTGAAGAGATGCTGTCCCCTGCTCCCTGCTCACCCTGAGAAACTGCCCAGTGCTGATTTAATCTTTGCTCTCTCCCTTGTGGAAGCAGCAAATAGATAGATAGATAGATAGATAGATAGATAGATAGATAGATAGATAGATAGATAGATAGATAATAAAAATAAAAAAATTTAAAAAAGCGTGGGAGCTCAGCAACATGGCCCACGTCTATAATCTTCACCCTCAGAGGGTGAGACAGGATAAAGAGAAGTTTGAGGTCAGCCTGCTGTACATATAGATACCTTGTTTTCCTTAAAAATAAGTAAATAAACCACTAGTAAAGATAAATGTTTAAAATTATTTTTGTTTTATGTGTATGGGTGTTTTGCCTGCGTGTATGTGTACCACATACACGTCTGGTCCCTGTAGGGGCCAGAAGAGGCTATCAGAGCCTCTTGAACCTCAGACAGTTGTGAGCTGCCGTGAGGGTGCTGGGAATCACACCGGGGTCATCTGGAAGAACAAGAAGTGCTCTTAACTGCTGTGCTATCTCTCTAGCCCCAATAATTTTGGAGGAAATCAGAGTTGAAAACTTCCTTCCAGAGCCAACGTGGGTGTCAGACCTAGACACTTGAAGAAGCAGGACAGCCAACTGAGTATAACCAGCAAGGATGGGCAAGGGGCAGGCAGATGGTACAGGGGAAAGAGCGTCTCCAGGGAGAAAAGAATAAAGGCAAATGGCCGTCACCTGCAAGTCTGGCACTGTCACAGCTGTCTGGTCACACTTTAAGGATGCTAATGCTAGCAGTTCTCCAGGGGCTAGCTCGCCTCTGGGTATAAATTCCCAAGACTGGTGTTGATAATCTATCTGCATGACCCTGCCACCTTGGCGGTCTTATGGTCTTATTTTTGCTGCCGCCACCTCCACCACCCTCCCCCTGCCTAAAGACTGAGAAACAGGGAAACAGGGGAGTTGAACAAGTCACCTGCCTTCAAGGTAGCTACAAACCTTGGAGAAATCTTTGTGCAGTGTTGGGGAGTATTTGTTTGGGTAGCTAGGACAGTCAAAAAGACAATGGAAGCAGCTCAGGCCTGGAGGGAAACTGTCTGGGCTGCAGGCTTGTTTATCCAGAAGTCAAGAAAAACGTAGGGGTGGACCCAAAGAGGAACGCCTTCAGGTCTCCAAGTGAGAAATTAATGCAGCTGGTGGTGATGCAACGCTGCAGGGGTTCCAGATGTTAGGAATGCTATTGACAGGTCGATGGGCACGGGCTGGAACCGAGAGGAGGGGGAGGGAAGCCTGGGGACCATGGCGGACCTGGTATCCTGAGAATGTGGTAGAGCAAGAGGCACAGTAAAGTCTAGCCCGGGAGGCAGGACACCAGGGTTCTAGTCCCAGCTTTAATGCAGGACACTTGGAAGTGTCACATATTTTCTCCTGAACCTTTCCTTAATCCTAAGACCTAAAAGACCTAAAAGCCTTCAGAGCTCCATTTCCAGTCTGAAGACGCGCCATGCCACAGGAGACTTCAGCCTTGGAAGGATGATGCCCTGAAACACACAGGGAAGTCACCAATCTACTAGACACCGGGAACAAGAAAGGGGGGGGGGGGCAGAGATGGAGCCCAGGACAGACGTAAGAGGCTAAGTAGGAAGAAATGGGGAACCGAGGGGATTAGTTTGGCAAACCCATTTCCAGTTCCCCCTTCTTGCTCTTCCTAACCGAGTCTCACCTTATTTGGTGAAGGCAGGTAGCACAGGCGGACCTATCACATCACTTACCCTCCATTCCCAGTTCCCCTGCTACCGTCCCTGGCGCCTGTCTTCCGTCAGAGCAGTACCCAGGGGACCAGAGCAAAAGGAGCAGTGCTTGCGGTCGTCTCATTTATCCTGACCACTTTCGGAACCTTCCCCACGTGTACGCAACTGTGCCGAAAACTTAAATGTATCACTTTCTTTACAGCAGTCCAAGCGATGACTGTTGCCTTTGTTTCACATGAGGAAACTGAGGCAAAGTTTTAAGTGATCTACACAAGGTCACACACCTACAGTTTGCCGATGCACGCTTGGTAATTAAGCATGATTCCCAAGCCAGAGTTTCCGCCTAGCTCCCGTAGCATCCTATGGACTCGGGCAGCTGAGGACCCCTTCTAGCATCGCTACCTCTCAGATCCAAAAGCGCGAGCCCACGTGACCTTTAGGTCCCCGCCTTCTCCAGGTCCCGCCCCGCTCTCGTCCCCCGCCCCCCCGGCAGGTGGCGCGCGGGCGTGGGGGCGTGGCGGGGGGCGTGGCCGGAAGCCTTAAAGCGGCCCGGGAGCCGGGTGGGCGGTCCAGATCGACGGCCGCGGCTACCTTGTGGCCTCCCAGCTGGGAGCGGCGTCGGCCACCATGTCCCTGGGGGCCTCAGCGGGTCGGGGTCTGGGGACCATGTGGTCCCCTACACACGTACAGGTGACGGTGCTACAGGCGCGGGGCCTGCGGGCGAAGGGTCCCGGGGGCACGAGCGACGCGTACGCGGTGATCCAGGTGGGCAAGGAGAAGTACGCCACGTCGGTGTCGGAGCGCAGCCTGGGCGCGCCTGTGTGGCGCGAGGAGGCCACCTTCGAGCTGCCGCCACTGCTGTCCTCGGGGGCCGCGCCCGCCGCCGCCGCCACCCTGCAGCTCACCGTCCTGCACCGCGCGCTGCTCGGGCTCGATAAGTTCCTGGGTCGCGCTGAGGTGGACCTGAGGGAGCTGCACCAGGACCAGCGCCGCAGGAAGACGCAGTGAGTAGGCGTGGGGCATCGAGGGGCGCAAGGGCGCTGGGGCGGTGCTGCTCCTGGCGGGGCGAGCGTGGCAGCCACCGCGCGATGGCTTCGCCCGCAAGTCTCACCTAACCCAGCTTCTCGTCCGGGTGTCACATCCCAGTTCTCCCAGTATGGTGAGCTTTTGGAAGGCAGGAGAGGTTTTGAATCCTCTGGGCGCCTCGAAATGCACAGTACACAGTAAGCACTAGATGAATTTTTGATGAATTGAAACAATATGCGGGTAGGAGAATTCCTATTAGGTTGGGTAGTGTGCGCCTGATACGCGGCGTTAGCTTAGGTAGAAGGCCCCTGGGTATTTTGTTAAGCTTGACGTTTAGAGCTGAAAACCCTTGGGGCAAGGACCAGAGAAAACTAATTGGAATGAAAACCCCAACACCGCAGAGCTGAGCGATTGCTGGGCGAATGGCTAGAGGAGGGGTGGGGAGAACAATGAGGGGGGGAGCAAAACAAAACCCAAAAAACCCCACCAGTCTGGTGATTGCTGACTCACATTTGCCACCTGGAATTGCCCCTCAGCATGAAGTCTAAAACAATTTGGTGTTTTGCTCGGGGTGTGTGTGTTTGGGGGGGGGGGGTCCTAATTAGTGTTAGGTGATGGTTCCAAGATCAGTAGAAGCGAGCATTGTGGCGCTCTGGAATTAGGTAAACTCTGTCTGGTAGGTGACTACTCACTAACCCACCTGTTGCTCCTCAGTTAAAGGTACTGACAGGGAGGGCATCCTAATTCTGCCGGAAAAGCTGGGTAAACCCCAGTTCACTTTAAAGTCTTACGGATTTATTTGTTCTTGTTCACTGGTCTTTGAAAGGGGCAGCTTAGCCAGTGGAGTATTTGATTCCGTTCATCTCATGTACCAAAGAAAGCTTAGGTTCGCCTAGCTGGTTCCTTTGCTTGTTTATGAGACGCACCTGTTCAGGCCCACAGATGTACAAGTGTTTTAACTTTTCCTTGGGGTGGGGCAGGAGGAGCCAGAGCAGCTTCAGTTGCCAGGCGAGGGTTGTCCAGCTTCAGCGTGCATGTGTCCAGTTGAAATACCTGATTCGTTTTTGTGGCCACAGATGAATAGGCATCGCTGAACTCAAAAAAGGAGAGCCTTGATGTGAGGCTGGATGGGGTGCCCCAAAACAACCACTACACGCCGTACTGTGCCTGTGGAGCGGAAGCCGAAGCCATCCTTATTTGCCATCTTGATTAAATGGCATTTGAGGGTTTTGAGTTGTTGACTGTTGACTCTTCATATTGCCCCTTTCCCAGATGAATGTTCGCGTCTCTGTTCGCTATCTGTTTCTTATATGACGATTTCATCCCTTTGCAAGATAGATTGTACCTTCCTGCCAGAGATGATGGGGTTTCCAGAGTCCTGGGCTCACATCTCCTTGGTCCTGACTCACATTGGGTTGCTCAGGTTCTAAACACCCCAGTTTCCCTATTTACAAATGGAGCATGCTGCTCCCCTTAATTGATGTTTGGAAAGGGCTGCAGCTTCCTGGGAGAATGAAGCCAGTGTGAAGGTTCAAAAGGTCCTGCGCTGCTGGCTGGGTGAGGGACAAAAACCTCCTTAAGCTCTCCTTCATCTCTGTATCGTTTTCTCTCATTTTCTCCAAGGTAATCCCCTAAGCCTACATGGTTGTTCCTGTTTCTGTCACATGAGCGGGTTACCACTTAGTCACAATATTGACTAGCTGGGAAATTGTGCTTACTTTGTGGGTTTTTATAACTGCCACGGACTGTCTTTGCTTTTCAACAAGAAGGTGATACTGCAAAGTTTCCGTCTACCGCTTTCTGGGGCTTTCCTAGCTTCTGGCTAAGCCTATCTGATCCCTGGAATAACAACTCCAAGGTGCCCCAGGTAGCTGAGAGTTGAAAAATAAGATATAGTCCGAGAGGTGTCAGTTTTAACAGAAAGAAATAGTTATTTATGGTTTGATTCCACCTTATGTGCAAAACATAGAAACAACAAAAAGCTAAAATCTTGGTCTGCTCTCTGTCTGTTTTGTGTGTATATGTGTGTGTGTCTGTATGTAGCAAAACAGTTACTGAACAAAGGGTAGGTTTTTTTTTTGTTTCAGACACAGAAATTTGAGGTCCATTATGTTAAGAGACAATTTACTAATCATTCTCTTGACAAACCCCTGTACAGCAAATTTATTTGCAGACAAGAGAATATGCTTTTTAGCACGATTCTGAATTTGCAGTCCTAAGTTTAGTGTGATGATACACACTTTTAAAGCAGCCTAATATATAGGCAGGATGCATTTAGTAGCAGGGAATGTATGGCCTTCAGTTAGGAATAGTAGAAAGGAATTGATTTTACTCTGATGTGTGTTAAAGACCTGATATTTCAGTGGATGTTGGAGCCAGTTAAGTACCCTGACAACAGCAGGCATGAATCCAAAGTATGGTCAGGTAAGCAACATGTAAGACCCTCAGCCCAGTTTTCTTGTCTCCTGTAGTAGATTGGTTTAAAACAAAAACAGACAAACCTTCTTAAGGGGCTAAAAGCAACAAAATTTGGGAAATAATCTCTTCGAGTAGGGCCGTTATGCAAGTAAACGCCATAAGATTTAGGATTGCCTTAATCTTCAATTGAGAGAGGAGAGAATGGTGGAGGGGCCATTTCCTGTATCAGTTGAGACTCCGATGCCTGTCTATGAAAGAGTTTGGATAGTGTAGCGGTGAGATGGTTTTAAAAGTTGTAAACGATAGTGAGATGCTGGAAAAGATGCTGTGAAAGAGTCTGGACTATTGGAAATGAGTTGAGGAGTTGTATTTCAGAGAGTCTGAAGTGTAGAAAAATGGCTTAGCTGACCATCAAGGTCTTGAAGTCACAAGGAAGCCGTTGGAGGTGTGCTTTGGGCTTCCTGTGCACATTTAAATTGTTTTATAGCAGGGTATATAAATTTTAAGCAATATTGTTACTGGTTACTACCCACCCCTCCTTCTTTCTAGAATTTCCCTTAAAGATAACGTTGGGCCTTCCTGGAACCATCCATCTCCCAGGCAACAGGGCCACCTCCTACACAAGTGTAGAAAACTGAGCTCCTGGCTGTCTGTAGATCTGTGATAAACACCCCTCCCTCATCTTGGCTATGGGATGAAATGACCACAGGAGGGGGCTACATCAAAGGTGTCACTAGGTGAGGATGGCATTCATTGTGATTTCTTGTGTCAGACGTTCAGTAAGAGTGGAGGAAGTTCTGCCTGCTCCACCCCCTTCTCATCTCTAAAGTATATCCGTTCTTTTAATAAATATTGATTTCCCCCCCGCCCCGATGCTAGGAATTGAACTCAGGGCCTGCTCTAAGCCACTGAACTCTATTCCCAAACCATCTAAGATACTTTGTGTGTACGTGTGTTAGGCTTGTGTGCATGGCTCATGTGTGTGGGTGTGCTTACGTATGTGCATGGGTGCGTGTAGAGGCCAGAGACTGACATCAGGTGATCTCAACACTGCTTTCTATTTTATGTGGCAGGCAGAGTCTCTCACTTGAACACAGAGTGTCTAGCCAGCCTGCTTGTTCTGGGGATCCCCTGTGCCCATCTCAGATTGCAGCTGGGCCTCCACACCTCCCTGAGACTCACGTGGATTCTGGGGATCAGAACTTCGATCCTCAGGGTTGTGAGACGAGTGTTTTACCTATCTCCTTCCACCTTGTTATTTGAGATGGGGTGTCTGGATGAACCTGGATCTTATTGATTTCCTTGAGTTGGCTAGCCAATGAGCTGCAAGGTTCTACCTCCTCATAGTTGCCCCAGTGCCCAGGTTGTAGACACTAGCTGCTTGTGCCTGCCTTTTGCATTGTGTGGAGATCCAAACTTGGGCTTTTATGCTTGCCTGGCAGGCACTTCACCAACTGAGCCCAAAGTACCTTTTAGGACCGTTGTGTGCCAGATGCTGGGTATAAAGTGCCAGAGGTGCATGGTGCTTGCTTCCAGGAAGTTGAGAACCTTGTTGGGAAGTAGATCGTAAACAAAGGAACACAAGAAAGAAATAATGTATTGTTCTCAGTCATGGAGAACGAAAGAACAAGCTTTCAGGAACCAAAGACTGGCACTGGACAGACATCTGGCAGTTAAGAGCATTGACTGCTCTTTCAGAGGACTTGGGTTCCATTCCCTGCACCCATGTGGTTCCAGGATTTCCGACGCCCTCTTCTGGCCTCTAAGAACACTGCCTGCACACGTGTGAACAAAACAAAACAACAAAAAAACTCACACACATAAAATCAAAATTGTAAAAAATGTCTTAGAAAAAAGATTCGTTAAAAAAAAAAATGAATAAAGCTAGAGAGGTGGTTCAGCAGTTAAGAGCACTGACTTCCCCTTTAGAGGACCTGGGTTCCATTCCCAGCACCTGCTTGGCAGCTCACAGCTGTCTGTAGCTCCAGTTCCAGGGGATTTGATGCTCTCTGTCCTCCGAGGATACTGCATGGACTTAGTGCTCTTACATGCACGCAGGTAAAAGACCCATACACATAACACAAATAAAAGGAAATTAGGTTTTAAAGAAATGATCACTAGAGTATGCTGTAAAGAAGGAGATTGGACAGCAGGACATAATGGCAGCTCTCATCTCAGTTACTAGGGAGGCCGAGGCAGGAAGGTTGCTTGAGCCTGAGAACTCAAGACTAGCCTGGACTGTGTAGCAAGAGCCGAGCTCATAACATAATAATAGGTAAGCCTTTGTTTTATGCATCTGGTGCTGGGAATTAAACTCAGGGCTTCTGCATGCCTAGCATGTACTACTGAGCTGTATCCCTAGCTATGAATGTTAGTGAATAAGATGGCCCTGGGGCAGGCTGAGAAAGAATCAAGAGGAATCCAAAGGGGACTGGGCAGAGGCTCTGAGGCAGACAGGTGTTCCTAGGAAGCTGGAGGACTGATTGTGTAGGGTAAGACGAAAGAGAAAGGAGTAGCTTAGCTTGAAAGAAATAGGAAGCCACCAAGTGTTAAATGCAGGATGGTGTGACCCAGTTTGAACATGGCCTAGTCTGGAATCCCACAGGGGAAATGGAAGGCCGTCGCAATAATTGAAGCAGTGTGATTGAAGCAGTGTGACGGCCATCCTTACGGAGATGGGAAGTAGTGGGTCCTTTCAGGAATGTTTTATAGGTTTAATTGCTCTGCCTCACGGTAGGGGTTGGGGGGGGAGTGATAAGATGAAACAAGTAAAATAAAGGGAGGTACATGCTGAAAGTGAACCAGGAAATCGTTCTGCTTCCTTACCCCAGCAATCACCCTGGTACCAGGGTGAGGTCACCATGACAAGGACAACTTTGGGCCGTGCCACTTGTGTTGAGTCTTCTGTTGAAATGACTGACTCGGGCATGCTGTTGAAAGCAGGGTGTGGCTGTGTCTGTCTACAAACGCCGGCTGTTCCAGAGCAGGCCAAGTGTGGTATTGTGTGACTGGTGTAACCTCATTGGTGTGCCCTGCGACGTTGATGATGTCATGGTTTCAAGGAAAACCCAATATAACACAACAGTGGAGAGAGCAGCCCTGTACAAAGACCAAGACCGCGTAAATGAGCCGTCTGTTTCACATCCAAGATGGCGAGTGTTGAAAAGCCTCGGGCTTTGCCATCTTGCTAAGTTCCTTTGCCGTGTTTCCATAGCTACCATCGAGGAAGAGTTTTATAAGTAGTGTCTGATAGGTCACTTGAACTGTAGCTCTTAACTTTGAAATATAATAATTATATTATAAGCAGTATGTGTACTCGTTAAAAAGGCATCAGCTCCATCATATAGTTGCTTAGTTCATTAAAGCACTCTGTCCTGGGAAGTGCTGCTTTTCCCTCAATCCTCCAGGAGGTACAACTAGCTCTGATTTAGCTCTAGAGGGCTAGGGAGTTCAGGACTGAGATGGAAGACAGCAATAGGAGGCTATTTGATCTTTTCATCTTAAAGCAATTCCCAGCGTGACCTTTTGTTCTGGACCCAGTGCAGGCCTCTAAATCTCAGGGCCTTTGAACTCCAGCAAAACTATGCCCAAGCCTTGTATTGGCAAGTGACTCTTTGTCCTCCACAGTGTGCCCTGAGTCAGACAGAGGTCATGCCTCCCCCCCAACCAAGAAACCATGCCTGAGGTATCTGCTTTCACCTGACCACTCCTGTCTTGTTTATTGTGTGATAAGGGACTTGGTCATTGTCCAGCCGCAGTGAGTGGCTCGCAGAGTGAATAGCTGAGGTACCTGCGGTCATGGTAGATGACATTCAAGGCTTTGGTTTGTTTGGCGAGTGGGTTGGTTTGAAACACGTAGTCCAGTCGGCCTCCAACCCTCCATCCTCCACCTCTGCCTCCTTTGAACTAGAGTTACAGGAGGGTGCCGTCACACCTGACCGAGAGAGCCTCTTTTCCTGAAGGAATGTGTTGATAGTCTGGTAAAGAAAAACCAAGGCTCTGAGTGTCCAGGGTGTCCCTGGGGAACTTGAGGAATGTGCCTTGGAAAAGAAGAAAGGCAGCTGTAAGGATCTCGCCTGAATGCCGGCCTTTGAGATACCCCAAGGGAAGGCATTTACAAGCAGCCTTAGGGAAGTATTGCTAGAGATGGGGCCACTACAATCTTCTGCTTTCTTTTTGGTTTTTCAAGACAGGGTTTCTCTGTGTAACAGTCCTGGCTATCCTGGAACTCACTTTGTACACCAGACTGGGCTTGAACTCACAGAGGTCCTCTGCCTCTGCTTCTCAAATGCTGGGGTTAAAGGCGTGCGCCGCCACTCCCAGGCACACTTCATTTCTTTGTGTGTGCTCTTCTGAGATCAAGAACGTCGCTAACCTTCAGAAGAACTAGAACTTCCAGAAAGCCTGGTCCGAAAAGGCCTCTTGTTATCACCAAGAATGTCTGGTTTGAAGGGCAGGTACAGCAGCCTGAGTCCTGGGGTGTTTGCTCAGGGCTGGGGTCTCTCAGCTCCGTTCTCTCGTGGTCAGTGAACGTGACCTGCAGTTCACCAGCATGGAATCTTTCACTTTTACTGATCATTTGTTATTAAGATGAGATTTTAAAATAAAACTCTTTGGGTATGTTTTCTTCCTGCTTTGAACTTGCCAGTGATTACAATATAAATCCCAGATCCTCTGCTCCCTTGCCAGGAGCTCAGAGAGGGGAGCGCATTTCACTTGTGTACAGGGTGAGGGGCGGATGGAATGGTCTTTGATGTTGGTCCCTGAAGTTTGTTTTCTTTTGTCTTGGCCAAGGCACGGGGGTGGGGAGGTAGGAGCATCAGACCAGGCTCTTTCTTCTCCCACTCTTAAACTCTTTTTGTGAGGGACATCACTGTCATGATAAATTCCTTTGCCAGGCCAAATGTTGATACTTGGGTGGCCGTTGTATCCCGGCGAGAGCTGAGGTCCCGGGTCTCATCATACAGTGGTGCCATTTGTGGCTTTCTTAAATACGATCAACTTCATAAGTAGATAACTTTAGAAATGATAAGTCAGGGTCTCTTTTGTAGCCATGACTGTCCCTAAACTGGCTCTGTAAACCAAGCTAGCCTCAAACTAGGAGATCTGCCTGCCTCTGCCTCCCAAGTGCTGGGATTAAAGGCATGTGCCACCACCACCCGGCCGAGTTAAAATTTCTAATTCTTAGAAAATATTTTAATAAGGGTGCTTGAATTATTGTTGTCTGCTTAGAAGCACCCTGACCTATATGTGCTGAAACCAACTGTGGTGCCCCTGGCACTGCTAATCCCAAGAGCCTCTGGGTCCCACCCACCCACTGGTATAAAAGCCATAAAGCCTTCAGTGATGATCTTCACATCCCCAATAAGTTCCAGAACATATACTTCGATCATGTTATTTTTAAGTTCTTCCGTTAAAAAAAAATCCTTACGGAAATTATGTATTACTAACTATATAGGTGAATGTTTTCCTACATCTTCAAATGCAAGTCCATCAATACTTAGGTTAGGTGGGCTTGTTTGAGTATTTGGTAACATACTTGGAACTGTTTGTCTTCCCCCATTTTAATGTCAGGAACCTCATGACCGGTCAGTTGTAGGGTACTCAGGGGTAGGATGTCATGCAGCCATTGGAATTGGTGGTATGATGATTATAAGGTGTGTGCCATACATAGGCTGCAAATAAAACTGCCCATGCATTCTGATTTCAGCTGAGTAGTAATTATAGCTAAGACTTACAGCAAGCCTTCTTCTAGGCACTTACATATAGTAAATCATCTAAACTTTATAACATCCTTCTGAGACAGGTACCCTCAACCTTGTCTCAGGGGGACCTGGAACCAGAGAAGGGGTAGGTCAGTTTGAAGCTGTTAACTGTACAGGAAGTAAATTTAGGGGGCGGAGGGTGAATGAAACAGTAGTTGTTGGGTTAGCACGGGATTGAGTGAGCTTCTAAAAACATACCTGATTTTTCTTTTTCTTGTAACATGCCTTTTGTGTGTATGTGAGGGGATGATTTTGTTTTTGCTTTTGTTTGTTTTTGGGACAGGATCTTGCTATGTAGCTCAGGCTGGCCTAAAACTCTCTCTCAGATCCTCCTGCCTCAAGTCAAAGTACTGGATTCCAAGTAAACTCCGCCATGCTCTGTTGGTTTGATCACTTTCTAAGAGAATTTCTAAAGACCAGACAATAAAAGTACCGAAAGCATTGTTTTACTTTAGTGTGTGTGTGTGTGATGTGCACATATAAAATTCAGAGGACAACTTGAGTCAGTTTGCTTCTCTCCCCCCATATGAGTCCCAGGGACCTAACTCTAGTCATCTAGGCCAGCCACAAGTGCCTTATCTGCTAAGCCGGCTCACTGCTCCAAATCCTTCCTCACCTGCCCTTCCTATGTTTTCTTCTTGTTGTCACTTACCAGCTCTTGGGACTGAGTTTGGTGACTCATAGTAAGTAGATTTTCAGTGCTACTAAAACGGCTGTTTTAGAGGGCGGAAATTAAAGCAAGAGCAGGAGCCGTCCACTGCTCGGGGTGGACTCATTCTTCCGGAGACTGACAGTGGGCAGGCAGAAGGAAGGTTCTGGAGTGGACAGTTAGCCAATGGGTAATTCTGTAATCAAAGCCGGGCCCTGTTACCACCTACCCACCTCATTCCACAACAAAACTTGCTGAACTGCACGGTGACTGTAGAGTACACACTGCCAACGTGATACAGGTCATAAGCGTCCCCGCCCTGCTGTCCGCACGACTGCTCCGCACAGTTGCCGTGCTATCCAGAGCACAGATGTTTGGATCTCAGCAGCCCACGGCGTGGCATTCTGCCATACTTATAATCCCCAGGGAAGACGATTTCTGAGCTGCTTCACAGGACACCTCCATCTAGGAAAAGACTGTCTTGCTTCCTGACACCCTTAGGGAGCTGCTCTGTTCTTCCTCCTGGAGGAGCCGTAACCCTCAGGGTCCTGATGCTGCTGGTTTCCGTGGGGATGACACTGACTTGTGCGGTAGTTGAGATTTGGCCTGAAAAGGGAAGTGTGTAGTTGTGCTGACCCTGAAGTCTAAGCCAGACCCGGAGACCTTGAAATGAACTCTGTGTGTCTAGAGTGGCAGAGCTGGTGGTGTTCTCTGCCTTCCCTTTTCTGGACCCTTCTGAGGTTCAGAGTAGATACACATGTATTAATTTTCCAAGACAGGTGTCTCTGTAGTCCGTGGGGCCTTAAGTGAGTCGAGAGTCTTGTTTGTGCTGTAGTAGGAGTTCGTTTTACATAGAGTATTTTTGCATGCTTCACAGTGAGGAAATTTCCAGAAGTTGGCAGCAGGTCTATTGGTGAGGTTCAGAGAGTAAAGGGACTTAACTGCCAAACCCTTCTGTACCCAGGAGCCCCTCCCAACCAACTCCTGTGATGTGTGCTCACCATGACACGATTGCCCCCATACATACAGTGTGTCCACACAAATAATAAATAAATGTAATAAATAAATGTAATTTTCAGATTTTTTTTTTTATGAAATAGAAAGAAGGCAGTCCCTGGCAAATCATGGGCCTCTTCTCCCCTGTAACTGCTATGCTAAGCGTATAAATATGCAATATATAAATATAATATATATAAATATAATATATATATATATAATATAAATATGCTTGCATGGGATCTTGAAGACCATAATTTCTGTACATCTGGTCACCTTCTGGAATGTGACAAGCATGTTCGCTCCAGCCCCAGGGTGATTCTGAGGCACTCCTGGCAGCCCTTTACCCCCTTCCCCTGTGTGAGCTTCATGTGTGTAGGGCTGTGATGGGAGAACTCATATTTTCCCTCATCTGTGGAGGAAGAGCCTGTCTTCAGCATCCCCTAATTCATCCTCCCTGTCCTTCCAACAAGAGCAGGGTTTGTTCACTGTGTGCCCAAGACCAGTCTCTCATGATCCTCCTGCCTCCATCTCCCCAGCGCTAGATTATAAATGTGATTGCTTATCTCCTTGAGAAACCACTGTGTTTATCTAGGAAACATAATTGACAACTTGAGTATTTTTAGCTGTCTTGTCTTATCTTGGAATCCTCACCTACCCACCCACCCCCAAAAAACCCTACATAAACACCATGAAGTAGATTATTTGGATAACTTATGTTTTTCAGTTGGGAGAATAGAAAAGGGGGCATTATTTCTAGGAGAAAGGCTAGGCATATAGCTTGGCGATGGAACCCTTGCCTCATATACAAAAATCATAGGATTTTATTTTTTATAGGTGAAAGACTTTTTTCATATTATGGGCTTACAAATAAACTTCTTGTGTGGGATTATGGCTTTCCTGCTGCACTCTGCCCTTTGGACAGAAAAATGAGCCCAACCCTGATCGAAAGATTAATGAACACTTCCTGGCTCTATGTGAAAGGTAATGCTGAACACCTACACTGCAGCCCTATGCTGTGTGGCCATACTGGGTCCGAGGTTAGTTATTAACTGCTTCTCGAAGGGGGACAGGAATTAAGTGAGTTAAGGAAAAATAAAAAAGACAAAAACACCAAAAACTCGTGTTGATAGTAATGTTGAAGCCCACAGCCGTAATCCGATTTGGGATTCCAGAGGACGTGATTCGTGAACTTTGTTAAAGGAGTTTTCAGGCTCAGAGCCTCAGCTCTGGCAGATCAAAGGCTTGCCCACTGCCCCAGTGTGCCCCTAAAGAGACAAGTAGTGCTGAAAAGCAGAAAGGGGGTGTATTCAACACAGCCACAGTGGGAAGAGGTCTGGCAGCCCTCAAGTCTGACCTGAGGTGGGTTTAAATACAGGGCAAATGGTATGCATAACTAAGCAGTCCCGTCATGGCGTGACCCCTACCCCCACCCCATCATCCATCAGCATTACCAGGCTCCAGTGTTCCCTGTAAAATAGTCATATGGTAAGTTGCCAGAACTCTGTGAAATCTCTTCCTTGGGAGAAGCTTCCTCCTCTAGCTGGCACCAGACTTCTTCCTTTTTCTTTCCTCACCGTGAGATTCCTGAGGAAATTTTAATATTTGGGACACAAGTTTCTTAGACTATCTTGTCTGTCCACAGAAACAACTAAGCAGGCTCATAGGCAGCCTGCATGGGTCTGAGCATGTTTGTATGCTTTCTGGTTGCGTAGTTTGGTGGTCTTGTGGGACACAGTGTGTGTTTTGGGGGGTGGGATCTCTGATTTTGCCTGCGCTTGGGACCCTTTTCCTCCTATTGGTTTGCCTTGTTCAACATTAATTGGAGGGTTTGTGCCTAACTTATTATAATTTGTAATGCTGTGCTCAGTTGATAACCCTGGGATGCCTGCACTCTCCCTCTGGGAAAGGAAGAGTGGATCTAGGGGAGAGAGAATAGACGGTGGGCCACTGGGAGGATGGAGGAGGCAAAACTTGGTCAGGATGTAATGCATATAAAGAATTTTAAAAAAATTAAAAGAACGAAACAACAACAACAAAAAAGAATATATTGTCTGCTGGTTGCCAGGCGATTTCACAGTGGCTTCTGGTTAGGCTGATGTCAAGCATCTCTTGGTTGCCTGGCTTTTTAGCAGGAGGGTTGTATTGGCAGAAACATTCCTTTCTTTGCTGTAGTGGGAACACTCTTGATGGCGTTCTTTGGATGCTTGCTCTACCTATGATTCAACTCTGCTTTTCACACCCCTAAAGGGAGGGAGCCCTGGAGCTTCCTTGGCTCCGGGCTGGTTAACTTCAGGTTTGCTTGTGAAGATAAGCAGCAAGAACAGCTGCTCACCTGTGGTGCTGGAAGTTTCCAAAGCCAGTCCCACTCCAGTGCTTGGGCGGCGGGTAATAATTGGTGGAGAGCATTCTGGAGTTGGCTACAAGGTTGCTTAGGTCCAGGTAACCTTTAGAAAGGCAAGCCTGCTATCAGGAATGGTCAGGTGGCATGTTCTGAAGGCTTTGAATGCATTTGCATGCCTCAGAAGACCAGTGGAGAAGCACGGGGGTGGGGGCAGGGGTGGGGCAGCCCCTTCTCCCTGGGTGGCCCTGATGCCCGCAGCCCCTGCTGTGGTCAGCTGAGCTTTTACATTCAACTTTCAGCCACTTCTCCTTTTCAGGTGCCTGCTAGTAATATTACAAAAGCCAGACACCTTTCATCGCCAAGGCAACCGTGTTTACCACGTGACTATCAGGGAAGAAAAACACAAATAATCCTCTGGACCTCTTGACAAATATGCAAAGTATTCCAGGCCGGGCCTTGCCCTAGAGCACTGTGCTGGAAAGATAAGGAGGCTTGCTGGGAGAATGAGGTTAAAAGACCCGCGTCTCCCAGCTGCCTCTGGTCCTCCCTCACTGCTCCTTTTCCTTGCCAGTCCTGCCCGGCATCTCACTTCCCTTTGCTGGGTCTTGGCTGCGTTTGTTGGTGCAGTTCGAGTTCTTCCTGGCAGTTGTGTGTGGTCACCTTACGGGTTATGACAGGTGGCAAGCTGTGTCTGAGTGTCCCCTCTTTCCTTTTATTTTGGGATATTTAAGTTGAAAGTAAATGAACTGGGCTATAGCTCTGCAGTAGAGCACTTGCCCAGCACGCAGGAGGGCTTGCATTTTCATCCCTAGCACCCCAGCAGCCCCTGCACACATACTCACTTCTGTGCATGTGCGCGCGCACACACAAAGGGGGAATAAATCTTAAACCCTCCTCAGAAAGGATTTGAAAATGAATCAGGAAATTAGCAAGCCTCCTAGCGGAGGAGAAGGAAGAGGAGCTCAGAAAATGGAGAAGCCTTGCTACTCTGCACCAGCATTGGGATCATAGCAATATCTAAGCCTCCTTTCCCTCACCTCCTGTGCGGCTCAAGTGCACACGCTGCAGGGCATGCTGCAAGTGCAGCTTCACAGCTCGGGGTTCTACTTCCCTGTGTGCAGGGTAAGCCAAATAGCAGGGGGAGGTTGGCCTCTGCTGAGCTGCTGCAGTTGGAGGCGAGAGAGGAAGTTGTGCTCATTTGGACAAAACCATCATTTCCTTAAAGTCTCGGCCCTGGGCTCTTAAGTAGGTCACTGAAGAAAAAACCAGAAAGTTCTCCATTTGTGAGATGGCCTGTGGCTGGCTGGCTCCCGGGAGGCCAGGTATTTGAGGTTGCTTGTCCCACATTGCACCTGCAACGAACTGGGCTCCCAGTTCACCAGAGATCAGGTTTCCAGACGGAAAATGAATGTCAAGGAGATGCCCCTTTCTGAAGTTTGCAGTCTGAGTACGTCTGGTACCCTGTCGTTTGCCGTGTCTTCAAGTAGCTTGCAAAGGGCCATGTAAAACACTTGAGTGATGTTTGAAACATTCTTTTCTGATAGCCAAGTCAGATGTGAGTGCTTTCCGGTCAGTTTTTCATTACTTCCAATTGTGGCAAAATGTAAAATTTAGCTTTTTATTTCTTATGATGCTGGGGATTGAACACTAGGCATCTCATAATGCTAGGCAAGTGTTCTACCATTGACCTACATTCCCAGCCTAAAATTTATCATTTTAGCCACCTCAAGTGTACAGTTATGTATCCGTTCTGTTCACATTGTGTAACCAACACCACCATCTGTCTCCAGAATGTTTTCATTTTTTTCCAGTTTAAACTAGAGTTTAGTACCCTTCGGGCATTGTTTCTCTGTTATGCCCGTCCCCCAAGCCCCTCAGCCACCATTCCACTTTCTATTTCAATGAATTTGACAGCTCTGGGTATCTAAGTCCCTCATGTAAGTGGAAGCATAATACAATATTTGTCATTTGTAGCTTTTTTTTAAAAAAATCCTCTTTTTGATTTTGAAGCTGTATTTTGTATTTTCTCTTTCTCGCTGCCAGGCTTTATTCCTTTCTGTAAGCTTTAATTTTTTTTCATAAATGTTATGTGTATTTGTGTTTTGCCTGAATGTCTGCTTGTGTACCATATGCATGCAGTTCCCGTGGTGGCAGAAGAGGGTGTTGGATCTCCTGGAACTGGAGTTACAGATGGTTATGAGCCACCATATGGGTGCTGGTAGTTGAACCAGGATCTTCTGGAAGAGCAGCCAGTGCTCTTAACTGCTGAGCCGTCTGGTGTTTATGTATAAATTTGTATAATAACTTAACTGTACTTGCTGAAGGAAAATATGACATTGGAATTAATTTGATAGAATTCTTCTCTTTATTTTGAGGTGGGGTCTTGCATTTTGTGGGTAGGGATTTGAGTGTTATTCTTTTTCTTGTTAAAACTAATTTTTATACAATATATTCTGGTCATGGTTTCCCTTCTCCCAGCTTCTCCCAGATCTTCTTACCCACCCAACTCCATGCTTTTTTCTCTCATTAACAAGCAGGCAAATAAAACAAGCACGTTACAATTCCCCCTCCCCCCAGAGGGATTTGATGGCGACATCCCACTTAAGACTGAATGTTTCAAGGTCTCTCATTCTCTGCATATTGTGCAGTTGTGGGTCTCTGTTAGTTCCTGTCCCTTTTTTTCTGAGATCGGGTCTCATTATGTATCCCTGGCTGACCTGGAACTGGATATGTAGGCAGGGTTAGCCTCAAACTCAGAGATCTGCCTCCTTTTGCCTCCCAGGTGCTGGGATTAAAGGTGTGTGCCACCATACCCGACTAAGGTGGGGTCTTGTATGTTCTTAGCTGGCCTCAAAGTCGTTTACCTCCCCCTCCTCCAATATCTGGGATTCTAAGCTGCGTCACTGTGCCAAGTTCTTTATTTTTAGAAAAATCTTTATTGGATCATTTTTCTAGATGATTATAAGAGTTGAGGATAGAGCTCAATGGTATAGAACTTGTACGGTATGCTCAAAGCCCTAGGTCCAGTCCCTAGTAAGATGCATTGGCTACCCTTGTGTAGCATATAGGTTTAAAAAAAAATCCTCAAAAATAAAAGTACAGGGCTAGGGATGTGGCTTGAGGGCAGAACATTTGCCTGTTATGCTCAATGCCCTTGTTCCGTCCCTTGCACTACAGAAATGAATGGATAAATAAAAACGTCTGTGTTATCCCCGCTTCCTGCTTCTCCCTGAGACAGTGTAAAAGAGCGTTTGTATGTGAGGTTGGAGCTGCTCTGATCCAAAGGTGACCTCTCGTCCTTTCCTCCTCTAGATGGTACACCTTGAAGTCCAAACCAGGAAAGAAGGACAAAGAGCGGGGAGAAATTGAGGTCGATATCCAGTTTATGAGGAACAACATGACTGCCAGCATGTTTGACCTCTCCATGAAGGATAAGTCTCGGAATCCCTTTGGGAAACTGAAGGACAAGATCAAAGGGAAGAACAAGGATAGCGCATCGGACACCGCTTCAGCCATCGTCCCCAGTACGACACCCTCGGTCGACAGCGATGAGGAGTCTTCCTCAAAAGACAAGAAAAAGAAGTCCAAGATCAAGACTCTGTTTTCCAAGTCGAATTTGCAGAAGACGCCGCTCTCCCAGTCCATGTCTGTCCTGCCTACATCCAAGCCAGACAAAGTGGTGCTCCGTCCCGGAGACTTGCAGTCCCGGTGGGATGATGACGAGGATGAGTCCTCCTCCACCTCGGATGGTGAGTCCCGTCTTTGCTCACTCACCCGCTTCCCTGGGCTCCCTGACTTTGCTCTAAGAAGGAAGAGGCGGGTCTTTGGGATTTAGTTACCACAGCAATAATGGTGATGAAGTTCACTAAGGCTTTCTTTCCTAAGAGAATACAAATGTCTTCTCCTAGGGTTTGGAGCTCACAGAATTAGTGCATTTGAGGGTTTTGTTGTTTTGTTTTGTTTTTTCCCTGCTGTTTGTCTTCTCACAGTCCTGGAGATCTGGCCCAGGACCTTGAGTATTCTGGGCAAGTGCTCTAATACTGACCCATACCCCCAGCACCTGTTGTATATGAAAAAATAAAACTATAGGACCGTCCATATTATAATAGGACCATGTCATATGTCTGATACTTCGTTAATTCCTTAGATGTCTGCTGAGCTTCTATCGTGTGCTTAACTCCCATGTGGTACGTCCCTGATGGAAGCTAAATAGTCCAGTCTCCTTAACCCGAATTGTGTATTTTGAACTCCAGCTTCAATTACTGAATCCCCTTCAGTCGCCAAATTCTGTTACTCTATCGAGAACGTTGCCTTTTCCATTGGTTTGACACAGAATATCTTCACTTCAGCATCACTGGCTGACTGGGCTGATAATTTTTGTGAGAAATCATCTTGTGCGTTGTAGGATGCGTAGGCAACACCAGTACCTTCCTATCGGTTACCATGATTAAAGATGTGTGCAAATGCTGATAGATTGACAAATGCCACTGCCCACTGCAACTACTTATTACCACCCCCACGTTCACGCCTCCCCTCTTCCTGTCTTTGCAATGCTGTTGGCATCATACATGGCTTATCAGTAACTCATCACCGAGCTGTGCCCCAAATCCCTCACTAATGGAGTTTCATTTCTTTTTCTTCCTTCTTTCCTTCCTTCCTTCCTTCCTTCCTTTGTTCCTAGAGCCTTGGGCATGATGACAAATGCTTTGCCTCTGAGCTCTATCCTCAGCTTCATTTTTTTGTTTAGTGTGTGTGTAGGTCAGAGGCTAGCTCGTAGGGGTCAGTTCTCTTTTGACTGTGGGGGTCCTGGGTATTTAACTCAGGTCACCAGGCTTTGTAATCAATACCTCCACTCCCTGAACCGTCTCTCCAGAACTTAACCTTCTGTGGTTTACTTTCTTCCCAGTCATGTCCCACAAGAGAACACCCAGCATGGATCATGCACAACTGAACCAGACCAACTTCAGCCTTCCCAAGAAAGAGGGGCTCTCCTTCCTCGGTGGCCTCCGCTCTAAGAACGACTCCCTTTCAAGATCTAACCTCTGTATCAACGGGAACCATGTTTATATGGAGCAGACAGAGGCCAAGAGTGAGGTCAGGGACAGCAGCCCTTCAAATTCCCCATCCCCGCAGGGCTTCCGGAAGAGACATTTATTCTCCTCCACTGAAAACCTGGCTGCCCGGTCTCCTAAGGAACCAGGGGAAGGAGGTGGCGGTGTAACCTCTGACAGACAACTGTCTGACTCCTCCACCAAGGATTCTGTGAAGTCCATGTCTTTGCCATCCTACCGACCTCTGACCAGCGAGGATGGTAGAGAGAGCTTGTCTCCAGCAAATGCGGAGACTCCGAAAGAAACGAAAGAGAGCAAGAAGCAGGAGAGCAAGAAGTCCTCTTTGCTTTCTCTGGTGACAGGAAAGAAAGATGCGCCTAAAGGTGGTGAAGGCGAGCCTCTTCCCACTGTCTCAGAGAAAGAGAAGGAAAGGCAGGGCACACGTGTGGAAGCCCAACTGAGGGAGGAAGACCCTGGGAGACGGTCAGAGAGAGATGTCATACCTGCTGCCTCGCAGTGGGGCAACTCCCTGAACCGCTTTGAAGATGTGCAGATCTCAGCCCCAGAAGCCGGCCTGGAGCCTAAGTCTGAACCGAAGCCACCAGTTCCCGCTGCGAGGAACCCCCAGACCAAAGCTGTGAAGCCTAGGTAAATTAGTTTTTTACATATGGGATCTTTTCTCTGCCACTGTCTGGCATTTAGCAATCTCCACTAGAGCAAACCTGGTCAGTTTCAGGATGTGTATGCAGAAGTCTGCTAGTCTTAAGTCATTTGAACCAGTCACCTCTGCTGACCTGGCTCGCCAAGCACAAAGAGCAGAGGTGTTTCTGAGCCTAAAGCCACAGCTCAGCCATATGTGGGCGGGGGTTGTTTTTCTCGGTGAGCTAACCAGACTCTAGTGAAAGGAGAGAGTCTGTGGCCGATTCTGAGCATTCATGGTTGCGGTGGGTATATGGGCAGAACCTGGGTTTAAGGTTTCACCGCACGCTGCCCAGTGGAGATGGCTGCCTTTCCTCCTGGCACTTGGCATCCGTTTGCTGGTGCCAGAGACCCTTGGTTCCCCCTTTAGTGTAGCTGTGGTCGTTCTTTGTGTCCTCTGTACCTGGTCATAAGCACCAGACTCATCACGAAGGAGCAGCCTCTGAGTGACATTCACGTTGACATTTCTCTGGTGTGGGGAGGGGGGCAGAACTCTTTGTAGATTGTGCACAGGTGTACTTTTCTCTTCCACATCCATACTTGTCACTTTGTCTAAAAGGAACTGTAGGCTGCCTGTTGTTCCAGCTGAATCTTTCCCTTGTGTGACAGATGTGCTTGGTGCCCAGCAGTGTCTCTTCCTGTGGGGAGAGTGTGTCTCAGTTGCGGAGTATTTGCTTAGCAAGTATGAGGCCCAGGCTTTGGCTCCCCAACACTGGAGAAACACAAAGCGATCGATCCGTTTGTATGTCAAGAATCACTGTTTGTATGTCAAGATCCTGTCTCAATTGTAAAAAAAAAACCTATCCCTCTCTATTGAGTATTTTTATGTTTCTTGAAATGCATCTGCAACTGACCTGCAGATTTTATTTTGTCCTTTTTGCAGACTGGACGTACCTCCAGAGACCCAACCCAAAGCCAGGCTTCCTTCCCCTGACTCTGCTCTCTCTCCTACCCTTCTTTCCAGCTCTCCTCAGGCCCCTCTCTTTTCTGACCTGAGAGGTGACTCAGAGACACAATCCTCTGAAAGTCCTTCTGCCTCCTCCTCTTTCTCATCTCCCCTGGCAGCTCCCCTCTCCACATCCACCCCAATTGAACACTGGCCCCCCACAGGCAAGGGGGAGGTTGATGCTGAAGAACCTCCCTTGCTCCTCAAGGCTGTCTCTCAGAAGGAGAGTGTAACGCCAGCTCCGAACACTGGTTCTTCTGCCTCGGGACCACCTTTTAAACACCTGACCATCCCAGTGCAGAAAGGAGCGGAAGAGTCTTCAGGGGGCGAGACCAGGGAGATAGGCACAGGGAAGGAAGCCGGCAGTGATGAGTCAGGAAAGAACCCCATGAGGCAGCACGAAAGACACGTGAAGGTTCCTGTCCCAGAGCAACACTGGGCCCCCTCACTTGAAGAGGTCCCGGACGTACCCTCTGGGCCTTCGCTCAGGAGTGGCAGCAGTGCAGCCCCTGCTGAGAAGTCCCCCACAGGGGGAAAAACAGACTCTGGGCATCAGTCTAGGTTTTTTGTGGAGAAGGGTCATGATGGTGGAATGGCTCGTGCAGGCAAAGAAGCAGCACCCCCTCTTCAAGAGGAAGAGGCGGCCTCCCTCTTTGATAGCATAGCAAGGAAGCACAAAGAGATCCATTCGAACGCCGGTGGAGGTGAGAAGAAAGTCAAGAAGCGTGTGTCCTTCTCTGAACAACTCTTCGTGGAAGAAGAAATAGAAAAGCACACTGAGTGTGAGGAGGAGGAGGACGAAAGTCATCCCCAGCAGCTGACACGTGAAGGGCCTGTTGCTGGAGGCAGGCTTGATGCGGACTCTCCTGAGTGTCCCCACACAGAAGGCGCAGGACAGGAACCTGTGACCACGGCAGCTCAGCCCATCATTCCTGCTGAAAGCGGGAGTTTCTCAGAAGATCCCACGAGTGAAGCCAGCCCAGCAAGAGGCACCCGACTCTGGAGGGTTGTGGAGAATGATGGCCTTACGACTCAGTATCAGAGCAAAGCCAGCGATCATGAAGGCCTGCTGTCTGACCCGCTAAGTGACCTCCCATCTGCCTCTGATGTGAAATCTCCTATCATGGCTGATCTGAGCTTGTCTCTTCCTTCCATTCCTGAAGTGGCATCAGATGATGAAAGAGTAGATGAGGCTGGAGATGGAGGAGAGGCAGGAGAGCTGGTTGATCCACAAGCAGGAGTTTCATCCATGAACATGTCACCTTCCGGTCTGGAGAAGGCAGAGGGGCTGAGTGGCAGGACATGTGAGTCGGTGCTTGTGGAGAATCTACATGACTTCAGGCCAAAATCTCCCAGAGTGGCTCCTTCCGAGCAGACAGCAGCACTAGGAATTGCTGAGCCCCGTCTTGGCCAGCGCTCAAGTGTGAATAAACAGTTTTCAGGCCCTGGTTCTGTCGAGGAAGAGGAACTGGAGCAGAGTGGGAGGCCAGGCTCGCCTCTCCGCACATCCCAGGGCTCTCCCACGCCCAGCTCCCCACCCTCTGAGATCTTTCCTGCTCCACACTCTTTGCCTAGCCCTCCGCATTCCAATGACCACCACACGAGTGTAGCAGAGTCTCAAATAAAAGCAACCCCAGAAGGCTCCGCTGGTAAAGTTGAAAATTTTGGCAAGAAGAAGCCACTTCTCCAAGCCTGGGTCACACCCTCAGAGATACATCCAGTCTCGGCTCAGCCAAGCGCTGGAGCTGGGGCAGCCAAGCACAGGTGAGAGCCAGTGGGGGAGATTGTCTGTGCATGGGAAAGCTGCCCTCTCTTTGCTTTTACCTGCAGAGACCATGTCTTCAAAACGAACGGATGTCCTGATGTCAGAATTTGCCCGTTTCGCTGGCAGGGCTTGTCACTGCAGGGCCATGTACTTTGTGCTTGGAATAACTCAAGAATCCAGCCGCGCGTGTAGCAAGGACTTAGTAGTCTTCAGAGATAACCTAGGAATGCTACCGCAGTGTGATGGAGCTCTGTAGCTGCGGAAGCGTGGGGCGCTTGTGTCTCCAGGGGCTCAGAAGCCCCCTGAGGTGGAGCGGCAGAGCAGAGCATGGCTGAGGACGTCCTCTCAGGACCGCTCAAAGAGCAGCTCGCGTGATCTGCGCTCTCCCTTACTGTAGCCACCTGCAAGGATGAGAAACTTCCTCTCTGTCTTCTGTATTGTTAACATTGTTTTGTTTGTTTGTTTTAAAAACATTTTTTTTACAGCACTGGGGATGGAACCTGAGGCCTTTTGCATGCTGGGCCAGTACTATGCCACAGAGCTACATCCCAGCCTGAGAGACTGTCTTAATGCTCTTGTCTCTGTAAGCAGACTGAGGGACTTAGTGTCTGTTGGTACCCCCACCCCTACTCCCCAAGCCAGAGATGAGCTTTGGTGGTTGTGTGTGGCTCTCTGATCCATTTGATGTTGAATTCCACAGGAGCCAAGGCGTAAGCTGGATGTTGGGCCAGAGATGATTCCCCCCACCCCCTGCTCATCTTGCAGGCAGTCACCTTTGAGTAGTTCTCAGCTTTGTGGTTACTGAAAGTTGAAGGATCCTTTTCTTGTCTTTCTAGGCTTCATCCCGTGAAGCCGATGAACACAACAGCCACCAAGATTGCAAACCCTAGCTTGGGCACTGCTGCCATCATCAGTGAGAACCTGATCAACGAAGCCGTTATAAAGGTATGAGTTCTGAGAATTTGGCATGTTTGCTAACATGGGCAGAGCTTGCATGTATAGAGTCACCATGACAGCTGGCCTCCATCTGTGCAGCTAGCAGGGGTCTGATGGGAGGAGAACTTAGACCAGCCTGGGCAACACAGCAAGATGCTATCTCAGAACAAACAACAGCAGAAGTTATAGACTTTGGGCGATTCTGGGAATTTCTTATGCAGACCTCTGATGCGTCTGGAGTGTGATAACCTCTAAGGGCCCCCAGACTGTCCATTGAATGGATAATTGCATTTCCTTATAATTATTCATTTTTCACTACATTCTTTTCTTGTCTCTAGCAACATGATTGCCACTGGCACTGTATGTTTGTTGAGTATGGTGGTGGTTTCTGTTTGTTTTGTTTTGTTTTTCTTAAAGACAAAGTTTCTGTAGCCCAGACTGACCCAGGCAATCCTTATGACTCAGTCTCCCGAGTGCTGGGGTTACACAGGTGCCCCCACCATGTTCATCTGGCAGTTCTCTTTAAAGAAAAGATTTCCTTTTCATTTCCTTCCTTCCCTCCCTCCTTCTCTCCCTCCCTCCCTCCCTCCCTTCCTTCCTTCCTTTTGTTTCTCGTGTAGCCTTAGCTATCCTGGAACTCACTCTATAGACCAGGCTGTTCTCAAATTCACAGAGATCCACCTGCCACCGCATCCTGAATGCTGGGATTAAAGGCGTGCACCACCACATCCCAGCTTCTTTTTTATCTTTAGGCAAAAATATAAAATCCTTGATACAGGCGTGCTGGGTTTTATCACTGTGTTTTAAAATGGTTTCCAACATTTACAAAGTTGCAGCAACAGCACAAAGAACTCCTGTAGACTGTCATCCGGATTCTCCGGTTCACATCTGACCCAGTTTGTGTCATCCCCTCCCGTCCCTTCCCCTCCCTCCTGCTCTTTCTCTATATACCACTGCAGTTGTAGTTTTAGGGGTTTTGTTTGTTTTGTTTTTTATTCTGACCCATAAACAAATTAAGTTGTATGTACTGTGTCTTTTTTTAGTTCTAATTTCTTGAGTGTGAATTATGTGCCCAGCTCTGGGTGTTTGTGTGGGTGTGCACATGTGTGTGTGGCGGGCCCAAACTTGTAGTCCGGTGTCTTCCTCTAGAACTCTTCATTTTTTTTTCTTTTAAAACAATTCTTTTTCATATAATATATTTCGATCATGGTTTCCCTCTGTCCCAGATCTCCTCCCAGATCCTCCCCACCCATTCAACTCCATGCCTTCTTTCTCTCTCTCTTTACAAAACAAACAGACAAGTATAAACAATACTAAAACCCAAAGAAAAAGCACATATGCAGAGACGCACACATCCACAAAATTGAAGTCCATAAAAACACAAAATTGGAAACAATAATATACAAGCAAAAGATTAATAAGATTAAAAAAAATCTCCAAGCAAAGCAATATGAGACAAAAAAATTCTACAAAAATACCATTGAGTCTGTTTTGTGTTGGCCATCTATTGCTGGGCATGGATGGGGCCTGCCCCTAAGTGTGGCTAGTATCCCCTGACACTCTCTTGTAGACACTAATTTTTTCCTTTGCAAATGGTTGCCAATTGGGGACGACTTTGTGGTTAGGGACAAGGACTTGAATCCACTTTTCCTCTTAGCACTGGGACCCCGTCTGGCTTAAACTTGTGATGGCTCTGTGAGTTCGTTATGTCTCAGTCCTGTTGTGTCTAGAAGGACTTGTTTCCTCGGTGTCAGGGTTGTTTTAGTTATCCTGGATTTTTGTTTGTTTTTTTGTGTGTTTTTGGGTTTTTTTGTTTTCCAAAACAGGGTTTCTCTGTAGCTTTGGAGCCTGTCCTGGAACTAGCTCTTGTAGACCAGGCTGGTCTTGAACTCACAAAGATCCGCCTGCCTCTGCCTCCCGAGTGCTGGGATTAAAGGAATGCACCACCACCGCCTGGCTATCCTGGATTTTTTGTGTGACCATATGAAGCTGAAATTGCCCTTTCAGTTTCTGTGAAGAGTTGTGCTGGGATTTTGATGGAGATTACACTAAATCTATAGAGTGCTTTTGGTAGGGTGGCCCTTTTCACTGTTAATCCTACCAATCCATGAGCATGGAAGATCTTTCCATCTTAGGCCTCCGATTTCTTCTGTGTCGCAAAGGTTTTATTCTACAGGCCTTCCCTTGCTTGATTAGAGTTACCCCCAAGATATTTCTTTTGTGACTGTTTGGAAAGGTACTGCTTCCCTGGTTTCTTTCACAGACTGCCGTTTGTATATAGCAGGGCTACATTTTGTTTGTTTGTTTTTAAATCTTATATTTTTGAGATACGGTCTTTTCCTAAGCCTGGCACACTGATCCAGCTGACCTGGCTGTCCATCAAACCTCGGGGATCCTGCTCTCTCTTGCCCTCCAGTCCTGGGGTCACAGGCACCTGCAAGCACACTCGACTTTTTCTCTGAGTCCTGGGAATCCAGACTCAAGGCCTCGGCAATCATTTTACTCACTGACCCATCTCCCAGCCTCTCCTAAATTCTTGAGTGTGTAGCTCCTGAGAACAAAGGGATTCTTCAAAATCCAGGAGTTTACTGCTGTTAACAGCCTTCTCATCTCTAGCATTTATTTCACGGTTGTCCCAACAAGGGAACAACCCTGTTCAGTTATTTGTGCCATAATCCAGGCACCAATCCAGGCCTGCCCCTTACTTTTTGTTTGTTTTGGCATGGTTTAGTTTTTGTTTGTTTGTTTTTTGAGACGTGTTTCTAACGTAACAGCCCTAGCCGTCCCGGAACTGGCTCTGTAGACCAGGCTGGCCTCAAACTCAGAAAGATCTGCCTGCCTCTGCCTCCCAAGTGCCTGGATTAGAGGCAAACCACCATGCCCTGTTATTATTTTTTAATCAAAAGGTTTTGCCAGGCATGGAAGCAGAGGCGGGAGGACCTCTGAGTTTGAGAATAGCCAGGACTATGCAGAGAAATCCTGTCTTAGAAAAAAAAATCAAAAATAAAATGTACTCCTTGTATCCTGTCACTTGTGAAAGATTTTCTTGTATGTATGTGTGATACTGGGCATGCTAGGCCACACAGTCCCAGCCCCCAAAAGCATTTGTTTTAAAGATTGTGTTTTTATTATTGTTAGGGTATGTGTGTCTCTGTGGGTGTGAATGCAAGTGCCCTAGGAAGCCACAGTCATTGAAGTCTCTGGAGCTAGAGTGAGAGGTGCTTGTGAGCCACCTCAAGTCCTGTGGACAAGCAGTGCGTGCTCCTCGTCACTGACCTTTATCTCCAGCCACTGCAAGTGTTCTGCCATGCTTGGTGGTGGTTGCTTTCCTTCCACCTCTGCCATCAGGAGCTGGATGAAGCGTTCATGAAGGGTTTTGGAGCTCGGAGTGGCTCATCAGTGATAATTGTTGCTGGAAACCATTGAGCATCTCCTAGCTCCATTCTTGACCTCTTGTAAAATGGGCCAATGAGGTAGCATTGCCTTCAGAGCCACCACCAGTGTCAGAACCATGTGCCTACAATGACTTAGCCCTGACAATTTGTACCTGCTGTAACTCCATCTACCTGCTTGATTCGCTGGCTTCTGTGTGGTAGTTGCTGATAGACACAGCAGCACTCTCTCCCAGGAGGTTTTTTGTTTGTTTGATTTTCTGCCGGGAAGGTTTTTTGGCTTTTGTTTGTTTGTTTTGCTGATATTTACTAGGAAGTTGGGCCAGAGGACAACATAAAGATGATATAATTAAACCTAGTCATCTTGCAGTTCCCCCTTCCCACTTCCTTTTAGTGCAGAATGCTTAGCGACTCTGATTTTAATTATTTTTATTTCATGTGCAGGAGTGTTTTGCCTGTGTGTATATTCACATTAATATGTGGGCCTGGTACCTAAGGAGGCCAGTAGAGGGCACTAGGTCCCCTGGAACCGGAGTTAAAGATAGTTGTGAGCCACCGTGGGGTGTTGGAAACCAAATCTAGTCCTCTACAAGAGCAGCAAGAGCTCTTAAACTGGTGAGCCGTCTCTCTAGCCCCTTGTCTGCCTGCCTGCCTATTTTTGATTGGTTGGCTGCTTGACTTGACTGATGTACTAGGCATTGAGCCCAGAGAGAAGCAAATGCCTCTTTTTCAGAAAGTAAGCAAGACCCTCGATTCCCATTTTAAGTCCTCTTCACAGTTCATTTAATCAAGGGTTTATCCCCGGGGACTGAGAGGGACAATAACTTAGAAAAAAGGCGCCCTTCTCAGTTTGCCTCTCGGGTGTGCCCACTGCTGCCCCCTCGGCCTGCCATAAATCTCTTGGTCTTGGACCTTCCCAAGTAAATATTCTAGGTAAACACAGAAAGCTCCTTGGAGACTGCTGTTGGCTTTCTAGAGAAGAGCAGCTTTGTGCTAAGCAGAAAGCAGCATTTGTAAAAATAACTTCAAAATAAGAGCGTTTGGGGAGAGGAAGCACAGAGCTAAAGTAAATGAAAAGCCTGTAAGGTCATCGCAACAGTGCTGTTTATTTGGGTTTTTTCCCTTGACTGTTGTTTTAAGGCCTCCATTAAAAAATCATTTTGTGTGTTTGACAGTTTCTCACGACTATACAACGTACTGAGATTATTTATGGTTACCTCCTAGTTCTCTTTCCCCGACCCGGGCCCTGCACTTGCCCCCGCTTCTGTGGCTCTCCTTTTTCTTCCTAACTAGTGCTTCTCCTACCGTATGTCCCGTCTGCCTGTAAACTGCCACTGATGTGTATTCGTGAGTGCAAGGCCATGTCCTCCCGCTGGTCTTCAGTAACACATAAACGGGCAGTAGTAGCGCTCGCTTATAACCCCAGCACTGGGGAAAGGCAGGAAGACCAGCAGTTCAAGGCCATCCTGAGCTAAGTGAGACCTTGTTTCAGAAAAAAGGTGGTGGAGGAACAGCAAAGAGGAAAGAAAAAAGAAAGCCGGGTGTGGTGACACACACTTGAATCTCTAGAACTCAGTGGTAGAGGCAGGAGGATCGGGAACTCAAGGCCAGTATGGGCTGCACGAGGTCCTGTCTCATAGAGAAGGCAGAGATGGAGAGGAACCAAGTTGTTATGGATTTAATAATACTGGGCCCACACTTGCTAAACACACACTCTGTCACCAAGCTACATGCTCAACCACTAATTAGTATTTCTTAATAAAACCCTTATACCCTCCAGGGCATGTTTCTTGATATGAAACATCAACGGACACTTTTTGGTTTTCAAGACAAGGTTTCTACAGTCCTGGTGTGTTGGAACTCACTGTAGACCAGGGTAGCCTCGGATTACAGAGATCTGCCTGCCTCTTCTGAGTGCTAGGATTAAGGGCGTGTCTTACCGCCATCTGGCAGTGGATGCCTTTTCTATGCAAACTGCATTTGACAAGAAAACTTCCCATCAGACCTTTTTATTTCCTTTGAGACAGGGTCTCACTCTGTAACCCTGACTGGCCTGGAACTCTTGATGTAGCCCAGGCTAGCCTCAAACCTGTCTACCTCTGCCTCCTGCCAGGATTAAAGGTGTGTGCTTCCCCAGCCAGCCTCAAGCCTCATCATACCTTTTTTTCAGCATAATTTAGTATTGTTAAATACATCCACATGTGTGTCCAACATCCAGAACACTTGTAGACATGAAACTGATTTTTAGGGGGTTTTTTGTTTTGTTTTGTTTTGTTTTCTACCGTGTCACCATAGCCAAGGCTGGTGGTCTAGAACTCGCTTCGTGATGCAGGCACTCTGCTGAGTGCTGGGATTACAGGTGTGTGCCATCATGCCCGATTTGAATATAGTGTTGGAGGTCACACACGCAGTGACTACAGGGGTAGAGCATTGTCGTGTCACACACAAAACCCAGAATTTAATCCTTAGCAGTAGGAATAAAAGCAGTGACCAGAAAGGGTCACCCTCTCTGAATAGATGTCCTCAACAAGCTGAGAGGAAAAAAAGCGGGGTTGGGGGAGGGAGAAGCAAATGTTGGAGAAATAGCCCAGCATCTCGATTATTCATGCACCATGTGACTTGGATTGAAGCTTGCTGTGTCTGTGAAAACAGCAGGCAGGAAGAGTAGGGTTCCTCTGAATGGGGTCTCCTTGGGCAGTTTGCTCCCTGGATGCAGGGGAGGCTTCTGTGCTGTTGTTGCTATTACTGTTGCTATCACTCTGCCCCTGGCTCTGCTTAGAGGTGGTGGGCTCTTGACTTGACTTATTGGTCTTCCTGATAGAAGATGAAGCTGGCAGGCCCTCAGGGCAAAGCCAGTTACTGCCCTGGGATTCTTTGGGCAGAAGTCACCTTGAGTTGCTCAGGAGTCCTGCTTCCCTGATTTGCAAATCCGCTAAACTACAGATTGCCGAACCCGCCTTCCTCCTCCCTCTTAAGACCTTGACGTGACTTGTTACTTCTTATTGAGTCCGTTATCTCTTATTTCCTTTTGGCTCAGTCTTTGGTTTGCAGTTAGAGTCTCCTTGTCCCAGATGATAAATGTTCATTAAAAGCAACTGTCCCAGATACACGCTCCCATCAGAAGCAGAAACAGTCAGTCTTTGGGACAGGCTACCACGTACCCAGAAAGAGGGTACTCAGGTGGCCTGTGAGGTCCATGGCCCGGTGGCACTTGGCTTTAGCTATACATGTTTTGAGAGTGTGGAGTAAGTTTTGGTAGGGTCTCAAAGGGCACCTAGGGGTAGCAGGCTGATACCCAACAGTGTTGGCAGGAGGGCGCTCCCCCAGATCTTCTTTCTGCTCCACCTTGGGGCTTGCTTGTCCCAGCTCTGTATCAATAGCTGATTGTATGACTCCAGGAGATTTAAAGGCTCGTTTCAAACTTGAGAGATCAAGTGGCTCATCTTCCTCAGCCTCCCGAATGGCTGGGTTCAGGTATGCACACTAGGATTACCTGTCACTGCTTTCTCCTTCTCCCACCAAGGTCTCATTGTGTTCCTTCCCACCGCCCCTTTTAGTGTAGATGGTTGTTTTGCCTGTGTGCATGCGTGTGTGTCCATGTGTGTGTGTAGGGGGGTGCTGGAGGAGGCTGAGAAGAGAGTGCAGGGTCCTGGGACTGGAGTTACAGATGGTTGTGAGCCACCATGTGGGTGCCAGGAATTGAACCAGATCCTCTGAAAGAGCAGCCATGGCTCCAACCCCTCATTACATTTCCTGACAATGTGAACCTAGAGTCAAGACCGGGGCTCTGACAGCTATGAACCAAGGAAGGTTTCTGCTTTTTAAGTGTTGTTTGTGGTACCATGGTACTTTTCTCAGTCAGCCGCCTGGTTCCAACGTGTGTTGAAGTGCGTTTCCAAGCCAGGTGTGATTGCACACACCTTTAATCTCAACACCTGGGAGGCAGAGCCAGACCAATCTCTGAGTTCATGACCAGCCTGGTCTACATAGCGAGGCGCTGAAGAATAGCAACAAAATGGGTTTCCGAGAGACTCCAGCGGCCGCTGACATTGTCTTCACATTCCTTTCAGATGTCTAGTTTCTCTGCTGGCTTGTAACCTTTTCCCTTCTCTTTCTCTCCCCCAAAGAAATACCAGCCGTCGGATCCTGCCTTCGCCTACGCACAGCTGACCCACGACGAGCTGATCCAGTTGGTCCTCAAACAGAAGGAAACCATCAGCAAGAAGGAGTTCCAGGTGCGCGAGCTGGAAGACTACATTGACAACCTGCTGGTCAGGGTCATGGAGGAGACGCCCAACATCCTCCGAGTGCCATCTCAGCTTGGCAAGAAGGCCGGAAAGATATGAACTGCAGGAGGGAGGTGGAGATGTTTTGTGATATTGTGTCCGGTGCCTCTTGAGGTCAAGGGTGTGTGGTCTGCCTAGTAACCAGCACACAGGCTCCCATCACCAGGTGTGTGCCTTGTCTGTCAAGAGTCAGTTCTTCTAGTTGAAACCAGGTTAATTACTACAATGAATCTTGTTTATACATTCCCAGAGTGTGTTTTTAAATGCCACGGTGCCTTTAACTAAATTGTAAATACACGATTTGATCCTGAGCCATCCATTCAGGGGGCACCATCGGAACTAACGTATTTTAACACTGGGGTTGTTGCCCTCTGATACCAAGATTTTCCAGTATGTATCCTCCATGAAGCCAGTCTTTGGCTGAGATCAGAAAGGGAGTTTACCTCCTTTCTTGGTGTTGGAGCAGCTCAGGTATGGCAGATGCTAAATTTTTACGTCTTATGAACATCTCAAGAGTCAAGGATTGTTTGGGTAGGGTGTTTTGTTGAGGCGCAGGGGGGCATTGTTCTGTTTTTAAGATAGGCTCTTGTCTAGTCCGGGCTGCTCTTGATCTCACTGTATAGCTGAGACTAGCCTTCTTAGACTTTGAACAAGCTGCCTCTTCCAGTTCCTTTTACCTTCTAGCCTTAAAAGTGTGCTCTTGTGGATGGGGAGATACAGTCCAGTGGGTAAAGGGTAGCTGCAGATGCTGGAGGGGCGAGGGGGGCAGGGACAGGCAGATTCCAGGGCCTCACTGGCCAGCCGTTCTAGCTGAAACAGGGAACTCCGGATTGAGTGAGGGACCCTGTTTTACTAACATGAAAAGCTACCTTAAACCTCTGCCCTTCATATTCTCCCACATAGGTGAGTGTGCGCGCGCGCTCACACACACACACACACACAGACATGCTCCCACACCCACAAGCACATACACACACTGTGCTCTTTAGATCCATAAGGCCATCTCCCGGAGATATGAAGGAATTCAGGGGCTCAGCTGTTAAGAGCACTAACTGCTCTGCTAGAGAGACCCAGGTTCAGTTTCCAGCACCCATACGGTAGCTTACAACTGTCTGTACCTCCAGTTCAAGGGGATCTGACACCCTCACACAGACATACATGCAGGCGAAACACCAATGCACATTAAAAAGAATGTCACTTTCCTTAAGTAGGAAAAAGATGGTCAGAGCCCCTCCTCTCGTGCTAACAGGGCTCTTGTTGCTGGATTGGCCTCTCCGATGCCTGGAGAGAGGACTAAGCGATCAAGATGCTTGCTCCAACAGTTGTGAGGTAGAGAATGACTAGGAAGGGTCCTTTGGCCATGTCCTTCCATTCCACGGCCTTGCTCCCATTTGCTTATCTTGCTGGTTTTCCTGGCAGCCTTCTGGAAGGGAGTAGCCAGAGTCCACTAATTCCTCAAGATGAAGGAGCCCTGGGCTAGGGCAGGGTTAGTACACAGTGGCAGAGCACTTACACCCTTGCCCCCACATTTGCCACTGCCACACTTGCCACCCCACCCCCAGACTTAACCACCCCCATTCCAGACTTGCATTTTGATTGCTACTTCCTAATTTGGGGGAGTTTTGTTGTTGCTATTTTGAGGCAGGGTCCCACTGGCTTCAGACTTTCATCCCTCCTGCCCTAGCTTTACAAATACTGGGATCACTGGTATGTGTCACCATGCCTGGTGGATTGCTGTATTTTTTAAAATAGATTTTTATATATATAACTAGTATATGTATATATAACTAGATTTATATATAAATCTAGTTATATATACACATATATACACATGTGTGTGTGTGTGTATATATATATATATATATATATATATTTTTTTTTTTTTTTTAAACCCAGCCCCATTTTCACCAATAGAGGGAATTTCACTGCTGCTCACCTCATCCTGGAATTAAAGTGTTTCCTGTTGCTCTTTTTTTTTTTCCTTCCTGGTTGTAATAAAAATCTCATGAAATCTTAATGTCTCTGCTAGGGCCATCACAGGCCAGTGGAATGGCCAGGGTGGAGACAGGGTGGAGGTAGTGGTTATTAATGAAGAATCTCTGTCTGTCCTTGTCATCCTGAAGATGAGGGGCATTGCTTACACTGGAGCACTTTAATCCAAAGGGCAAGACTGTCACTTGATTTATCTAATTACCTGTTAATAATCCACACTTATTTTTATTTAATCTCTCCTACAATACTAGGGACCACTGCAAATTTCTGAGGTGGTTTGTATTTTTTTTTTAGTGTTGAAAATTCATTAATATGCCTATAAAAGAAACTATATTCACTTGAACTCTGAAAATGTACATGTATATGTCTGTTCTGCATCATGTTTTTTTACTTGATAAAATGCATTTTTACTGTGATAACCTAAGTGCATGGGGGAGGGGAGGGCACTGGTTCTGTTAACAACAAACAAGTCTGGAGGCCTCTGCTGCTCCTAGGACCTTTGGTATGTTGCTGGCTTGGCACTAGAGAGGACCATCTAGTTGGGGTGAATTCCTGGGCTCTGAAATGCCACTTGGGAACTCTGGAGAATGAAGGGCCGTTTACCTGAAGGGCTTGACTGGAAAACATTGGCATTTCTAACCTTGCTGTAGCTCAGAGTACATAGAGGCCACAACTACTCAATAACTGTTCTTGAATGTGCACTTGGGGGCTGAGGGAAGATAGATACTAAGGGAAGCCGAGCCTGTGTTGAGCCACTGGCGGTAGCAGAGGTTGGTGATGTGGAGAGCCCTGGGGCTACTGAGGCTGGCCACTGGCTTGTGTCTGTAGCTACTCCTGAGCAGCCCTGGAAAGGCCTGCACTCTGGAAAAAAGGGGAGCTTTTTCCTTGCCCTTGACTGGCTGCCTCTAGAAAGCCCAGCCAGGGCATGAGGGAGCATTGGATTAAATACCAGCAGACTCCAATTGGAGGTCAGTTTCCTAAAAAACAGATAGCCCTTGGCCCAAGTGTTTCATATCGTCTTATTCTTAACCTTAGCACATGTCCTGGCCTCCTTGTTTTATTCCAGTATGTTACCCTTACTTCGGCAGTGGAGGAAGGAGCGAGCAGCCCTGCCTTGTGCCATGCTCCACAGCTGTGCGCATGCGTGATAGATGAGCCATGTGCTTCCAGCTTCTCAGTTCACCGGGCGTCAAGAGAGGCTGGTCCATGATGCTTTCCCAGTTGCTCTGTTGAGGCCAGAGTTCTTCGCCCCTGGGCTTTTTGCCCAGTCAGCCTTTCTTCTTTCCCTTTACTTTTTTTTTTGGTGTTTGGGGGTTAAACCCAGTGTCTTGTGCATGCCAATCCTGAGCTCTACCACTGAGTTACACCCGCAGCCAGCCCTCCACCCTGCTTTGTGATGTTTTTATCTTTGTCTCTTTAGGCCGGTTCTCACGTAGCCTAGGTTAGTCTTGAACTGATCCTCCTGCCTCCCCTTCCACGTGCTGGGAATATCAGGATGCTATCACTCCCAGCTTTTTCTTTTTTCTTGTAGTGGTGGAGTAGGGCACTGATTAAGGATCCTTCAAGACTGAAAAGCAGTCAGTTGCCTTAGATGGGAAACATGAACCCACGCCAACACAAACTCTGGATTCTCCTATCTACTTTGTGGGCTACTGAATTGACCACAGGCTCACTGGCATTTTGTTTTGTTTTTAAATTACAGGATTACTGTTTCCTGGGTGTTGCTTTGGGGATTTTAAAGTTGACTGGTATTGCTTTTTAAGAAATACCAAAGATGGGCAGTGGTGGTGCACACATTCAATCCCAGCACTCGGGAGGCAGAGGCAGGTGGATCTCTGTGAGTTCGAGGCCAGCCTGGTCTACAGAGCGAGTTCCAGGACTGGCTCCATAGCTACTGAGAAACCCTGTCTTGAAAAAACAAAACAAAAAGAAATACCTAAGGGATTAGGCGTGTAGCTCAGTTAGTAGGGTATCTGGTTTTCATGTACAAAGCTCTAGGTTTGATCCCACCCTCTCCCCACCCCCTCCCACCTCTGTACTACACAAACTGAGCATGTGATGCCCACCTGTAATCCCAGCCAGTACTTGGGAGGTGGAAACAACGTGAGCAGAGGTTCCACTTCATCCTCAGCAGCACAGGGCGGTTTAAATCAGGCGGGGATACGTGAAACCTTGTCCTAAAACTCAAAAAAAACCTTAAAATTTTCTAACACTAAATAAAATGATACTTCCTTTAAGAGATTTGCGTCTGTACTTTGCTTTGGGTGTGATAAAAGTTCCTTCTGTCTTGTTGGGAAACTTCCTGGGGTGATAGTATCCCAAGATGGTCTCTCATGTGAAGCCCTTCAGCGACCACCACAATTGTGCCAAAGGGTGCCTGAGCCCCTCTGGAGAGGACAAACATCTTCGTCCTGCCTTTTCCTGGTCCTCATCTTATCCCGAGGGACCATGGCTTTGACACCATGTCACTATCTACCCCAACATTACAGAGAGAAGTCTTGGCCTGGGGTTCAGAAGTACCCTGACCTGAGAAGCAGATCTCTGGTCAGTCAGCTGTGCTGACCCGATAGAAGCTATCAGGGCAGATGAAGGCGTCTCCTCCCAGGCTTATCTCACTCTGCTCACATTTCCATCGAGACTAAGTCTGTCTCAGCAGGAAGAGCATCTGCTGGCCTCAGGCGTGCAACATGGCTCATAGGCCTTGCTCCAGAGACTCTGGAGAGGGGCAGATACTGTTTCCCTCAAGCTGAGATCACATTGCAGAACCCATAATGCTCTAGGCTGGGGCCAGGGGCTTCTGTAGGAAGTGTCTGCATTAAGGAGTTTGAAAACAGGTTCATATTTATTCATATTATCGTCTCTCATTTTAGTTTTTTTGTGGTACTAGGAATTTTTATTTTTCCAAAGATTTCATAAATGACTAGCATTGTGAGATTTGGTTCTCTTGATCCCTCGTTAGCAATTCTTTCAGTTTGGTTCCTGCTACTATTGCCAAACTCGGTGCATAGTCAGCCTAGTGTTTTCAAATTCCAGCTCAAAGGATGACACTTGTCTCGGCTTAACTTGGCTATTATTAGCAGAAGGCTTTTGTGTTGGTGTGTGGGTCGGTGGATGGATGGATGGATGGATGGATGGATGGATGGATGGATGGATGGATGGATAGAACGAACATAAGACGGGAAATGGCAGTAGAGGATATGAACAGAATGAAAATGAAACTCCCAAATCTGAACTTCTGAGCAGAAGCTGAGGCCGCAGGGTCAGCAAGCACCCACCGTGACAACCGAGTCGTCTCGAGTAGTCCCCGGTGCTGTGACTCTGACCTACGCCAGGACATTTCGTCCTGTACAAGCAGATGCTCTTTACTAGAAAGACTCCTGTTTTGTTTTTAATCTCAACTCTTTTCCAGAGCCTCATGTTAAATGCTGGGTAACCAGCAAGATAGCTTTGCTCTAGAGGCGCTTGCCACACAAACCTGGGACCCGAGTGGAAGCCCACCATGGAAGAAGAGAACTTGTCCCTGTAAGGTCTCTGTCTCCACATATGTACCGGGGCGCATGCGTGCCTCTGTGTACAGACACTAATAATTTTTGAACAAATGCTTGATTTGTCAGCCTGTGGCACTATTGGGAGGTAGTTGACGTGCTCGGAGGGAGACGGAAAGGAAGTAATTTGGGTCATTCATTGGTGATATTGGTAACGCTACCCTTTCTTGGGTCTCTTTCCCGGCCACCACGAAGGGTCAGCAAAGCTCTACCATGTGTCCCAGCCATGATCTGGTGCTGTGATGCAAACAGAGCAGAAGAGCCAGGCAGTCTTGCATGAAAACCTGAAATCAGAAACCAAAGCAAACCTGCCTTTCCAGCAGATCCTACAGGGTTCTTTGCTCCTCTGGTGGGAATCACACAGCCACAGTACCTGTTTTGAGCCTACCTCATGACATGACCGCACCTCATGATATGACCACAATATGCAACAGTCTGTGTTTTGCGACATGAACTGATAAGGATTCAGAGGGAGACACACACACCCCACCACCCCCAGCTAACCACTACCCACCAAGAAGAGCCAGAACCTTTCTGACAGTTTATGACTGCCACCTATGGGCCAAAAGAGGGACTTGCTGAATGAGGGCTCCCTGGCCTCAGCCCACCTGTGGAAAACAACGTTAGAGGGGTGTTGTCCATCCTTCAAATCCAAAGTGTCAGCACACAGCTGTCCTTAGCCTAATAACCAGGCAGATGGGTCTGTGTTTGGGGCTTCTTTTTTTGCACCATCTTCAGGATCTCTGTGATCTCGCCTCTTGGGGCATCCTGACCATCAATCAATTCTGACCTAAAACTGGCTTAGTTGGCCCAGCATCTCCCCCACAACCCAAAATTCAAGAGTAAATGTGCTCAGCATTTTAATTCTCTGTTATTTCACACAGAAACCTGTATCCTGAGCCCTGGAAAGGGTCGTGTTGGAGACAGAGTTGTTGCCCCCGCCCCCAAGGTTGAGGGGAGAAAGCTTCATTTGTCCTTGCTTGTGGCCAAGTGCTCGGTTCAGGCTGCACCTTCACTGCAGAAGGGAGGTATTGAAAGACTGCTGCTAGTTTTGGTCAAGGCAGAGATACTGACTCTATTAGACAAATGCGACAAACTTAGACAAGAAAGCCTTAGCTGCCTGCGTCACATCAGAGCATTGAAGCGAGGCTTCAGCGTGGTGGGGCGGCACACACCTATAGTACAGCTACTCAGGGAGAGTCCAGGACTTCTGTGGGGATTGCTGCAGCCCAGGCGTTTGAGACCTCCTAACCTGTCTGACTTTGAGAATTAGAAAGGGAATCAGCCAACTATGGCTTGTTGTCCATGTTCATACAGATTTTAAGCCAAGAGAGAATTGTACATTCAATTGATGAATTAAAGAAAAATCAAAATGATAGTATTACATAACACAGAAATTACGTGAAATTCAAACTTTAGTGTTCATAGATGGAGATTCATTAGGCTGAGCCAAATCTATTTCTGTTCATGGTTATTTAGGCCTTTGGTGTTTTCACTTTATAGTAATAGCAGGGGTCAGGTGGTTTACACAGTCCAATTTGTCTTTGAAAATTCAAACATGTGCTCTCTGGCTTTAACAGAAAAAGTTTGTCACTATCTATTCTAGATCACTATAGGGTGAGGAGATAATATGTTTTGATTCCAGCAGAATTATGAAAATATCTCGAACTGGTGAATTGGGGTCCACTTAATTCAGTCTCCTCAGAGGCTTTGCATAAGACCTAAAGTTTCCTGGAAGTGAAGATCCTGATGAGTGACTAGTATTCCTGCTGAGAGCAGCAAAGTGCGTCCTGTGACCACATCTTATCTGCCACATGGGAGTGGTGGCACACTGATAATTCCAGTGGAGGCAGGAGGATGATGGATTTGAGATCAACCTGGGGTAGATTAAGGGTTTGTCTCAAAGAAAATTCAGAAAAAGATAAGAAAAAAATTAAGAGATATCTTTGGTCTTAGATGTTCAAGAAGTTGGGCATATTATTTTTCAGCCCAGGGCAGTGTGTGTGTGTGTGTGTGTGTGTGTGTGTGTGTGTGTGTGTGTGTGCACGTGCGCGTGTACATGCACGCAAAAGGGAAAGGTGACTAAGACCCAAGAGAGTCGTGCCCATACTGCACTGTGGCTGTCTGTGAGTACTGGAGAATGGACGTCCACTAAAGAGCTCAGGTGATGGAAAAGAAGTCCAGTCAGAATGGCTCTAAAGCCTGGCGGAACGGCCAGCCTGGGGTGACAGTAAGAATTCTCAGACTGAAACTGGCCTGCAGTCAGGAGCTAAGAGGAGCCCAGCTGGGACTGAGTTACAAACCTCGCTAGTGACTCCCACCAGATTAGAAGAGTCTAAGAATGATAGGATCTTGTGGAGGGCCGGACCACATTCTCCATTGCTTCTAGGAACAAAGGTAGAGATTGACCTCTGTGACCCCAAGGTGATGTAGCACACGCCTTTAATCCCAGCGCACGTGCTTGGTAACTCTCTACCGCTGCGTCCCTGCCTACTCCCGAGGCATCATCTGGGATAATGGGCAGTGGACCCATCCAAGAGTGACACGTCAGAAACGAGAACTGTTTCCTTTATAAGGGTTGGGTTCCATCTTATCTGGGTCTCCGCCATGTTGGCTGATGCCCGCTCTCCCAAGGGGCATTAAAGCTTTACTGCAGAAGTATCCTATGTGTACCGCGTGGTTCTTGCTGGCGAGACGGTAGCGCGGGACATCTGGTGCTGATACCCGGGAAAAAGAAGAACTTTGCACCGCCGGAGACCCCTTGGACACAAGGAGGATTCAAAACTGCAGGCATGCAAGCTTAGAAAGGTACGCTCTAAAGTCCAGAGAGCATATCAGAAACTGAACAGCAATGGGAGGTTATGCGCGCACCCAGATAAGTTAAAAAGGACCCTCCGGTAAAGAATGGGGGAGACAAAAAAAAATAAATAAAATAAATTAAAAAGGACCCCCCATGATTTTAAAAAAAGTAAAAATGGGGGAGAAGGCTGATTTACAAGGTCAAAAGCTTTATGTTATGTTATATGTGTTGTCTTTTGTGTACTGGATAGGAGAAAGATATTTAAACTTAGAAACTGCTAAGGATATGATGTTTTGGGAAAGAGGTTCTGTTTTCGTCTCCACAGAAAAGGAGAGCCTAAGGGTGTACTTGGGATTTATGTGGTTTGAATCACCGAGACCTCCTGAAATGTTGTAGTGTATACCCCTAAGAATGCAACGGCCCAATTTCAGCAGGAAGCAGCCAAAGAGACTAAACGACGCCCAAATTCCCTAAAAGATTAAATGAGGTCCTTTCAAGCCTGCTTCTCTGAGTTCCGCTTTGCTCCGTACACCGGTTTGGGCTCGGAGTGGGTGCAGCTGGGGCTGGAGGGCAGCTGGAACGGAGCTTTGCTCTGTGGCTATGGTGGGGAGCACGTTGCGCCGGCTCAATTGGTGCGGCTCGGTTGGTGCCTGGCCTGGAGGATGTCACAGCGGTGCCACAGGCAGCCGGGCCAGAAGGCTTACAATGTACCTAAAACTGTGAGGGTCTCTGAGGGTAAAATGGCTCTGATTCCATTTGGCTATGCTAAACGATGCTAACTTCAGGCAGGGCTGGTCGTATTTATCATAATAAAAGCGCAATTAAGGTTTAAATGCAGTAAACAGGCAGTACCGTATTACATCTACATAGTATGACTTAAGTTTTTAAGAACTGCTTAGCATTTTAAGAACTCAAGTCCTCCTAAAAGATTGCTGTGTATATGCTTGGCTTGTCTGGTGTTTCAGGATCCGCAGGGAGATGGATGCGAAGGGCCCTTGGATTTTGGGGTGATTGGGTCGTTGGCTGGATCTGTGAGAGTTTACAGTCGCTTTTGCTGTGGCACAGGTGTTGAGAGTTGGCTAGTAGGGAAGCGGCCCTGTTCGCCGCCTCTCCCATTGGCCCCTTGAGCCGCAGGCTCTGGCGCGGACTTTGAGTTATTGCCGGCCTGTGCAGCCTTGGTCTGGGTGTCGGCTCCTGCCACCAACACAGCCTCAGACCTCAGAGAACGAGGCTAGCCCCGCGGGGAAGGCAGGGGCGCCTGGGGGTGGAGCCGCCACTTCTTGGCTTGGGACACAGGGAGCTGCGCAGCGAGCAGGCCCAGGGCCGCACACAGCCCTTGGATGGCGGGCGGGCTCTGGAGCCCGAGGCCACCGTACCAGCAAGAAATACGGGAGCCAATAAATCTTAAATCTAATATCAACAAACAGGTCCTGGGTTTTTCCTAGGCGCCACTGGGGCAACACGGCCCATACCGTAAAAAACAGAGATCCCCATATGGGTTCCCCAATGGCCACGTCATCTTAGGACTCCAGGCTGGAAACAGGAAAACGGTTTTCTCATATTTTTAAAACAATAATCTCATCTGTGCCAGATTTAAAATAGTTTAATTCTAAGGCCTACTATAATGACACAGACAAACAAGATTGCTCTTTAGAACAGAGACCTATAGGTCTCTAAGTTCAAGACCAGCCTACTTCCAGTACTAACTGTGCTAAATTTTTACACTGAGTTTTTTAATACTCTTAAATGTTATTTTGGGAGAAGAGTTTGTTTGTTTTTTTTTCTAGAAATGCTACTATTCATGCTGTGGATTCATCTGTCCAGAGGCCTGAGGACAAAGCCTCTGCTATGGAGCTGTCTGGCCTGATTGCTGCGGAGCTGGCAGATTCCTGAGGGATGGTTCAGCTCCTGCCCTTGGTCTGTCAGTTATTGCTATGTTGTTGTTGTACATTACAATGTTGTTGTTGCTGTGCCATTGCTATGCTGCTGGATTTCCCCTTGTTTTGTCAGTTATTGCTTGCTATCAGTTTCCCTTATCCTGTCAGTTATTTCTGCTAAACACTATGGGTATCTTCAAGACAAGTTACAAAATGCCATGGTTATTTAAATTAAAAATTGGATAAATATCTATTTAAACAAAAAGGGGGGGAATAATAAAGGAACTGCCCCCGATGCCAAGAATGGCCATCACCATGGCTCTGTTCACCATAAATTTTTTAAATCTGGATGATAATGGCCAAAATGCTGCAACACGACATTGTTCGGATCCGCAGCGGCCCAAAGATTTGGTTAAGTGGAAAGATGTGCTTTCTAATGAATGGAAAGGCCCGGATCCCATCTTATTGAGATCCAGGGGAGCTGTTTGTGTCTTCCCACAGGATCAAGAAAGCCCATTCTGGCTGCCAGAGCGATTGACCCGAACAGTGAAGAGTGATCCACAACACACGGATTCGCCTGAGGACCAGGCTGCTGTTCCTCCTGCCATTTTGCAGATGGATGACAGAGCACCGATGGAGGACACTCTCAGCTTTCCCGAAGCTGTTACCAGTCAGCCATAGGATGGCGGTGTTTCCTCGATTTTTTACAACCAATAAGACTCTGGGCCCCCTCCCTACCGTCCTAGAGATGATTTATAAGCTTGGCCGTAGGACTCCAGTCCTGGGCCGTGTCTCTCATTCCCCTACTTCAAAGAATGGGAGGGGGTGGAAATGTTTTGGAACAGTCCTATACTATGGATTAGTGTTTCTCCTCTGGATGGTCTGCTGACTCAAATCCCAAAATCGTAGGGACAAAGTGGTTATTGCACAAGCGCTGGCTGCCCTGGAACAGGGGGCCTCTACTGATGTGTGGTTATCTATGTTAAAGCAGTAAGGTTTAAGCCAACCAGCTCCTGCACCCCTAGGACTGTGGTCCATTGCACAGGGTGGAGTGCTTGGCTTAGCTAGCCCTGAAGGTTGTCGAGCTTAAGAGCATCGCACAGAGAATGACCCTCTCTGAGAGATAAGTCGCTCTGCTTAAGGGTTTCCTGCCGTATATTCCCTTTCCCAGAAAATTGGCAGAGGGCAGGCCGGATAGGTTCCAGGTGTCATGAGCCTAGGGACAGATTCCGTGTAAGCCCATTTTTATGTTTTCATTTTGGGAAGTGCGACCTCTATCTTTACCTTCCTAGGGAGTTGCCTTTCTGCAAAGAAGTAAAAAAAGGGGGATATGTGGAGGGCCGGACCACATTCTCCATTGCTTCTAGGAACAAAGGTAGAGATTGACCTCTGTGACCCCAAGGTGATGTAGCACACGCCTTTAATCCCAGCGCACGTGCTTGGTAACTCTCTACCGCTGCGTCCCTGCCTACTCCCGAGGCATCATCTGGGATAATGGGCAGTGGACCCATCCAAGAGTGACACGTCAGAAACGAGAACTGTTTCCTTTATAAGGGTTGGGTTCCATCTTATCTGGGTCTCCGCCATGTTGGCTGATGCCCGCTCTCCCAAGGGGCATTAAAGCTTTACTGCAGAAGTATCCTATGTGTACCGCGTGGTTCTTGCTGGCGAGACGGTAGCGCGGGACAGGATCTGAGGAATTCCATCCATTTAGTGCTTCTCCCAGGCCCACCCAGGACAGTTATTCACAGCAGCTGAACCTTTATTCCCTCCCCAAGATGATCGAGCCTCAGAAATGCGCCCTCAAGGGGAGGTCAGCCAGACTGACAGTGTCCAATGGATGGACAGTCTGGGGTGGGGGTGAAGGGGACTCCTCCCAATACCTCTCCTTAAACACTCCCTCTTTAGTCTCCCTTCTAGAAAAATCCCACTGTCAAAACTAGCACGGCGCACATGGACCGTGCCTGGACTGTCTTCTCAGTGGTCTGTCTGGGCTGTGGCTGTGGCTGTCTGGAGCTGCCTCTCCACGTCTCCCTCCCAATTGCTGCAATCAGCTCAGGAACGCCTCCGATGGAACAGTCAGGGCAGTGGGTGGCCAGGAGCTCTTGCTGTCCAGGTAACCTAACCTTGCTTAGCGCAGTTAGAGACCATCTAAACAAGGTGGATAGATGGTGTCTAAGGAGCAGTCAGGATTGTCCTCTGGCCTCCCGTACCTGTGCATGCACACCAGCTTGACCACAAGTAAGTAAGTAAATAAAGTTGTTCTGAACACGGCTTGTTTAAACAGAAAACAAAAGGAGCCAACCCGGTGTGGTGACCTACGACTGTGGTCCCAGGATTTGAGAGGTGGGGGCAGAAGCAGCAGAAGTTCAGGGTCATGCTGAGTCACATAGTTCAGATCTAGTCTGGACTACATGAGACTCTGTCTCAGAAATAAGATAATGGGGCCAGCGAATGGCTTAGCAGGTAAAAGCACTTTCACACCAAGCCAAAGGACCTAAATTCAATCCCTGAATCTCACATAGGAACCAACACCCATAAACTGCCCTCTGACCTCCACATTTATGCATTGGCATGCATGTATACACACACACACACACACACACACACATTTTGATACTATCTTGGGCATAATAGATCCTGTCTTCAATAAAGACTTTGTGCGTGTGTGTTACTGCTGACAGACAAGTATTCCAACTCTGTGTTAGCCCTGAAGGTCTTTACTGTCAGCGAGTGCAATTAGGACATGTTTATAAAATAATGTGTTATCTCAGAGGCAGGCCAGATGGCTCAGCAGTTAAGAGTGCCTACTGCTCTTGCAAAAGATCAAGTCCTGTTTCCAGCACCCACATCAGGTAGCTCCTGACCACTTGTGAATTCAGTTATAGAGGAACACCCCCCTCTTCTGCACGAACATGCACCCACACACTCATGTGCACAAACCTACTTGAACACATACACAAAATTTAAAAATAAAATTCTAAAAAACAAAACACTCCCAATTGGTCACGGTAACAACATGCCTGTAATTCCTGCACTTTGGAATTGGTGGCAACAGGATCAAATAAATATTCAAGGCCATCCTTGGCTACACAGTTTGTGTGAACTTATGCTGGAATACATAGGATCCTGTATTTTTCAAGTGTTTTCTATTTTCATGTATATGTCTGTGTAAGTGTAGTGTGTGTGTGTGTGTGTGTGTGTGTGTGTGTGAGGGGGGAAGACAGCTAGACTATGGGTGCCCTTGGAGGGCAGCTGGGGTTACAGCCAGTTGTGAGCTGACCAGTGCAGGTGCTAGGAACCCAACTCAGGTCCTCTGGAATAGTGTCAATTACTCCTAACCATTGAGCCATCTCCCCAGGCCTATGGGATCCCACTGTAAACAGTTTGGAGAGCTGTCTCAGTGATTAAGAATGCTTGCTGCTTTTACCAAGGACCTGACTTTAATTCCCAGAGCCCGTCAGGCATCTGCCTGTAACTCCAGCTCCAGGGGATCTGAAACCCTCTTCTGGCCTCCAGCATACCCACATAGGTCTGCAAATACCTACACACAGACACATTCGGTATAATTAAAAATAAATCCTTAAGAAGAAACAAAGAAGGGCTGAAGAGATGGCTCAGCGGTTAAGAGCACTGCCTGCTCTTCCAAAGGTCCTGAGTTCAATTCCCAGCAACCACATGGTGGCTCACAACCATCTTAAATAAGATCTGATGCCCTCTTCTGGTCTGCAGGCAGACACACAGACAGAATATTGTATACATAATAAATAAATAAATATTTAAAAAAAGAAGGAACAAAGAAAACACACTTTTTGTTGTCTCATTTGTTGTTTGATCTTTTTCTCTTTTGGCTTTTTTTAGGGGGCCCAACCACCCAGCTCCCAAGTAAATCACATCTGGAGGCTTAGTTATGAATACCTGGCCTTAGCTTGTCTTATTTCTTGCCAGATTTTCTCAATTTATCCTGACTATCTTTTGCCTCTGGGCTTTTATCTTCATCTGTTTCTGTATACTTTACTTCTTTCTCTGTGGTTTGCTGTGTAACTGGGTGACTGCCCCCTGACGTCCTCCTCTCCTTGCTCTCTTGCTCCCTCTCTTCCAGATTTTTCCTTCTATCTATATAGATAGTGTATGTATGTATATATATACATATATGTATATATGTATGTATATATGTGTATATATATAAAGTGTAGGCCAAATGTGGTAGCCCCTGCCTTTAATCCCAGTACTCAGGAAGAAGAGAGGCAAACAGATTACTGTGAGTTTGAGGCCAGCCTAGCCTATATAGTGAGTTCCAGAACAGCCAGAGCTAAGTAGCAAACCCTGTCTTAAAAACAAAGAAAACAACCCAACAACTTAAAATGTATTCTTAGCCAGCTGCCAGCGTCTACCAATTCAGGAGCTAGAATGTCATCAGCCAGCATCTTAAACCCACAGAAAAGGTTTACCCACTACTGTCTAGCATGCCTACCTGTGGCCCCACCACTGTATTTGGTGAATATTTAGCTTTCTTTGTTCTAGAACTAATACACTTTCATACGGTGCATTGTTATTGGAGAAAATTGAATCTGTTCCAAGGCGCTAGTCCTCCTTTTTGGCTCTAGCATAAACTTGTCCTTATCCTCGTTGAGGTGAGAACTATGTTTCTTTGCATGTTACTCTCTGAAGACACCTAAGTCTATCACTCAAGAGTTTAATTCAACAGTGTTGGGAGCTGTGAACCGCCCCCCCCCCATCCTGAATTTCTTGTAAACAACTTGTGATGCTTGCAGCTGCACTGAGCATGAGACCCTCAGGAGTTCCTGAGGGCAGGGAAGTGGTTTCTGGTGTGTTTGGTTGGGGTGTAGCTATCAGTTAATGATCCCTATATAAGCTGCCCCTGGACGCAATAAAGGGGGGCATCTTGGCATCAAGAATGACCTGTGTCTCTGTCTGTGTGTCTTTGTATGTTTCAATCTCCAGCCCCTTGCCCGGTTCATGAACTGTATGGTAGCGCATAGAGCGCAGACGGGTGTGGTGCTCTACACAACAGTCTTATTTTATTTATTTATTTATTTATTTATTTATTTATTTATTTATTTATTCATTCATTCATTCATTCATTCATTCATTTATTTATTTATTTAGAGACAGGTTCCCAAATTGTTCTGGCTGGGCTGAACTGAGATGTAGACCAGGCTGGCCTCAAACTCTTTGTCTCCCCAAAATTAGGAATAAGGGAGTATGCCAACATACCTAGCTATTTTGATTTATTTGTGATAAGGTTTCCTAAAGTTCAGACTGGCCTCCAACTTGTTATATAGAGGAGGATGACCTTGAACTCCTGATCCTCCTGCCTCCATCTCCCAAGCACTAGGATTACAGGTGATCATGTCCAGCACAATTCCCTTATTTTATAGTTGAAAACAAACAAAAACAAAATAGATTTTGAGAGGGAGAGAGAGACAGAGCAGGAGAGAGCAAAAGTTGTTTGGGGAGGCAGTTCCGTAAAGCAGAGGACAATTTATAGCTCTCTCATAGCAGGGTGATCTGTTTCCTACTATAGTTACATTTAACATTCCTTACTACATCGGAAGGAAGAAACTGATTCCAGGTGACTTTTAAAAAGGGATCTGGCCTGGTGGCGCAAGCCTGTAATCCCTGCAAGTGGTAGGTGGGAGGCAGAAATAGCAGTATTCTAGGTCAGCCTGGGCTCCATAAGCAAGATAATCTTAAAATAAATAATAAATTAAATGATATAAAAAAAATAGTGTTTCGCTGGCCGGTGGTGGCGCACGCCTTTAATCCCGGCAGGCGGATCTCTGTGTGAGTTCGAGGCCAGCCTGGTCTACAAGAGCTAGTTCCAGGACAGACTCCAAAAGCTGCAGAGAACCTCTGTCTCGAAAAACCAAAAAAAAAAAAAGAAAAAGAAAGGGTTTCGTAGAGAGCAATTCCTTATCTCTGGCAACTCCTAACGTGGCCCAATCTCAAGACACCAGAGACCCTAAGACACAGGTAAGCCCAGGAACCTTCCTTTCGAACTCATGTTTCTACACGAGTCCACAGACGAGATCGGAAGTGGCGTGCAGCCACGGGGCGGAGCAAACCTCCAACCGGTTATCCAACTGACCGGAAGAGGAAGGTGCATTTGGAATAAGGTCCCCTCCCGCTTTCCTGCAGCCGGGCGTTCTTAGGAGTGGGTGTCCCCGGCGCTACCGCGTCTCTGGACAAATGCTGAGATGCCGAGCGGAAGCCGCTGCCCGGATTGCGGCTCCTCTGAGCTCGTGGAAGACTCGCATTATTCGCAGAGCCAGCTGGTGTGCTCCGACTGCGGCTGTGTGGTCACCGAAGGGGTCCTTACTACCACCTTCAGCGACGAGGGCAACCTCAGAGGTATCCTGGGGGTAGCCTGGTGTGGTGGAATGCTTTATCCCAGACTCCTAGCCCCCCACCCCCTTTCTTGGTCGTGCGCACAGAAATGTGGGAGAAGCTCGCTTTAAAAAAAAAAAAGTAGCTGGAGGAGGTGCTCTTCCATCTATTTTCCCCAGTACCTACTATGGTGCCTGGCATTTAGTGGGTATACCGATGGTGAATGAACAAAACGGAAAAGGTTTCGCTCCTCTTTAAGGACCTGGTCAGTGTTGGAGGCTTGTTGACAAATTATTCGGGAATACAACATGAACCATTTGGGAATAGAATGCGAACCATTACCCCACAGTAATTTTTAGCACTAACTGGCAAAATGTGCCTCCTTTTCTTCCACGCCATTGTTTAGTTCAGGGAGACCTTTGGGTCTCGACCACTTTGGGGGATTGAACGACCCTTTCCCAGGTGTAGCTCAAGACCATCGTGCATATCAGCCATTTACATTATAATTCGTAACTCTAGCAAAACTACACCTATGAAGTAGCAACGAAACTAAGTTTATGGTTGGAGGTCACCACAATATGAGGAACTGTATTAAAGGGTCACAGCATTAGAAGGTTGAGAACCATTGTGCTACCTCAAAATTGAATGCTCCAGAGAAAAAGCTGGGAAATTGGAATCACCAGCGTTGCTTTATATAGTTCTATACTGGCTGTCTTTGCTACTTGAAGACATAAAAAGCCTTTACTTTTACATCTTCTCTGAGATGGGAAGTAGACACGCGATAGTTTGAAATTTCCCTGGTTTTACGTGGTCAGAGGACAAGGAGATGATGAATGAATAGAGGCCACCTGTGCTATTTGCTTATTATTAATAATTTGTATATTATTTACAGAAGTGACATATTCCCAAAGCACAGGGGAAAACGAGCAAGTTAGCCGCAGCCAGCAGCGAGGTAAGAATCACCCTTTTTCTCCTCAAATTTTAGCTTTGCTTTGATTTATGTGATTCTTTAATGTTTGAATATTTGAATGGATGTTCTAATTGTATGTATGTATACCATGCACATGCCTGGTGCCCATGGAGTCAGAAGAGGGTGTTGGATCACATGGACCTGGAGTTATAGGTAGTTATGAGTTGCCATGAGGGTGCTGGGAACTGAACCTCAGGTTTTCTGCTAGAGCAGCAAGTGCTCTCAACTGCTGAGCCATCTCTCCATCCCAGAGAACCAACTTTTTATTATTCAGTGGCTTGAAAGAAAATTGTCTCGACGTCGTCCTAGTCCATCTGTGTATGTTCTTGCTGTCAGCATTACTGGTATTAGATTGGCTAGAAGAGAACCGTGATTGATGGGCTGTGTGCTTACAGCCCCAGCACTCAGGAGAGGCAAATAGACTTTATAGCTTACATAGTTTGTGTGTCTTAGAAACCCAAAGGAATAGAGGTAGGTGAAGGTTTGGGTCTGCATCAGGCTTAAAGTAGCCTCAAGAAGCCTTGGTAAAAGCTTGGCTTTGGAGCTGGGGGTGGGGGGTAAGTTGGTGACAGAGTATGCAGAGTATGCACCTATCATGTGTAAGGCTTGGGGTTCAATCCCCAGAACCAAAAAACTGGAACTTTGTCCTGTCTATAAGTCAGAATAGCTCATAAAAGGGTGGTGGATTGAATGTGACCTTCCCATAAATGTTCTGTACCTTTGGAAGGAGCATAGCTCTAAAGGCCAAGACTACAGCTCAGTCATAAAGAGCTTGCCCATAATGCTTGAGGATCAAGTCTAGCTCCAGTGCATATGGCCACATCAAGTGTCCTGTTAGTACAGAAGGCATTTTTGTTTTGTTTTTTGTTTTTCTTTTTTTTTCTTCTGTTTGTTTGTTTGTTTTTGTTGTTTTTGTTTAGACAGGGTTTCTCTGTAGCTTTGGGGTCTGTCCTAGAACTCACTCTGTGGACTAGACTGGCCTCGAATCCTCCTGCCTCTGCCTCCTGAGTACTAGGATTAAAGGCGTGCACCACTACCCGGCTAGAAGGGCAATTTGCGCATCTGCTATATATGACAAGTTTAACGGAACTAACTTAAGGCCTCGCCGAACTTCCTTTGACCTCTCTGCTTACTATGTGTTTTCCTAGATCTCCGTCGAGTGAGAGACCTGTGTCGGATCCTGAAGTTGCCCCCAACATTCGAGGAGACCGCCATCTCCTACTACCAAAAGGCCTATCAGCTGTCTGGCATCCGCGCTGCGAGGCTCCAGAAGAAGGAAGCGTTAATTGGATGCTGTGTTCTCATCTCCTGCCGGCAACATAACTGGCCCCTGACCATGGCCACCATCTGCACCCTGCTGTATGCAGATCTGGATATGTTTTCTGGCACCTATATGCAGCTGGTGAAGCTTCTGGGACTGGACGTGCCAGCTCTGTGCCTGGAAGACCTGGTGAAGTCTTACTGCGGCAGGTACTTGTCTAGGAGGCAACATGGGGTAGGCAGCTGTCCTGGCAGATGTGTGCTTTCACCAGAGCCTGTCTGTCTTTCCTTCCCAACCCGTGCTCACTACTGAGATCAATACCGTTTATACATTTCCAGGATGCTGTAATCTTCCCATCCCCTTTCTGTCACAGGACTGTGATAATGTTTTTCCTTAGCCAGCCTTGGCATAGGGCTGCTGAGTTGCTCCCCTCCTGCTTTATGAATGGCAGTCACTGGAATTACGTGGTAGGGGCCCTGTTCTGGCAGGATTGCCTTTATATGGAGTCCAAAGATACTAGTTAGTGGTCGAACAAGGTTTGAAGCTAAGGTTTTAGTGAGATTTTTAGTTGTTTGGTTTTAGACAATCTCATACAGCTCAGGCTGGGCTTGTATTTCTGATCACCTCACTTCCATCTTCCTACTGCTGAGATTACAGGTGTGCACCATGATCCTTGGGTTTGCCCTTTGTTTTTTGTTTTGTTTTTTTCTTTCTTTTAGTTTTTTTTTTTCTCTGACAAGTATACTTTAAAGCAAAACCAAACCACAAAAATGGCTGCCAAAGTTTGGTAGCACACTCTCTTGACCCCAGCACTTGGGAGACTGAAGCAAGAGTATTGCGTTCTAGACCGGCCTGAACTTGGTGTGAGCCCATATGTTAAAAGAAGCAAACAAGGCTCGGGGGTGGTGGCGCACACCTTCACTCCCAGCACTCGGGAGTCAGAGGCAGGCGGATCCCTTGTGAGTTTGAGGCCAGCCTGGTCTACAAAGCGAGTTTCGGGACAGCCAGGGCTGTTACCAAACGGTTGAAACGTGGTCATATCCTAAGTAGACACATGTAACGGTGCCCTTCCTGTAGAGCGAATGGGGACACTGGAACTGCCAGTAGGAAGGTGCTCGGCTGTTAGTACTATTCATCTGGCACGTCCCTGCCCCTTTGCTCAGTACCTTGCTCCTGTGACCTTGAGTGTCTCTAGGACAAAATAGCTTCCCCATCCATCTTGGGTAGACTACCCTGCTAACCCCGGAAGAACACCCTATCATTCACTTGACCTTCATTTTGGTTGTTTCAGCTTCAAACTGTTCCAGGCTTCCCCATCCATGCCAGCCAAATATGTGGAGGATAAAGACAAGGTACTGTCTCGAACCTTGCTGCTGGTGGAGCTGGCAAATGAGACATGGCTCGTGACTGGGCGCCATCCCCTGCCTGTCATCACTGCAGCCACCTTCCTGGCATGGCAGTCTCTGCGGCCTTCAGACCGACTGACATGTTCACTTGCCCAGTTCTGTAAACTGGCAAACGTGGACCTGCCCTACCCAGCTGCCTCCCGGCTGCAGGAGCTGCTGACTGTGCTGCTTCAGATGGCCGACCAGCTGGCTTGGCTGCAGGTCCTAAAGCTTGACAAGCGGACTGTGGTGAAGCACATCGGTGACCTCCTCCAGCACCGCAACATGCTGATGCGCTTGACTTTTCGAGATGTAACAGCAGAAGCGGAGACCCAGAAGCAGCAGCCGGGGGAACAAGGACAGCAAGAAGCGGAAGATAGTACCTTTGATTTGCCCAAGAGGAAACGCCCAGCCAGTCCTGCACCTCTCCTCCCACCCTGTATGTTAAAGCCTCCCAAACAGACCCATCCCAGCCCCTGTGTTTCCGTAGTGACTGGAGATGAGAACATTTCTGATAGTGAAATCGAGCAGTATTTGCGCACCCCTCAGGAAGTTAGAGACTTTCAGAGAGCCCAGGCTGCTGGCCAGGCAGCCATGAGTGTCCCTAGCCCTCCGTGATGCAGGTTCTTCCAGGTGTAGTCAGTAATTCTGACTACGATTTGCTAATAGGCCTGCCATGTTGCAAGAAGTAAATGCACATGACCATTGGGTATCCCTTTTTTATTTAAGGAAGCCAAGAGTAGCAGTTAATTGGACCCAGCACCCTAGAGATATTGGGAGGTGCATGGGATATCTGTGGGTGGGAAAATCCTGTCCCTTGGTGGAGGGGAGCACCTTGGCTGTCCACAGTCTGGGTTGGACTCCTAAGACTGCTGAAGATCTGCCCGGCTCTCTCCTGCCATGGTGTGAAGTCAGTACACTGCTGTTGTGAAAGAGGTGGTATCCACCATGACACAAGCAGGAGCAGCAATTCCTGGCCCATGTTTGCTCTGGGCTCCAGTGGTCTTAGGTGTCCACCTGCCTCCTCTACCTCGTTAACAAAAGGACCATAGGTGGACTGCGGCTGTCGCTCAGAGGGCTTTGCAAGATTTTAATATATTAAAACAAAGAGATATCTGCTAGAAAACATTCTATTGTATAAAACCAGAGCTTTTAAGACATGTTTTCTTTGGCACTTGGTTCCCTCCCTCCCCTTTTCCCGGCATATTGCAAAAAGCTCTCCAGTGCTAAGGCGTTGGCAGGGTATGTAAATAGCAGCCAGCATACGTGGGGGAGTAATACAAAGCTTCTCCTCTAATATTGTCTGTGCAGCAAGCATAAATAATGGGGCCCATCTCAAGGAGCATGGATTCTCCCCCACCGTGTTCTCTCACCTACCAGACCCGGGTTCCCTACTGCTTCCCAAGGCCCAAGAATTCCTCTACTTCCGTGTGGCTCTGTAGTAAAAAGGCATTTTAGGTTGGGGAAGATGGGGCTGGAGGTTTTAGCAAGTAGTGAAGGCACAGGGCCTCGAGCAGCCTGCACCCAGGTGCTCCCTCAGAGCCTGCTGGGGTTTCGGTGAGTTGGGAGATGGTTTGGCATTTCAGGTTCCTAACTGGAGTTCATGGCTTTGCCACAGACACCTCATGGAGGCATTTTCCCCAGTCCCTTGGAGTTGGACAGCTGAGAGCAGGCAGTGGGTATTGTCACTGAACAGCTGAGTGCAGCCCCTCTCAAGGCTATCGGACAGGTTGCGCTCAGATCCAAACCTCAGCTCCTCCCCTTGAGTCTTTAGGCACTTGGTAGCATTGCTTTCTCAGGTCTTGTTCTGAACTCTTCTGGAAGGATTGTGTACCACTCCCTAGGGATCACGTGTCCCTAATCGTGCACCTCTTTCACCTGCCCACCTCCTGCGGGACTCAGCTGGTCTTAGAGTTACCTACACTCCACGCCTCCCCCTTGCATAGTTTATCTGAAAAGGCAGCACCTGTTACTCGCCCTGGCCGGGCACCTGGCTCACCTGCTAGGATGGTTTCCCAAGCCAGAACTGGGGGAGAGGCCAGGGATCTTAGCAGTCACGTGGTGCCTCCTAAAGCTGGTGAGGAAAAGGCAGTTCCCAGGTTTCCTGAGCCTACCGGGGCTGGGCTTTGCCACTCCGTTTATGGGTCACCCCACAGACCGAGGGAACTTTTATCCCTACCTGGGAGGGCACACCAAGAACTTGACCATCAAAACTGGTCTAAGCTGATGTCTGGGATTGTCTGTCGCTACTGCTGAGGGATAGTGCAGACAAGTGGCAAGTATCTGCCTTCTCCCTTTCCCAGCCTGGGTAACTAAAGATGGTGAGCCCAGGGGCAGCCATCAGCATGGCCGCCTCAGACCTACACATAGGTAGACAGTTTGGACCGCCCAGGAGGATCGAGGAGAGTAACAAGCCGGTGTGGCCGGCCCACTCTAAATCTAGCCCGCCTCTGCCCTAGACGGTGGTCTCACTTTTCCAGAGGCCGGTCTTCATGCAGCCTCCTGCTATGGCCTCTGCGCCGGTCGCGCTGGCATCCTCATACTTGCCCCCCTTGGGGGCGCCGTTAAGACTGGTAGTGTTGAGCGGGTATGAGCGGCGCTTACTCTCCCTCTCCAGTGCACTGCCGCTGCCCTTGAGATTGTCACGGCTGGCGCAGCGGCGCTGCCCGGGTCGCCCCGTCTCAGGGATGGGCGCTGCGCTGGTGTCGGAGCCCTCCGACGGCGTAAGCATGGGCTCGCCCTCGAGTGGAAGGCCGTCGCCGGGGCTATTGCGGCTGCTGCCCGGATAGCTGTCGGAAGGGCTATTGTGCAAGCTGCCGCTCTCACTGGACAGCAGCTCTGGAGCTCCTGTAGACGCGCGCAGCGCCTTCAGCCGGCTCTTGCCGCCAGTGTCTCCAGCTCGGTGACCCTTGGCCCGACTCTTGTGTACTCGGCGCCCGTGATGTAGATTGTTATGGTGCCGGGGAGCTAGGCTGCCACGGGAGCCCGTGGGCTCTGGCTCTCCATCCCCGCGGGCAGCCACACCAGCCTCGCACACCTGACTCTGGGCCACCTGCAGATTGGTGAGTTTGCACAGGGGCGCCGGCGCGCGCCCACTGCTGCCACTTGGGGAGGAGGACTTGAGGGAGGCCGGTCCCTCCCCCAACACTGGGGATCCATCCTCCGCAGCAGTTGGTAGGGCCCGGGGTGGGGCGTGGGAAGCCGAGGGTGAAGCAGGAGGGCAGCAGGCGCGCCAGGAAGCCCGAACATCCCTACGCCTGGCACAGTGGTGCGTGAAGACAAAGAGGCCCAGAGCTGAAGCTGCCACACCATAGAGGCAGCTACACACCACTCCGGGCAGCCAGCGCTGAGACACCGCCAAAGCACCACAAGCCCACATAGCTAGGTACAGGAAATGTGTGGTCATCAGCGCCCCCAGCTGGACTCCTGGAGAATACACGCCATCACCATCCTCTGGAGGCGCCGGTGTTCCTACCCCTGCGCCAACCGTAGCCAAAAGGGAACCAGAGTCACTCAGAAGGACGCCACTGCTCCTGAGCCTGGTGGAACCCCTCAGGTCTTCCCCTGGCTCCAGAGACAGCCTACTGTTACCCTGCTTTGGATTCTGGGCCGCATGACCCCGTAAGTGCAGGCCCGCACATAAGAAGTAGATCCAGGTGATGGGCAGAATCAATGCCACCGGGATGTAGAAAGCGCCAAGGCTTGGACGCCACACCAGCCAGCAACTAGGGGGAGACAGAGGTAGTGGATGAAGAGTTTGGAGAGTCCAGGAGCTGGGGCACAGGCTTGGGTGGTCGATGAGGTAGGATGTGGGAAATAGAGAGGCGAGGCGGGCCCTGACTTAGTCAGCATGCAGACTGGCTGGGTGGACCGGCAGGCATGGATGGGGCTGGTGTGAAGGTTGGGGCAGGCAGACAGTGATGAGGAGGCAGGAGGGAGTGGCGCTCACTAGGGACTGTGGTCCCGGTAGTTGTGGATGCTGACCGCAGCGGTGATGCCGCAGATTATGAGGGGGATCCCTCCAGCAATCAAATAGAACCTGGGGGTGGGGGAGAGATCGTGTACTGGAGGTAAGGGAACCAGGTGCTCGGAACCCTCAAACTGACATCTCTGTCTTTTCCTCTGTCTCCTTAAAATCTGTGTGATTGGGGGAGGTGGGGTCGGGCTGGAATGTAAGGCCTCCTAAGGAAGGGCAGCTTCTTCGGAACTTGGCCAAGAACTGTTATAGAGGTCAAGGACCAAAATTGTTCTCTCCAACCCAAAGCAGTCTGAGTGAGGGATGTCAGGAAGGTTTTTAGGAGCCCTACCCAATCCCTTTGGTGTCACCTCCTTCCCCATCCTTGTCATGCCTAAGAAGCTCCCCTGCCTTTGGAGTGTGATCCTAGGGATCTTGTTACTCATCCCCATCCCCCATCCCCCAGCTTTGCTACACCTGTCTTGGGTCTTGCGGGCCCCTTCCCATAGCTGAGAACTGGAAGCACTTACCGGAGCATGGGGCGAGGACCAGGCGGGGCTGCATCCCCTTCTTCTGGAGGGGGGGCCCTCCAAGTGAGCTCCTTGTGGAGGACTCGAGCCTTTACCCCCATCCAGAGCAGCGTGGACAGTGAAGAGTAGTGCAGAGTGATGCCCACCTACAAGGTCAAGGCACTGAGGCTTGGGACCTGAGCTGCTGACTGGGCTACACCCTGGAAGTCAATGGCGGTGCATGTTCCCACTACTCCCATGCCTCCAGCATCCCACCCAGGTACTCGTCATACTGGTCCTTGCTGGTGCCCTCTCTGCTTCCAGCCAGGGCTCTCTCTCACACCCCAGGGATTCTCCGGGACCCAGGCAGGGCAATCTGGCTGATATGTGGCCTCTTCTCTGCTGTGGTTCCCCACTCTCCCCTTTGAAGCCCCATCTCCAGTGATCCTGGAGCTAGTCTGACCATGCCTGTCACTCCACACGCCACCCACCCCTTCCAGACCCTCCAAGGCTAGTACAGAGAACAGAGGAACTGAGGGCTATTTCCATAAACCTTATTTTCCTTGCTAGGCCCCCTCTTCCCCTGAAGTCACTCATTTTAGAGTCCCCACCCCCTTCTTACCGCTTGGCAAACCATTTGGTAGTTGGTGAGAGTGATGCCCCCCACGAAGACAGCGGAGGTCATGGCCATGTGGAAACACAGGTTCAACAGCATGTGCCAACCCTTCCGGGACACATGGATGGAGCTGCCCCGGAAAGAGTCTTTTATTAATGAGCCGTCCAACCCCCCACAAAAGCGGTTCTCAACCTATAGTTAGAGATGCCTTTTTGGGGGGGGTCACATATCAGATATCCTGCATATCAGATAGTTACATTACAATTCATAACAGTTGCAAAATTACAGTTATGAAGTAGCAATGAAATAATTTTATAGTTAGGGGTGTCACCACAACAGGAGGAACTGTATCAGAGGGTAGCAGCGTTAGGAAGGTTGAGAACCACTGCCCTACAGGGTCCCAAGACCACTAGGAGAGCCAAAAAGAGGAAGACAAATTATCTATGAGTATGTGTATAAATGTGCTCCAGGCCATGGGAAAGAAGGCCTTAATCTCCCCACCCCATCTTCCCCCTGCCCAAAATGTGTCCTTTAATCCCAGAGCCTGGCCAGGTCATGTGGACCTGCCTGAAGACGAAACACCCGCCCCGCCCCACCCACTCCCCCGCCCAGCAGCAGGCTCACCTGTGGTTAAGGATGTAGGTGATAATGGTGGAGAAAAGGCAGAGCAGCAGCAGAGCCGTGCAGGGGTACACGACAGGGTGCAACGCAGCTCCGGGACCTCCCACCTCCCGTGGGAATGCACTCAGCTCCTGGGAAAGAGCGGGTGGGAGGACTGAGCAGAACCTGTCTGCCCCCTAAGCCACTTTCTCTTGTCTTGACCCCTGCCAGCCTCGGACCTGCACCTGGATGCTTTGGTAGGAAGAATGCAAGCCTGAGGACAGCCACTCAAGGAGGTGACCTCAGGAGACACTGACGGCCTCGCCCGCCTCACCCCTTCTGGTGTTCTGCCTTTCTGAGGACTTCTTTTTCAGATGCCCAGCTGAAAGCTCACGGGCCTGGAGAGATGGCCCAGGGGTTAAGAACACTGGCTGCTCATCCAGAGACCCAGTGCTCAATCTCCAGCATCCTCGTGGCAGCTCAAACCACCTCTGACTCTAGTTTTGGGGGATGTGACAGCCTCACACAGATATACATGCAGGCAAAGCACCAATGCACATAAAATAAAAAGAAATAAATGATTATGTAGGAATTAAGATGAGCTAAGAGGAAGAAGGCTGCCACGATAGGCTGTGTGTCTGTGGGTACCAGCAGAAGCTGGGTCAAGGAATGGGATAAGGGAACGGACTACACATGTTCCCAGGTTGTTTTTCTTGGGGTGGGTGATGCACCCTCACCTGGCCCCAGGTTTTTTAACAGATGAATTCAGGTCAAAATAGGCATGCTAACATATGCATTGCCTATTATCTCAGCACTCAGTAGTAGAGGCAAGAAGATAAGCAATTCAAGGTCATTCTCAGCTACATAGTGGGCTGGGCTATAAGAAATCCTATCTCAAAAATCAAACCAGCCAACAAATAAAAGACACCAAAAATGCAGGACCTGAAGGACAAGCTAAATGGTTCCAGCTCCCTCTTGAAAGCTGGAGAGGCGTGGAAGAGGCTAGAGGGTCATTTCCCATGAACTTTGACATCAACAGAGCACAAGGCTGCTGTCCTCTCTGTATTTTCTTGTGGCTCCAAGAGATCAAAGTACTACAGTCTCTATCTCCCACACATGTTCCGTCACCTCCCTGCATTTCTGCACGCACGCACACACACCCATCCACACCATTATACACACCATGAGCACAGCCACGTTGCCCAAGTGCTGACAGTACAGGGAGCTGACATTGGGCTGGCTGAAGCGGAGCTTGCAGCCTTCGGAACTCCAGCCCCCGTGTCCCTCCTGGTTCCACCATGCTGCCATGGGATCCGCTCCTTCAGCCCAGTGCCGCAGTGAAACAGCCACCGGCTCAGTCAGGTTTCCCACGCCGCAGCCGCCTGCAGGTACAGGGAAGTCCGCATAGACACGTGAGACCACGAGGAAGGCTGCCGAGAGAGAGTGGCAAAGCAGAGCAATTTCTGCAGGGGTCAGAGCATGCAGGGATCCTGCTGACCCGGGGACAGAGTTAGATGCTGTGCGGGTGCCAGTCTACCTAGGGAGACTCGCCAGAGAGTGAGGAAGAGACAGGTGAAACCATGGGAGGCCTCCCTACCCCAGGTTCCCATTGGCTGCAGAGGGAGAGACAAGGAATCCCTGGAAGGAACAGTTGACATCTGGGAAGAGGGATGGATGGGGACAGGAGAGAAACCCGATAAAGGGACTAAACAAAGCTATGTGGGAGAAAGTACCTGTGACATGGATCATAGAGCCCCCACCCTACCTCCATATCTCTCCATTAAGACAGTTATTAACCCATGTGGTTGACAACATCCTCTGATGACATAGCATTTGGGCCTCAGAAAAAACTTGAGTTTTCAAGGATGACCTTCCTGGCCCCTAACTAGGGATTCAGATGAACATCGTAACGCCATAGTCCAGGCACCTTGCCCAGCTCATTTCTACTGCCTTGTTCAGTAGAAGTGTGCCTGTCGGCTGAAGTGTGCGCTCCTAAGGGCGAGGACCCAACTGTCTGTGCTCAAGCGTGTCTCAGTCCAGCAGCAACTGGCACATGCTAGGTACTTAATGTGTTCCCACCCGGCCTGAAAAGAGCCCATCTTAAGAACATCAAGAGATCCCAGAGTAGTGATAACCAAACCATCATGGCACACAGGACCCTGCATGGCATGGAAAAGAAGGCAGATATTATAAACCAACGATGCTTGAAGGGGCTCTGGTGTGCACGGTGGTGTTTTCAGAAGGTAAACCTGAGGTTCTGTGTCTGGGATACAGCGTGGGTCCCATTGTCGACAGATATTGTCTGGTGAGCAAGGCCAGGGTTTGGAAGGTGGAAAGAAAGAGGGACTCAGATGGAAAGACACACGGTTGGGGAAGAGCTGTTCCTGACAGGACAGGGTTACAATGAGCCACTCAGTTCCTGGGGGACCAGACCACAAAAAGAAAAAAAAAAAGTGTATCCTTCCCTCCTGTTCTAGCCTCTACCCTATGTGCTGTGTCTGGAAGTTCTGACCACCTGCTGGGACTTTTGTGTTGCTCCCATCTCTAACCCCAATGCCACAGTTGTCTTGCCTTGTAGGACACTCCTCACCAGGGCAGGTCTAGCAGTCTGAGGAGCCTCTGGCTGGGGTAGCTCCAGGGCATTAGTCAAGGGTTCCGCCACTTGGGAGGCAGAAGCCGCTGTGGGGCAGCCCACGGCCTTTTTCCTCCACATAACACCGAAGTTAATGTTGAGCTTCCAGGATATGCTCATGTAGTATCGCTTACCTGCCTGGGGCCCATGGGTAGCAGGGCAAGAAGTCCAGGGTTTGGTGTGGAGGGAAGGAATGGAGGCTTTGTGCTTACAAGCTTTCTGATATGCCATATGCTTAGGATATAAGATTGTCCTATGTCTGGGGTACAAAATCATGTCCTCCCAATCCTGTTCTCCACCAAACCCTTCCTCTACAGGCCATCCCCACTGCCACCCTCCTCTAAGGTTTCTGCTACCCTCTGCCAACTGTACCAGGGCAGTAGGGAGCCATGAACTGAACGGGAAAGGGAAAAGGCAGACATGCAGGAAGTTAGTCCCTTACTGGTTCCTGCAAATATGACTGGGGTGGCCACACCACGCCTCTTGCCAGGCCCAGCTGCTCCAGGACGGGAAGTGTTGCCGTGGCTGCGGAAAAGACGGCCATTTCTGAAGACCAGCAGTTGCAGGGTGCAATCTGGAGGGACTGGGGGAGCCAGGGCAGCCGGAAGGGTTGAGAACAGGCTGGGGGGCAGCTGGATGGAGGCCAGGGCCACGCTATTCTGAGGGGACATAGGAGGTCCTCAGAGATACTCAGCATCCCTGGGCTTTGACGTCTCCCAGTCCCTTCCTCTCTCCTGCCTCGCCCCTCCTCCTCCCACCTGTTGCCTCCTCTCACACCCACCTCCACCAGGAGACACCTCAGCTTCTGGTCCCCACCCCCACACCCTTCCCTTCCCCTGGTGCCCACCTTGATGTGGAAAGATGACAGAGAAATGTTGGGCCGCCCAGTGGTGCAGCGGAAGCGGAGCTGCTGATGGGCGAGGGGCTCAGGCTCCATCGGGACGGTCTGGCCAAGGCCACCTGGCTGCGCAGCCAACGCTCCTCCCTCCCTTCTCTGGAAGGCTGTGCAGGTCAGGCCCACATAGCTGTGAGGCTTGATGAGGTAGGCCTCCAATGCCACATTCCTTGAATTCTGGGGACAGAGGACTCGTCACCCACTGTCTGAGATCTAGTGGTCCTCTGCTCTTCAGATCTGCTTCAGCCACGCCCCTGACTCTTTATCGCTCACTGTCTTTTCAAACATAAGCCATGGGGTCACCCACCCCCCAGACACATACACCTCCCAGACACAGGTTTTCTCCTTCCCGTGGAGGTATCGTTCCTCTAATGCACTTCCTATCTTCCACCCGCTGATTCTGTCGCCCTCCACCAGCTGTCAAGCAGGATCTGTGTCTACCCCTCGCCATATGTCCCCGAGTGTCTAGCACTGTATCTGATACACAGACGCTCTGCTATAGTTGTACCTTCTACCAGTTTAGAAATGACAGCCTCCCAGCACTCGGGAGGCAGAGGCAGGCGGATCTCTGTGAGTTCTAGGCCAGCCTGGGCTCCAGAGCGAGTTCCAGGACACGCTCCAAAGCTACAGAGAAACTCTGTCTTGACAAACAAAAACCACAAAGAAAAAAAATGAAAAAGAAATGTCACCGTCCCCTTGGAGAACTTTCCAGCACCCCTTATTTCACTGAAAGTGCTGACACCCTGAGACAAAGCCTCCATTGTCCCTGCACCCATTCCCAGCACGCTCCTATTTACTTCCATCTGGTTAACCCCCAACTCGGTTCCCAACAAAGCTCACACCACAGTGCTACATCACAGCTGCCTTTGCTGCCTTTGCAGCTCTCGGACGGCTCACAGCTGAGCTCTGCTGGCCACCATGTTACCAGAGCGTGAGATGTGTCCCGGAGAGAGGCAAGCACTTCTGGTCTAAGAATCACCAAAAGTGGCCCAGTCCACTCTGAGGCCCCCCTCCCCACAGTCCTGGCCCCTGAAGAGTCCCTCCCATACGGTACCACAGAGATGTGCTGGGCGTGGGGGCTGAGGGCAGCTCCTCCGATCCGCTCCAGGGCACCCACAATGCCGCTGCAGGCTTTGTCCTCTCGCTGGGCCAGCCACAAAAGGTGCTCGTCCACCAGCATCAGGTTGCTGGCCATGTCCACCATGACCTCCACCAGCTGAGGGAGGGAGGGAGGGAGGGAGGCAGGGCAGTCACTGAGGGCAGGAGTGTTATTTGGGACCCAGGACTGGTGCATGGGCGAGGCCTGAGATGACGGGATGATGGCTTCCAGGGGGCCCAGAGGGTAGGTTGAATCTCACCTCTTTGATCTGGTCAACATAACCCAGAAATTTCTGGATCATCTGAGCCACGTAGACTACGTCCATCATGTCTGAAAAGCTGGCAGCCTCAGCGGTGTACACTCGCAGCTGGTGGGCCAGGGTCAAGGCATTGGAGGCATTGATGGGCATCTGGGGGTATGGGGGGAAAAGGAGATCAGGCTAGCAGCTGCTTTCTGTCCCAGGACCTAGGGCCACAGGGCAGGAGAGGAGCCAAGACCATGCACTGGGACCATCATATCATGTGATAATGACATGAGCCCCCCCCCCCCCCCCGTCATCACAACTCTAGGGTACTCAAGCTAAGCACCACTATCCCAAGGGTGATGATGTAAATCACTATGATGGCTAGAGTAGGGTACAGGCCTGGCCCCTGGAAAAGGCAAGCGGAGGACAGCACCCGAGGAAAGGGTGGCAGCCCATGGCCCTTGCTGTTTCCATTTATCCATTTATTTATTTATTTATTTATTTATTTATTTATTTATTTATTGAGACAGGGTCTCACTAAGGAACTCTGGCTGTCCTAGAAACTCACTACATAGACCAGACCGGCCTTGAACTCACTGAGATCCACCTGCCTCTGCTTCCCGGGTGCCGGGATCAATGGCGTGCACCGCCACGCCAGGCAGCTGTACCCACTTTTACTGCACAGCTGAGAATAGAGGTGCAGCCTCCCCTGTGAGGTCTTAGGCTCCATCCCAGCCAGTTCCGGGAATCAAAGTTGTGGAGAGGGTGTGCGCCCCGGTCTCACCAGTACAAAGGTGTAGAGCACCCGAGTGATGTCGTTGGTGTAGAGACAGTGGGAGTAGTCCCCTGGCTCCCAGCGGCCAGCTCGGTCACACCGGCGTGAGGCGCGGGTGCCAGGGGCTCCCCCACTCAAGGGCACAGAGGTGAAGGGGTACTGTAAGCAGGACTGGTAAGCCGTGATGCCAGCCAAGGTTCGCGGCCACCTAGAGGTAGAGGTAGGAAGCTGCCGTGACTAAGACTCCTGGAGACAAATGCCCTCCCCTCCCAACCCCAACCTAGGACTATGAGACCAGACCCCTGTCATAGTCAAGGGTGCAGTAAAAACTGTACTGGAAGCCATCAAGGGGTTTCCCAAGTTCTGCTTTCTCTGTTTGTTTTGACAATGTTATTGCAGGCAATATATGGGGGTGTAGTGCAAAGATCTGGGTTCACAGACAAGCTCTGTCATTTATCGGACGAGTTGCTGATCTTTTCTGGGCTTTGGTAGTCTCGGCTCTATAGTGTGGAGGATACTACCCACCCTGCATACAGAGAGGGTCTCTAGAACATTAAAATGTGTCACTGTAGAAAGCGTCTGTATACTAGAGTGGGAGGAGGCAATAGTCATCCTCTTGAGATGTGACAGCAAGATTGTGGGCTAATGACCAAAGGGAGTTCGTGGGACTGGAGGAAGAAGGCAGACACAGACGGGAGACCCTAGTCTCTCGTGTCTCAGAGGGTGGAGATGCGGGGGAGGAGTGGGGGGTTGCCATTGATAAAGCGAAGCGGCCCACCTGAAGTCCCCACGGTTGTTGGTCACACGCTCAGCAGGGCAGTAAGAGGCAGAGGTCTCCAGGACGACTATCTCCACCTTCTTGCTGGTGTTGCCTTGGACTGTGGACACGGAGCACTCCCACTCCCCTGAGGCCCACACGCCGATGTGAGACAGGGTCAGCTCACTGCGGGGTAGGGGTGGGGAAACTGGCTTGGTGTGGTGCGCTGGTGAGCTTTCTCGTCACCTTGACACAAGCTAGGGTCGACTGAGAAGACGGAACCTCAACTGAGAAAAGGCCTCAATCACAGTGGCCTGTAGGCGGCGAGTCTGTGGGAGCATTTTCTTGATTTGTGTTGGGTGAGAGAGCCCAGCTCATCGTGGGTGGTGCCGCTCCTGGGCAGGTAGTCCAGGGTTGTTTAAGAAAGCAGGCTAAGCATGAGGAGTCAGTGTTCCTCTCTGCTTCGGTTTCTGCCTCCAGGTTCCTACCCTGCTTGAGTTCCTACCCTGATTTCCCTTCCTTTTCTCCCCAAGTTGCTTTTGGTCATGGTGTTTATCACAGTAATAGGAGGCAAACGAAGATACTGGGTGAGCACGCTCAGGCCCAGCCCTGCCCTCCCATCAATGCCCCGGCTCCCCCAGCAGCTTATCAGCCTGTACCTGTTCTGGGACACCAGTTCCGGTTCTTCCATTAATGGAATAAGAAGAACGTGTGCACACATACTCTTCCATGCAGGCACTAATGTGTCAAATGCCACTTAGCCTCATTTAAACAAGCGTTTACTATCTTTCTGGGGGGAGGGCTTTAATTCTAACCTCTATTCAGAATTTATAATTGTATCTTAGCTCTCTATAATCTCAATCTCCCCGCCCCCATCTCTCAGAAGCATGTTTAGAGGGGAATGAATACCGCGGCTCTCCCTCTCCATGCCCTAGGCTAAAAAGGGACAGCAGAGCCTGTACCTGGTAATGAAGGTGCAGTCATGGATGAGGTTTTCCGCAAGGACGATGCCTGCCTGCTCATCACCCTCCATAGGGGCCCCGTTGTGGTACCAGTGGATGCGGGTATCATTGCCCAGGTAGCTGGCAGAGCACTGGAAGGGCAGACGGTCACCCTGGAACACCACTTGGCGCAAGGATGGGATGAGGTAGTGCGTATGAAGTTCCAGAGCCCCTTCTGTGGACAAGACCTCGGCGATAAGGCCTGAGCGCATGCTTAGGTGAGCCTGCCTATGCCGGGGAGCATCTCCAGTAGTGCGATCCAATCCGTTAGCTTGTACTTAAAGGGCAGCACGTGGTGAGAGTGGAATCCCACAGGGTAGGTCCTGACCCTCTGCCTCTAGTGATCTCTGGTTGGGAATGGAAGGGATCAGAAAGAATCCTCCCAGATGAGAAGAACACAGAGGAATACAGGGGGAGACCAGGTGAAAATATAAACAAGCCAGCAGTCCTAAAAGAGGTTTAGGCGTGCTGATGGAGGGCGACTCCGTGGACCTGAGGGAAGGAGGCAAGCCTGGGAAAACACGTCCATCGTATAACACACAGGGCCCAGAGAGATTTGACCTAGCAAGCTGCGGTGAGGGGCTGGCTCGCTGGGATCCGGGACAGGTTTCTCACCACAGCGGAGCTGGGGCTCATGGAGGCTGTTCAGGGCCTGGGCGTGCAGGGCACTGGGGTAGGCACAGAGTGTACGCTCCGACAGCTGCAGGGAGTGATTCCGGGCCCAGGGCAGCAGCCAGCGCAGGTGACAGTCACAGGTCAGAAACTCAGTGCCAAAGTCCCTGCAGGGTGGGTTCAAGGAACAGTGTGGGCTCATGGGGGTGGGGGTGAAAGTCAGCAGGAAAGGGGTGGAAAAGACAGCCTGGGGTACGTGCGTGTCCTGCTACTCGGGATATGATTTGGGGGCGTTTTCTGGCAGTCTGCACACTCAGCAGGCACGATGCAGGTTAGAAATGACCACATATTTGGCCCTGGTCAGTGTGCTGAGTGGAGAATTGGAGTTTGGGTAGGGACAGGGTAGGGTGGCAGGTAGGTAATATGGCTGCTCATAGGATTTGGGAGTTTCTTTAGGCCTGAGGGGAGGGTTGAGGTCTGGGCTTCAGAGTCCCCTGGGTTCAGGTGTCTCTTTCCTGGGCAGAGGAAGGGACCAGGGGACTGTTCCCGTACAGGGAGAGATACTCACACAACCTTAAGGGCTGGCAGCTCATCAAAGACCCCAGGCTGCAGACTGGAGAAGATATTCCCAGATATGTTTCTGCAGAGGGCAGGGAAGAGTGAGGTGAGATCTTAGGGTCTCCCTGGGCCAAGAAAGTAGAGAGCTGGAAGGAGAAAATGCAGGCACCGGAAGGGTCTGGCCCAGTCTTCTTTCTTCTTCCTCCCAAGCCCTCCCTTACCCCCTCCCCACTTCTCTCCTTCTCTCAAAGACTGATCTATCACTCACAGTCTCAGAAGTCTGGGGAGGCCTTGAAATGTCTCAGAGGTGAGACAGCCAATCCGGTTGTTGGAGAGATCTCTAGAGAGAGAGACACAATCAGCAAGTCCGCTAAACAACAGGATGGAGATTCACTTCTGCCAGAGACATTCAGCCGGAGATTATGTGGGCAGTAGGCTTGGGCCTAATGCCATAGAAAGCTGGAAGCACCCCCGACAACGGGTCCCAGCCAATGTACTGGATAGAGACTTGGTGTCTGAGAAGGGACAGGGAAGGGTGAGTACTAGGGGTAGTTGCTCATGTGGAAAATTGAGGGGGGGTGAATAAAGAGAGGGTTGGGAGTGGGGTGGGCAGGACTAGCCACTCACAAACGTTTCAGCTCTCCCAGACCTAGGAAGGCTCCAGGCTGTACAGTGCTGATGACATTGTTCCTCAGGTCCCTGTGGGAAGCAGTGGAGAGGCCTTCACACTTCTGTCCCAGGGCTACCCTGCTCCTTAGGTGGGACATCCTGTCACCACAGGGGCTGGCTTTTTGTGGCGCTTGACTTCCTTCTAAGTTGGCTTTCCTACATACCCACCCAACAGGTCTCTGTAGTTTGTCTGGCCACCAATAAAGAGAACGGGGTCAGAGAAATGTCTGCAAGCTGAAGTTCCGTGAAAAAGAACAAATCTGGGTTGAAAATTCTGCGGCCCAACTCCTGATTCACTTGCCTAAAGATGATGAAGAGTTGTGTTGCGGAAGGGAAGCCACAATTATCTTGGGCTATCTTTAGTTCCCTTCCTAGCCACTTAGCCTTTGTATCCAGCCTGACATTCTCTTGACTATCAGCTAAGACCTTTGTGACTGAGCAGATAACCAGCTGCCCCAGCCCCAAAGCTAAGAATGCCATCAGATAGCAGGGAGACCCAGAACAGCCCATTCCTCCACTCTCCTGTAAAGCCTACCCACTCTTGTCTCTAATTTGGTAAATGCATTGATTGGTGGATTTCTTTGTTCTGGGACTATAAAGTTGATGTCGCCTCCTCCGTGGTGGAGCATGTGATTTGGAGCAAGCTGAATGCCTCCCTAGGCTGTGCATCACCTGTGGCTCAGAACGAACTACCTCTTACTCTCTTTGGGACAAGAGCTGTGTCTTATGACAGCTTTTCTACAGGAAGCAAGAGATGTGATAGGAAGGGCTTTAAATGGCAAAACAGGGGCAAGGAGTGGGGAAAGCGTCCCGTTAGGAGTGAGGAGCCTAGATTTCCAGAACCAGCAGAGGGAATTTTACAGTTGCTGTATTCCTACAGCTCTCTCTCTATGGAGCCTGTGAGGCAGGGAGGTTGGCGGGCCAGCAATGCACTGTGCCCTTGCACAGGTCCAAGCTGAGGTTGCCAATCCGGGTACAGATGAGGCCCAGGGCCAATAAAGCCGGTGCAACCTAAGTGCCTCCCTAAGAAGATATCTGACCTTCTCACCGCTGTCAGGAGGTGGCAAGGAAGCTGCCTCCAGGCTGAATAGGCCACAACAGAATGGATCATGGCTCCTGGGAGCCATCCCATTCCACATGGAGGAGTGCACCCACTAGTGAGTCTCTGACCACCCCCCTCCAGTTCAGTGGCTCAAACATCACTGAGGCCGGAGTCCAACTCTTAGCCCTCCCTCCCCTCCCCAGAGGCTACAGTCCCCCATCCAACCATGGGGACATGCTGGTGCCTATCTGTTGGCCCCAGCCCAATATCTACCATACAGCTCTCTGCTCTAAGGGCCAAACTGGCCCATCATCTTCTGCATTATCTTCTATGCTGTGCACGGCCAGGGAAGGCTACAGATCTTGACCCACTTACCCAAGGCTCCATCAAACCCAACCTTTTGTCAACCAGCACAGATCAGAACTAGGCTGTGTAGAGCTCGATGTAGCACACCGAGTCATCTTGTCTGCTCCTACCTAAAAGAGCTCAGGGGAGGGAGCAGGGAGTGAAGACCGGGCCACTCCTGGGGAAGACAACAACTCTAACAAAGGTATACAGGGTCAAACTGGTTTCCAAGGCTCTACTAGGCTCTACTGTCCCAGCCAGTTTCAAAGAGAGGCAAGGTCTTGGGGACGGCTCTGAATTACGGACAGAAGAGGGTTAACTGTGCTGGGTAAGAGGAAATAGGTGTCCAGGATAGGGAGGTGCTGTCCTGTCCCACCAGGGGGCCTGTTTGTGCAGTCCCAGTTGGGGAAAGAAACAGAGACAAGAGGCAGTGATGTAATTTTTACTTAACCAGGCTGTATCTCAGCTCTGTCTCCCACCAGACTCAGAAGAAAGGAAACCCAGCATCGGGGCTCACCTTCCTAGAGAAAGCTAGCATTCTGGGAAGGTGCCCCAGTGCTGGGTCCACACAGAGAACGTGGAAGGGCCTGGCCTAGCCCTAGATTCCCTGCGTGCCACGTCAAGGGGACAGAGTTAGGTCCCCCTGCCCAGGACTGCCCTTCCTGTGTATCCCTCCCCCATTTTTGGCATCAGGCTCCACCCTCTCATCCCACCCTCCTCTGTTGATCCAGCCTGTGCCCCCTGGCCTCTGCCGGGGTCTGGCCATTCTCAGGGCTCTGCCTCCCACCCCCACGCGCAGGGGCGGGCAGAGGGAAACACATTCCTCATTGTGTCACTTCCCTTCATGGGCTGCCAAGGGGCCGAGGCGGCAGCCCCCCGCCCCTTCCCTCTTTGCTCACTTGTGTTTATTCTCATTTCCTCCCCGCCCCCCACTTCGTGAACCCCACCCGCCTGCCCCACTGATGCTCTGCAGATGGGAGCTAGGCAGCCCCGGGGCCCCAGCCCCTCTCTCTGCCCGGTTTCCTGCGGCTGAGCCACCCCAGGCCTCCCCTACAGGGCAGCCTCCACAGGGACAGGCATTCCTCCCTCAAGCGTGGCCTGGGGGTGACCAAGATGGTCTCTTGGAGTGCGTTTTCTAGGGGGTGGGCCAGCCCTGGGATACCAGGTCTTGGGGGCACAGGCCAAGGGCTGTTTCCAGGGCTGAATCCTGAACAGTCCATGTCTCCTGGTCCCTGAATAAGGGAAGTGGTTCAGGGCTGCACCTCCCCAGGGACAGGAGGAAATGCCACCCTAGGACCAGAAGATTTTAGAAATACAAGGCTTTTGTCAACTGACTGTTTCGAACCCTTCCTGTTTAGCACATTCCTGGGAAAAGCTGATGGAGGCCTGGACTCCCACCCCAGACGAATGTTCTACACCTAACGCTGGGCGCACGGTCTTGGTGGGCTGTGGAATCCAGGCTAAGAAGCCTGGCTTTCAAAGAGCTGGGGGTAGGGGCTTTAGTGGACGAGCACATGCCTCATGTGAGCAAGGCCTGGCGTTCCATTCCACAACGTGGGGGAGGGGGATGGGACACAAACGGACCACTGAAGATACAGTGGTGCATGCCTTTAATCCTGACACTCAGGACATTCAGACAAGTGAGTTCAAGGCTAGCCTGGTCTACATAGTGAGACCCTATTGAAAAAGAAAAGAAAAGGGAAGGAAAGAAAAGGACCCTTGCCCCAGATTAATCTAAACTGGTTCTCCATTAATTAGGTCACAAACGAAAGTAACCTGTCTAAGGTCACAAAGCTGTTCCTAGAATATGGATGCTATCACTCCCTTCTGCTTCCACACAGCTCCGCCGTGTACGGAACCTGGGAAAGAGGCTCTGCGTTGATGGAGTATCCACATCCCTATTGCCTTTGGCCCAACCTCGCTCATGTTCTAGGCACACCCTTCTCTGACTGTGGACGTCAGCATGGAGAGGACTCCTGAGGGCAGAAGTAGGGGGAGAGGTCCGAGGACAGTCACACCCTGTGTTGATCTTGGGGAAAATAGAGTCTCCAGAACCTGAGTGCAGGAATTCAGCAGGAAGAGAAGATCAAGGTTGGTTGTGGTGGTGACGCCCTGAGGAGGCTGGAGGAGGACAGGAGTTTGAAGCCAGCCTAGGCTATAGATCCAGAACTTGTCTCAAAGAAACAAGCAGAGGAGCCAGGTGGTGGTGGCACACGCCTATATTTCCAGAACTCAGGAAGCAGAGGCAGGCGGATCTCTGTGAGTTCGAGGCCAGCCTGATCTACAAGAGCTAGTTCCAGGACAGGCTCCAAAAACTACAGAGAAACCCTGTCTCAAAAAACAAAACAAAAAAGAAACAAGTAGAAGCAAAAGCAAGACAAAACAAAATGTCCACTAGGTGAAGGTTCCCAAAAGAATTCAATCATAGTAGCCTAAAAGAGAAAAATATCTAAATATCCGTCAATGTACACATAAATAAAAGATTTAAAATATAGTATGTTCGGTCAATGAGCTAGCTATTATTCACCCACAAAGAGGAATAAAGTGCTGATACATGTTAAAGCATGGATGAACCTAGAAAATGTCTCACTGGCTGAAGGAATCTAGTTATAAAAGATTACATATTCTATAATTCTATTTATATGAGATGTTCCTAACAGGCAAATCCATAAGGTGAGGAAGCAGATTAGTGGTTGCTTAGGTCTGGCAGAGGATTGGGGAGTGACAGCTAATGATTCAGGGTTTCTTTTGTGGATGATGGAAATGTTCTAAAATTAGATTAGCGTGGCGATCACACAATTTTCTGAACTATATCAAAGCCCATTGGCTTGTGCACTTTAAATGGGCGACATAAATTACATCGTGTCCGAGCTGTTGAGGGTGTGAGCTGACGTGACTGTGTGGGTGTGCGCTCACACACATCCAGGCAGAGCAGGGTTGCACGGAACTGGCTCCTCCTCACCCCCACAAGACCTCCCTGCTTGTAGGTCTGAAAACCAAATTATAGGCTTGCTGGCCACACAGCGACTTGTCCTCAGCCCTGCAAGGTTTCCAGAGCTCAGCTAGAAAGTGAAGCCTGGCTGCAGAACTGGCCAGAACACCCCTGCAGGTATAGAGGCTGCTGCGAGAAGAAGAGAAGGGGTCCTGTGGCCAAGGAAATCCATTATGGTCCCAGATTCTCACCTTCCCACCTCCCAGGACTTCTGGCCCACACCACTCTACAGATACTTATTGAGCACATACACTGTGCCAGGCACTTACGCTGACCAAGGCAAACAGGAGGACTGTTCCTGAACTTATGAGCCACCCCCTAGGGCTTCAGCTATACTGGAGTCCAGGGCAGCTTCTAAGTGTCATTCCTCCCCAGTGTTAGTGGGAAAGGAGAGACAGAGCCCGGGGCCTTACCCTTGGCCCCGCCCACAGATTAATAGAAACCACCTGGCCAGTGAACAGCCCATTCCCATGAGCATCTGCTTCTAATGAGTGCCCCAGCACCCGCTGCATACCAGCCCCCAGGGCTCATTAATCTCATTAGGCAATGACAAATCATCCCGGGCTGAGCAAGCTCCCCTCCTTGGGCCCTTTGCTCCAGCTACAGGCAAGCTACGGAAGGCCCATACCCATGCGGCACCTCACGCCCCCGTGCATCCTAAGTCCCTTTCCCTTGACCTCTTGTGGGGGATGTCTGTACGGTGGTCTCGAGGGTGGACATGGAGGCATCTCATAGGGCCCTGAAGAATTTCCTACTAACCTGTTCCTCATTGCATGTGATCGGTGGGGAATCAGGACAAGCATAAAAGGCACCAGAGGAACGAGCCCTCCACGTGGGGGCAGGGGTGGCTCTATGGTACACTGCCTGTCTAGCATGCCAGCATGCATTGAGCCCCAAGTCCCATCACCAGCACTACAAACAATGACAGAAGGGGGGCCTGGTGACCCACAGCTGATTGGATCCATAATCTCAGCCCTCCAGAGGGCAAAGCGAGGCACAGGTGGAATTCCGGGCTCTCAAAGAAAGAAACCAGGGCCTGCAAAATGTCTCTGCAAGAGAGGGTACTTGTCATTTGGCTTGCCAAATTGCATTTTATCCTCAAAATCTATGTGGTGGGAAAAAAAAGGTAGAATCTAGTAAGATGTCCTCTGACTTTCATATATATACTTTGGCATAAATGTAAAAAATTAAGACAAAAAAAGACATTATATTTCAAGTACATAACTGCCTGAGTAAGACTGACGTAGTGGCATTCCATCTGTATATTAATAAATAAAACTTGCCTGAAGATCAGGGAGTAAAAGCCTGGTCAGCCTTACAGACCAGGCAGTGGTAACACACACCTTTAATCTCAGTAGCCACACTAGTTTGTCATAGAAACCGGGCGGTGCATGCCTTTAATCCCAGTGGTGCACACCTTTAATCCCAGCCCTAGAGAGGACTGAAAGATAGGAGTAGACAGATCACACACACAGTCTCATTCTGAGATTCCTGAAGGCAGGACCGCCATTTCAGACTGTGGTCGAGGTAAGAGCCAGTGGCTGACTATTTTGCTTTTCTGACCTTCAGGTTGAACCCCAGTTTCTCTGAGTTTTTATTAATTGTGCTTCAGACTGAGAAGGTTGGACGGGTACACATAACAGGAGGCCAGGCTAACACTTTCATAGACGTCTTCAGAAGGGAAGGGCATGGCACTGTGTCTACGGAGAAGGCCTATGCTCTGAAGTGCTCTATCGGGGAACTCATCCATCCCCATAATGACTCCTCAGAGAAGAATTCCTAACCCCATTCTCCACATGCAAGAGATGCAAGGCATGCGGAAGCATCCAGAAACAAATGAAAGGAGTGGGATTTGATCCTAGGCCTCTTTATACCAGAGTAAGGCCATGCTTCGTTTCTGTTTGTTTTGAGGGGGTCTGGTGTACAGCTCTGTAGCCCTGGCTAGCCAGGTCCACACAGTAAATTCTAAACTAGCCTTGAAATTGCAATGGTACTCCTGCCTCTGCCTCCCCAGTGTTCTGCCATGTTTGGCTACCACACCTGGCCCTGGCTCATGCTTTTGTCAGTTTCTCCCACCCACCTACCCTGCCCCAAATGTCTTTCCTTTGGGTCTCAAACAGGCGTGGCCAGGATGATGGGCCTCAGGGAAAGGGCGCTTTAGGCATGTCTAGGTCCCTCTATACACACACTGGGCTGCCCATGGACTGCCTGTGGCAGACAGGGTTTCTGGTTCATCACACCCAGTTAATAGAGATGGTCCCCCCCCCTAGATCCTAGATCCACCACTAAGGTCCTCTTCAACACAGCCACCTCTCCATCCATTCTGCTTCCCTTCCCCTGCCCTTCCACTTCACATTACCACAGACAGCTCTGTCCACCTGCTTGTGACCCTTCCCACCTTCCCTCAGTCAGGGGCCTGAATTCCAAAGCAGATGACATATATATCTATTGCCCACTCGTGACCAGCAAAGTCACTGACACATTCACACAGAGAGAGAGAGAGACAGACAGACAGACAGACAGACAGACAGACAGACAGACACATGCTATCCTTTCATTCATTAGCGAAGACCTGAAGGGCTCTAGCGGGGGGGGGGGAGGGCAAGAGAGCATACTCCGTGGCTTTACCACTGCAGTTACCAGATCAGACCCCAACCCTCCCAGAGGACCTACTGTATACAGACTGTGGGATATGGAACTGACAGGGCCTCGGCTGCCCATGCCTAGACATCTGAGTCCCACTGGACAGAGAGATCAGTGTTTCCTGGGCACCGACTACACACCAGGCTACCGTGTCACAGCCACGATGAATAGGCCCACAGTCTAGGGGTCATCGGGTATGTTGGCTCCCAACCTCAGGCGAGCATGAGAACTGCCTTCCTGCTGGATAAAATTCCCAGGCCCTAGCTGACCCAATGACTTACCATCTTCAGGAATGGGACACGGGACTTACGTTACTTCTGGACCCTCTCTCTACCCCTGCACAATGGTTAGTCATACGTTCATCCATCTGGGCGTCACGGCATGTACTCACAGGCCTCGGTCCTTACGGGGAGAATCATTTGAACTCAGCATTTCAAGGCCACCCTGGGCCACACACTGAGACTCCCAATCAAATCAACCCACAAGCTACTCATGTTAGTTTCTGCAGAGGTATTCTGCAGGTGTGGGAATAGACCTTAAGGAGCTAGCTTCAACCATGCAGTTGGATATCCTGTAATCAGAGGAAGGCTCAGGAGGGGGAAAAAAACTGTGGAGAGGAAATTCTGTCCCAAGATAGCAGCATCTTTTCCTGTCTGACTTCCCAGGCTGCCTTAGATTCGGGCTTGATAGACTCCACAATCATGTAGACCTGATTTCTGAGAATACACATTCATCTTACCAGCAGCCAGTGATCAGCAGGCTAGGAAGACTGAGGTCCCCAGACCTGCCAGGAGGCCCTCCCTACCCTGCTGTGCACAGCATAGTCCTTTGCCCCAGAGGCCCTTCCTCCACTTCACTGAAGTTCTGATCTCGCCAGGCAACACTGCAGACATCACCCAGATTCCAGGAGTACAGGATGTTAAATCCATGACTAGCCTCATCTCTGTCCCCTTCCTAGTTTTACAATGGGTACCCCACACTTAGCAGCAATTATTGGTCACTTCAATCTACACACATACACACACACACACACACACACACACATACACACACACACACACACACTATTGCATCCCCCTGTTCTCTACCTACTCTGAGTCATTGGCCTTCTCTCCCTTGAAGTGATGGAACCCAACATCACAATTTTCTAGAACAGTAGTTCTCAACCTTCCTAATGGCATTTTTTTTAAACTTCCTTTTTTGAGGCAGAGTTGAGTATATTCTACTTGAACTCAGTATGTATCTCCAGAGAGCTGGAACTTCTGATCCTCCTGCCTCCACCTACCCAGTGCTGGGTATTTGGGGTATACATTATTATGCCAGTTTTATGGAGCATTGGAGAGTCTGGGGATTCATGCGTGCTGGGCAAGCAATCTACCAACTGAGCTTTAAGCTGCTTATCCTGGTCGGGAACTTCTGGTCTCAAAGAATTTCTTTGCATATATGTCTCCCAACACAACACATGCATTGCTATTTCCTGGGTCCTGTCAGCAGAGAGAAGGTAAACGGTATGAAGACAGGCACTAGGTCTGCTGGCTATAGTCCCATCGCGGGGATCAGGGTACAGCATATGGAGGGGCCCCACGAATAGCTGTCACACGAATGGAGTGAGTCATACAGGCAAAAGTCTCAGCTTAGACTTGGAATTTTATTTCACTCTTTATTTTTATTAGTTTTGAGATAGGGTTTCACTGTTTGCCCTTGCTGGCCCAGGATTCACTATGTAGACCAGGCTGGCCTCAAACTCACAGGGATTTAATTCTCCTGAGGATTAAAGGCATAGCATTTTTTTAAAAAAAAAAATAAAGATAAGGTTTCACAGAATCCATATAACCCAGAATGACCTCAAATTCATTTATAGGCATTTACAGGTACTGAGGACCAAATCTAAGGGTTTATGTGTTTTTTGTTTTTTGTTTTGTAAGACAGGGTTCTTTTGTAATCTTGGAACTCACCCCTCTATAGACCAGACTGGCCTCAAACTCACAGACATCTGCCTGGATCTTCCTCCCTAGTGCTGGGCCCAAAGGCATGCACCACCACTGCCCAGTCTTGTGCATTCCTCTTCACCAACTGGGCCTTTATATCCTTGCTCATGGCACACTCCTCTGCTACCCAACAGTTTGGTAATCAAGACATCCTTCCCTACGTCTTGGAAGACCCCCTGTGCAAGATCCCTGTCTGTGATGCTGGGGAGAGGAGCCCAGTTTGGTCCTTTGTATAGGAAGGAGGGAGGGTAGTCCTTGTATCTCCGAAGGAAAAGGAAGCAAGAGGAAGCAAGAAGACAGATAGAAGTTGCCAGAAGGGCCACTTGAGATTCAGAGACATGCTCAACTATGGGTGCCAAGAAGGAAAACATGTAAGTTTGCCTTTCTCCCAAAAAACCTTTTTAGAAATGTTTGGTGTCTTGCCCTCCGAAGATCAAGACATAAAGTCGGGTAGTGGTGGCACAAGCCTTTAATCCCAGAATTTGCGAGGCAGAGGCAGGTGGATCTCTGTGAGTCCAACGTCAACCTGTTCTACAGAGTGAGTTACAGGACAGTCAGGCCTACACAGAGAAACCCTGTCTCAAAAGAAAAAAAAATCAAGACATAAGCATAAGACAGCATAATGGCTCATGGATTAAGAGCACCAGAGTTCAATTCATGGATTAAGAGGACCCGAGTTCGTGGATTAAGAGGACCCGAGTTTAATTCCCAGCACCCATGTGGCAGCTCTCAACTGTGTTAACGCCAGTTTCAGGAGACCTAATACCCTCACATAGACATACATGGAGGCATAAAAATAAACAACCCCCCACAAATGATCCATTTCCAAATGCTTAATCACATATGGAAGAATGAACAAGTTCCTTCACTGGTAATCCCAGCACTTAGTGAAGCTGGAAGCTTGAGACCTCAAGTCCAATCCGGGCTACTTAACAAGAGACCAAGAGAGACTCTCTCTCTTTCTCTCTCTGTCTGTCTCTCTCTGTCTTTGTCTCTGTCTTTGTCTCTGTCTTTGTCTCTGTCTCTGTCTCTCTGTCTCTCTCTCTCCCTGGTATTTTGAGACAAGGTTTCTCTGTGTAGCCCTGGCTGTCCTGGAACTCACTCTGCAGACCAGGCTGGCCTCTAACTCAGAGATCTGCCTGGCTCTCTGCATCCCAAGTGCTCGGACTAAAGGTATGTGCGGATGGAATGAGGACCCAGGTTCCCTCTAGGACCATTCCACATCCTATATAAATTCAGCCCCTCAGGAGAGAATTTCTTTGAGCCTCAGGTGTGAGCTTGATGCTAGCCTCTGTCATTCTCACAGTTACGAGCTGCAGTCAGAAAACCCTGAGTTTTCTGACCCCACATGGACTTGGTCACTTTTGTCTCCCACCAAGCCACAAAGTTTCCTTCTTCACCTTGGCAGATTGGACAAACTCTTTCACCTCCACTGGGAAGTGGGTGGAGGGAGGAGGAGGATGCCTTGTAAGAAAGCTGAACAAGGCTGAGTGGGCATCTCGTCTCTGCTGCCCTTGAACTCTCTAGTCTCCACGGTGCCTCCTCTGAACATGTCTGAAAGATGTCCCCGAACTCCTTTATGGTCACATGGACAGAGACATCTGCGATCTCCACCGCACTGAACTCACACCTTCTTCGTTGATATTTTTCCATCACACTGATCCAAGGCTTGGGAACAAGACGGCACAAGATGGGGCCAAGAGTCCTATTGCACGAATTAGGGGTGTCCCGGAGGAGGAGATTAGAGATTGCATGGGTGGGGATGGGTAGAAAAGAAAGCAAGAATCAGTCCCCAGGAGAGAAGAGAGCCCAGGACAAGAGCCCAAAGTGGCAGCACAGGCTGGGTTCACAGGCTGGGTTCCAGAAGCACGGCAGTGGTTGATGCCCATCTGGCAGGTTAAGTGCCTAGTAGAGTCCCTGAGTCAGGCGTCCTATCCAGGCTTTCTCTCTGCTTCTCCTAGTCCTCCGACATAGTTGAGCCCTTCTGTGTCCTCACTGTGGTCCCTAGCTCCTGCTTAGCAACTCTGTCTCACAAATTGCTCCAGGGGCCCTCAGCATGGGATGAGGACCTCCAGGAGAGAGAGTAAGGACACTGCCCCAAACGCAGCTTTAAACTGGCAGGAGTGGGGGGGAGTCAGAAATGACTGAGCGCCCACCCTCAGTCCTCAGTCCAGGACTCTGCCCCCTCCAGGCTTTGTTTGTTGATTTGTTTTTCTGGGAGGAGGAAAGAGGGCTCAGTCGCATAAAGTCTCCCTCAGCCATTTCATGCTGGGCCCCCAGCTGGGCAGAGGAGGCTGGCTAAAGGGCTCACTCAGCTAATTGCTCATTAAAGAGCATTAATGAGTTTCCCTTGGCCCCACCTCTGCCTAGAACAGTGAAGACTCCCTACTTTCCTAGCTCACCAGGCAGCCCCTACTGAAAAGCCATTTGCCCCACCTCTTCCAGACTGGCAGGCTCTATTTGCTACCAAGTCCTATACTGGACCTAGCACTGCAGGTTCTAGCTTCACTTGACAACCCAAGTCCCTCCTCCTTCCCAGAGTGACACCCCCACCCTTTGCCATCATGCCACCCCACCCTGCCCCACGCACTTCTGAGTACTTACAACTTCTCCAGCAGGTATAGTCCCAAGAAGGATCCGTTTCGGAGCCCAGTAATCTTGTTGTTGCTCAAGAGCCTGAAGAGACGGGAAGAACACAGATCCGCGCTGTTAGATGCTAGCCAGTGCAAAATGCAGACGGAGTGGGACCCAGGTTCCCAAGATGCCACCATCAGCAATTCTACAGCAGGCACCCCCACCTGCCACTCTAGGACGTTGTGGGGAGACGCTGAGGAGCAGTCTAGCCATAGAGAGAGAGAGCCTCAAGTCATGGATTTCAACCAAGCGCACAGTGAAGAACCCGTAGACTGGATCTCAGTGGAGATGGGGCTCAGTGGATGTTAAGCTCTGATGGCCGGTTTCCACTTTGGAGCATCAGTGTCGACCCCCACTGAGCCTCTGCCATGCCCACCACAGCTCTGTCCTTGCAGAGGTCCTCCTTCCCTCAATCCAAAGTCCAGAGCAGAGTGATGGGGAAGAGTGGCCTCATCTGGGTCAGGTGGAGAAGAGGAGCCCTGAAGACCTACGTGAAGGCATGTTCCTTTAATCCCAGTGCTTGGGAAGTAGAGGCAAAAAGAGTAAGCGTTTAAGGTCATCCTCAGCTATGTAATAAGTTTGAGGCCAGCCTGGGCTGCCTGGGACCCAGTCTCAAAAACAAACAAACAAACAAACAAACAAACCAACAAAAACAAAACACAGAAGGAAAGAAGCAGGGGTTGGGGGAGCCCTGGTGGAAGAGGGCTTTCCAACACTCTCCTTGGAGCCAAGGACTCTACAGGAAGGTGACCATGCTGGGCCATCAAGGTCTCCAGTTCAGAGTGACAACACAAGGCTGTATTCACTGTATCCTTGCCTCCCCAACCTGTAGAAAGACTGACAGAGCCCTGGATCTGACAGACGGCTAGGCCTCCCTTGCAATGCCTGCTCTGACATTTTGTTTATTTACTATTTATGTTCTGGGGGACAGGCCCAGTCTCAACTTTGTCTGCACACTTGGCCTTTCTCTCCCCGACTTCTTATTGGGAGGAGGGAGTTCCAGACCAGCCACAGGAGGCTCAACCCTCCAGTTAATTGCTTATTAGAACGTCTTAATGAGGCCTCTCAACCCAAACTCCTGGCAGCCCTGGGCTGAAGCAAAGGGTTTCCCCCTTCTTTGTTCTGCCCTTACTAGTGGAAAACTCACTTGAAGGACCCAAGTCCAAACCTTACGACGACATCTCTGGAGCAGGCAGCCTCTCTGCTCTATGGTGTACAGAGGAAAGGGGCCAGGAACCAAACGTAAGAGCTGTCAAAGAGCTCCACCACCCGCCAAACCTCATGGGAGGGCGACAGGGAGGGAGTGACCCAAGGAGGCACTGAAGGACCCCCAGGTCCCGACTGCCCAGGGCCTTTGGAATTTTAGGTAAACGCTCCACCACTGGGCTACAGCCCAGGCCCTACACAGGCGAGGATGGAGGCAAGACGGGAGGGGGTGTCTCTAGATCAATGGAAAGGGATGAACACCTCATCTCTTCCTTCTCCCTCCAGATAGAGTGCTCCCAAATTTCAGTACAGTCTACTAGTCCTTCCAAGGGTGATAAGGAGGGGGGGGATGTTTTCCAGCAGAAGAATGACTTAGGGGAAATTGCTGAGTTTCTAAAATGCTACACACACACACACACACACACACACACACACACACACACTCCATATTGATATTCCAAAAAGCACTGGCACCCAGGAAGCTGAGAGAGAAGGCTCAGGAACTGAAGGACAGCTTCCACTACAGCGTAAACCATCTCAAAAAAAAAAAAAAAAAAAACCACAAAAAACAAAAAGAAAGAAAGGAAGGAAGGAAGGAAGAAAAGAAAAAAGAAAAATAGCATATCACGGCAGAACTGAGCTACAGCTCAGAGGAAGAACACAGAGTATGTACTTAATGTGTGTGAGGCCCTGAATTCAATCTTAATACACATAGCAAAATGAAAAACAAAAAGTACCTCGGACATTGGAAAAATGAAGAGCCTTTTAGCAAACTCCCTTTTCTTGTTTGATGGATAGGGTGATAGCACAGGGCTCCTGCTCAAATGGAGAAGCCACAGAGAACATTAGGGCTCAAGCTTGGAAAATGGATGTTGTCTTGGAGCAGGAAACAGGTCTGAGTTCTGGGGAATGTCTGAGGTTTGAGGATTCCACTTGGAAGAACGCTGACATTAAAATTCCTACACTAGCCAGTAGGGTGATACACGCTTTTAATCTCAGCACTCAAGAGAGAGAGGCAGAGCAGGCGGATCTCTGTGAGTTTGAGGCCTCGGGTCCTTGAAGGGCTACATAGTGAGGCACTTTCTCAAGAAAGATGGGTGGATGGTTAGACAGATAGTAAAAAGTCTCTGCACCCCAATAAGCCTCTCCACCGACACAATAATCCAAATTAGACCAAATCAAACCAAATTAGAAAAAGCCCAGGTTTAATGGATACAAACTCTCCCAAATGGCTTTCCAGCACCCCAGAGAGGAGACAGGAAAGGAAGACTGGAAAACCATGTGTTTGTTCTCTGGGGGGCAGTTTAAATATTCTATGGGAGTGGTCTTGAGCATCTCTGGGGAGGGGTCATCGTTTGGTGGACTTTCTCAGGGGGCGGAGTCTGGACTGAGGCAACTCCCAGGAGAGGGGGCTTGGGATGGAACTTCCACTGGAACATTCCAGACTCTGGGTATATGGATGCCAGGGGCTGGAGTGATGCTTCCACCTAGATAGATAGATAGATAGATAGATAGATAGATAGATAGATAGATAGATAGATAGATCTTGAACTGGCAAGATGGCTCAGTAGTTAAGAGCACTTTCTGCTTTTGCAGTGGACCTGGGTTTAGTTCCCAGCACCCAGCCATTCAAGACACCAGTTCCAAGGGATCTGGCCTCTGTGGCAATAGGCACCCACATGGTACATATACATACATGTAGGCAAAACCAAAAAGTATATATTTTTTTAATCTTAAAAAATGCAAAAGGCACAGTTGTTCTTTTTAAAAAAAGTTAAATCTTTAGTTCAGGTATGGTAGTGTATACCTTTAATCCAGCACTTAGGAGACAGAGGCAGGTGAATCTCTAAATTCCAAACCATTCAGGGCTACTTGAGTAAAACTATCTCAAAATAAGTAAGTACATATATACATAAATCCTAAAAAAAAAAAACCAAAAAACAAAACAAAACAAAAAACCTTTTTTTCTTATTCCTACACTAGGGGCTAGTAAGATAGCTCAGTGGCTAGAGGCTGCCAGGCCGGATGACCCGAGTTTGACCCCCACGATCAACACAGAGGCAGGAGAGGATGGTTCCTGCAAGTTGTCCTCTGACCTCCACACCCACATAAATAAATGGAGGGGAAGTCCTGGACTAACAAAACGGTGGTGCTTCCTCTTTTCCTGTTTTTTCCTCCCCATCTTTTTCCCTCCTCTCCTTGCATTCTCCTTAAAAAAAAAAAAGTATCGTGTGTGTGTGTGTGCACGGGACACACCGCAGCGCTCATGTCAGGGGTCAGGGGTCAACCTGCAGAAGTTGGCCGTCTCCTTCTGTCACACGGCTTCTGGGACCAGGCGTGGTGGTAAGTGCCCTGACCCTTTGGGCCATTGTCAGCCCTGCTTTCCTCCTCTTTTCTAATTTTATTATTCTTAATGATGTGTATGTGCTTCTGCTGTGTGGGTGTGAGCAGACGTACGCAGGTGTGTGCAGGCCAGAGGCATTGGATCCCCTGGAGTTGGAGTTACAGGTCCTTGTAAGCCACTTGGTGGTGCCAAGAATTGAACTCTGGTCCTCTGGAAGAGCGGCACATACATGCTCTTAACCATTGAGACTCCTCCCAGCCTCTTTTCCTTCTCTTTTGAGACAGGCAGCATCTTCCTTCATAGTCTAAGCTGTCCTGGAGCTCGTGATCTTTGTGACGCTACTTATCACATGCTAGGATTATAGGCGTGAGACTCCTCGCGCAGCAGAAAATGCTTGCTAACAAATAATTATATATGTATATAAATTAATATACATATAATAAAACTTATATATAATTTATATATTACATACAATATATTGTCTATAAATTCATACATATATACATATTATATATGGATGAATTTTTGAAAGATAATTGAATTGAAATCAGAATTCTAAAACAAATAAAAGTTTTTAAAACTCATACTCTCAAATTTCCAAAATGAGCATATGAGTCTCCAGGTAGGGATCCTGTTCAGAGGGGTTCATAAGTCGTAATGGGGTCCCCACATTTCCAGGCCCTTCAACCATCAGTCCTAATCCCTCTCATTTATCCCAAACCTGTAACTTAGAGCCGGCCCACTGAGATACAATGTGAACCACATGTGTGATTTTAAATTTTCTATCAGCCACATTTTAAAAGCTTAATAGATAGCTTAATTAATAGAATCTGATTTAACCCAACATACCCAGACCCTTTTCATTTCAATATGTGATCTATCTACATTATCAGCTATTTTATTTCTTTGTGTGTAACAAAGCTTTGTAATTTGTATTGTACTCCACCAGCACGCTCAGTTCAGACCAGCCACACTCTAAATGTGCATGACTAACATTGTAGGGTTCAGGAGCGTCACAAAAAATGGGGACCAGCCCGTGAGGAAGTTCAGAATGAAACAGCACATCTCCTAGCCTTGCCACCTCGGGACCACATTCCACCCTATTCTGCAGAGGCCTCCTGCAGTTGGTCCCCTTCTCCATCTGCCTCTGTGCTGGGGACAGCTGCAACCCAGATTGGCCTGACAAGCACAAATGCCATCTCCTAAAGCTTAAAACTCACATTTTAAGTGGAGTGTTGAAGTGGAGATCCCAGGCTCCACACACGCAAAGGTGGGCACCGGGCAAACAACTCTTTATCCTTCTCTAGGAGGCAGTGGCTGCTTTTGACAGACTCCAGCAGAGGGCTACATGGTTTGAGCCTCCAAATACCCAGAATTGGATTTTTTTCTTTTTCTTTTCTTTTTTTTTTTTGCTTTAGCTACCCTGAGTGGGCAAGGAATTTGACTTTAAACCTGCATCATCCAGAGAGTGTCTGCGGGTTTTGCTTTGTTTTTCTTTTCTTTTTTTTTTTTCTCCCTCAAGTGTGTGGACCTAGGAATTTATGTTTTACTGGTGCAGGGGACAGAACCCAGGGTTGGTCTTGTGCATGCCATATACTCTCAATTCTGGCGATGTTACCCAGCAGGTGAAAAACTGGAAGCCAATAGTGGGGTAGATGAGCACAGAAGACAAAAAACAAAACAAAACAAAACAAAACAAAAAAACAAACAAAAAAAACCCGCACAGTTCCATCCAATGGGAAGAAAAATGTTCCCACCATTGTTGACTGTGTCGTGGGAAGAAAACCGGGAAGCAGCCCGGGGATGGAGGAGGGAGCTAGAGTCTCCACAGCTCCATCCAGCTGTTCTAGACATAGTGCCAACGTGGGCTCTCCATAAACTCCCCAGTCGGATCGCTCCTCGCTCCTTGGGCTATACTTCTCTCACACTACTGCCTTGCGGGGAGCCAGTCTGGCGAAATCCCTTCCAACCGCACTAACCCTACAAGCCCCACTGAGACCTGGCTAAGCATCTTTAGCTTCTGGCCCCACCCACTCGTCCTGCCCTCAGCTCATACTTTCAGTGGGAAGGCGGGCCAGTCCCTGGGGTCCCCTCTTCTTTCTCTACTCCGGAGTTTGAAATCTGGCCAAATATTGGGTACACCAAGGCCATTCCAGAATCCTCTCCGGGTCGGAGGGTCCTATTTTAGGGAGGAGAGTGAAGAGAGACGCGGGCCAATGAGGAGGCCAGTGGAGCGAGTGGCTGGCATCCCAGAGAGCCCGTGTGGCCTCTGGGTAGCCACAGGAACTTACCAGATACCACTCCCACATCAAAAGTGACCCCAAAGGACTCATGTGGGCCTGCTCTATGGGGCGTGGAACCAACATGTGCCGGCACCAAAAGGTTCTCACGTGCCCGAGAAAATCAATGTATGGGTCAACCTCCCTTCTTAGCTCCAACAGACAGGATAGCGAGGACCCACACTCCCTAGGGGCCAGAGCATCAGTGGTTTAGACCCTCGCCGGCTTTGTAGAGTGTGGGGAAAGCCCTGGCACCATTGCCTGCTGCTGGCGTGTGGTAAGAGCGAGCTGAGCAGTGAGGGGGAGGGAGGCTGTCTGGTCTGTCTGCCTGCAGATATGCTACACTGCCCCATCCACGCCAAACCAGCGCTCCCAGATCGTTCCATAGGATGGAGCGCAGTTGCTTCTGGGTATTTCCAGGGCCTAATTATAGTGCCTGGAACCTAAAAGCTAACCAGTGCCTCTAGGACACAAACACTAAGCTGGGTGTGTAACTCAGTGATAAAACACTTGCCCAGTATGTACATGGCCCTGCATTTAATTCCCCAGCTTGAATGAATGAATAACTGAATGAATGAATGCTATGGATTTGAAGTTAACAAATGTCTTATTTGCATGACTATCATATGTCAACCTTTATCAAGGAGTAATAAATCTAGCGTTTAATGAAGGCTTTAGTCATGGGGGTGGAGAGATGGTTCAGTGGTTGGGAGCACTGGCTGCTCTCCCAGAGGACCCTAGGTTCAATTCCCAGCACCCACGTGCCAGCTCACTACTGTCTGAAACTGCAGTTCCAGGGGATCTGGCACCTTCACACCAGTGCACATAAAATACAGTTAGATTATTTTTTAAAAGATGAAGGATACAGGTCAGTGAAAAGATGGAGGATATAGCCCTTCCACGACTCTCTCTCTCTCTCTCTCTCTCTCTCTCTCTCTCTCTCTCTCTCTCTCTCTCTCTCTCTCTCTCTCTCGGACATATACGGTGCCCTGGCTCCTCCTGAGTTGCATTACCACTGCTTTGCTTGGCCGGAAGCCTCTCTAGGTCGTCCTGAATGACTTCAGGCAATAGAAGAGCCAGGTGGATCTTCTTTTTCCAGTCTGAGCCCTGTCCAGACACTCCCTTTAACCCTAACCTAGACACAGAGCAAGCCAAAGACAGCCATGGGTCAAGGCCAAGACCAAAGAGCCGCTGTCTCCTGACTCTTGCTTATTGGTTTCCCTCTAACTTGTCTTGGAGCTCTTGTCTCCTTCCTCTAATTATCTCTACAAGGGCACGCAACTTGGTAAGGAGTGGGCAAAGCTGAGGTGTTTGGGCTTAGATGGGAAAGGGATGGTTTTGCGCTCTAGAATTGAATCTACAGGCAGGGACCGCAAAGTGCTTCAGGTATTTGTGGAAGGTGATGAGGGAGACTTGGCTGGGATTTTGTGGTTCCCGAACTCTTACTGGAACACTAGAAACAGTGTTTGCTGTAACTATCCACACCTAGATTTTACAGGAAGTATTCTACAGGGGAAGGGGGAAGGGGTGGGAAGGTGGAGAAGGGAGGGAGAGAAGAAGAGAGGGACTTTCAATCTATCTTAAGGACTACCAACAACTGCCCATGATATCAAACCCTAACAGTGAAATCCAAACTCGTGGAGATAGAAAGTTCTCCTCCTTCAAAATGTAAACAGAGCTGGGGGTATAAAAGGTCTTGGGTTTGATACCCGAAGAGTAAGTAAATATATCAATCACAAAGGATTTGTGATTTGCTATTACTTTTCATTGATTTCTGAGACAGGGTCTCACCATGCCGCTCATCCTGTCTCAGAGGGAGCAGCAGCACACTGGCTGATCAATCGTTCATACTTACACGTAAGCTAGTCCCTCATTCTCTCCTCCCTAGATCTGCCCAGTTCTGTACAGCTGAATCCTCTCCGTCTCCAAGGCTATAAGGTCCCCGGGACAAAGAACATGTGTCACTCACCTCCTTCAGGGGATTTGATGAGAGTAGACACTGGCTGAGTGAATAGGGAGTAAGCAGAGCTCCCAGGAAGGGAAGGCCCAGTGGGAAGGAGTTCAATGCAGAGCCAGCTGTCCCAAGTCAAAGGTGGGTTTCTTTCTCCCTGCCATTCCTATACCACCCTATCTCTAGGACAGAACAGCCATCCTTTCCCTAGCTACATGGAGCCACTGCTCCCCCATCCATAGCTGCAGCAGACTGTTGGTAGATGGTCCAGGAAAGGTGATGGAAGACCTGGAGAGTCGATTTAGAGACCAAAAGTTTTACACTTCCTGGACCAGGGTGTCTTTACATGCTCTGTGGGGTATTTTGCTCAGTGGTCTCCTAGCTCACTTGTATTGGTTAAACCATTACTAGGAGGAGCAAGTCCCTTTCCCCCCAATGAAGATACGAACACCTGACTCCAGGCATGCCCAGTCTGCCTGCCTGTCCTTGGACCAGTTGGTCCATCCCCAAGTGGGAGTGGGCTGAGGATGCCTGTCTGGTGGGTGACTCTGACTCTCATAGCCAGGGCTCCTTATCTGGCTTTTCTCTTATTCCAGTTTGATTTGAGATTTTTCGTTGTTATTTTGTTTTGTTTTGTTTTTAAAGATATACATCTCTGGAGGCAGAGGGAATTAGAGGCCAGTGTGGTCTATGCACCAGGCCTGATACCCTTGGAAGCCAGAGGAGCGTGTGCTATCCCCCTGCAGTGGAAGTTATAGGTGTTTGTAAGCTGCAGGGTGTGGGTCTTGGAAACCAACTCAACAACTGCAAGGGCAGCAAGTGCTCTTCACCTCTAACCAGCTCTCCAGCTCTCGGCTTGGAGGTTTTTGTTTGTTTGTTTTGTTTTTAGATGAGGTCTTGAGCTGTAGCCCAGGCTGGCCTTGAACTGGCAACCTTCCCACCTCAGCCTCTTGGGTGTTGGGGTTACAAGCGTGGCATACCACATCCAGCTACTAGGGTAGCTTTTGGCAGTGGCAAAACATTTCCACTGGGTGTGGTGGCATACACCTTTAATCTCAGTGCCGGAGAGACAGAAGCAGAGGCAGGCAGATCTCTGTGAGTTCGAGGCCACCCTGGTCTGTACAGTCATTTTAGGCCAGCCCACGCTATGCCAGCCAGGACTACATAGTGAGCTCCGGCCTCAAAATAAATAAATGAATGAATAGACTAAAATAAAACAAATATTCTTTTAAAAATTATCTTCTTTCTCGTTTTTCTGTCTCAACAGGGATCGTATGGAAAGGGCGAGGTATTTTTTTTTTTTTAGAGCCCCTTCAGTCATTCAAACTCTAGTGCCCTGTGCTCTGGGTTCCGCTGCCTGGGGTCCTGAGAGAGCAGGAAGCCTCCCAGAGAGGCCTGGGAAGCCTCCCAGTTCCTCCCTCTGTTCCCCCCCCCCATTGCTCTGAGGTCACCTGCAGAGGCGACAGGGAGTCAGAAGCCCTAGGGGTCTATATGTGGTTGGTGGAGGAGGGCTTTGTGAGTTGGGGAGGGCAGAGTTCTGCACAGGGGACCCCAGCCCCTACCAGCCTTTCCCACCCTGCGGCTGGCGTTCATTCTAGTCTTGAAGCACAGGTTTGGGCCATTCCACACAATCCCCAGCAAGGCAGGAGCCCTGGTAGCTGTGGGGGCTGGGGGAAGAGGGGCGCCCATTCCTCCCCTTTCCTTTCCAGCTGGGAGATGTCTGGCTCCACTACTCCGGCTACAACTCCCTCCTCGTGTCACCCCATAGCTTGTCCTCACCTGGACCCATCCATCTTGCACACCCTGCTGTGCCCCCATTCTGTCTCCACTGACTCCCAGGGCTGGGGGAGTAGGACCTCAGTGTCCGCTCACTCCAGCTTCTCTCCCCCACATCGCCCTCCCCCTCCATGGTCTGGTCCTGAAAGCAAAGGAATGTTCTGGAGTTTGGGAAGGATGGGGGGCCCCTCAGAGGAGGGAGGAAGGGGAGGAGGCGACTCCGTCCTGTCAGTATCTGAGCCCTAAATAGAACGGAGCAGCCTGGCTGGGGCAGTGAAAATAAACAGCCCCTCTCCGCGGCCCTTCCTGATGGTCCCTCAGCTCAGGGCTATTTCCCTTCTCGATTTTTCTCCTCTCCTCCCTGTGCGGCCTCTCCCTAAGGGAAGATGGGAGAGTTCCCCCTTCTGGGCAAGCTGTGTGACAATGGGGAGCTCCCCTACCCTCTCTGGGCTTTGGTGAGGAAGCCAATAGGGGCTAAACCGAATGGAAGGACCTGGATGAACTTAGAAGAAACAGAAGAGGATCTTAGCCCAATGACACATGTGTGGAGTACATTTACAAACACTCTCTTGTCTTAAAAAGATGACCTCAAATGTAAGCGTCAACCTAAGACAAGTTCATATTAGACTAGTTTGCTTGCACTTTGGGGGTAGATTCAGAACCAACCACCACCAACGAGGTTGTCATGCCCTTCACCATTCCCACAAGAGCCCGCAGCTTGGGACTTTAGGGTTCAGAGGGTCCATGAGCACATCTTGGTTAATCCAGACAGGTGACCCATTCTAGTGACTTCCCTAAACATGTCCTAGTACCATTTGGGGCTGAAGTATATGTATGTCTTTGGGACCCGGCCTAAGGGATCTCTGTCTCTTCAGTGCAATAAATAATGCAATTCAAACCCTGGGGGTTCTGCGCTCCTCACAGGGCTCCCCTGAAACAGGACCATGCATTGCACCTTAATATCTGGCACCAGGAGTCTGAAGGATAGGGGTTCTCAAGGCCACAGAGCAGGGGCAGTCACAATCTCCAGCACCTGGGCTGGTCATCTACAGCCCCTCCTGAAGGTGGATGGGAGGAGTCAGGGATGACACGGGTTTCCTCCTGGCTCCTCCCTTGGGATGGGAAAGGGGGTCCAGAGGTTCATGAGGTGAGAATAAGAGCTTCACCCTGGAGGGCTTGGGAGAGTGCTAGAGTCAAACCTCCCTCATCTCCTCATCTCTGGCCTCTTCCCTCTTTTCTTTCCTTCTTTCTCTCCACTCTCCCCCTCCCCCTCCCCTGCTCACAAAAGCTCTCTGTACACAGCCACTTCCTCTGGCCGCTGTCTCGGAGCCCAGACCTTATGAGAACCATATGGGGGAAAGAGGGTAGAGGAGAAGGGGGTGGGGAGGCTGGCTGGGCCCCGCCCCTCTAGCCAGCATCTTTCCACTGCCCTCAGGCAGTGTGCTTGGTGGTTGGCACAGTTTACCCCACAATCTCTTAACTAGATCCTGGTGGTTGCATTGCCTGAATCCCAGGCCAGAGCTGAGAGTCCCAAGGGAGATCTTTACACAAGAGTCGCCTCCCTGAGGCAGGAGCATGGACAGGGTCCATCCATCAGGGGCTTCCCCCAACCTCCCGCTACCCAGGACCATCAGACCCCCAGCATGAGCGCCCAGCTAGTGCTGGGCACATTTGTGCAGAGAGCCCATTCTACCCTTTACAGGAGCCTCTGGGGTAGGCTGAGCAGATTGCTATTCTGCGGGGAATGACCAAGGACTTATCCCATGCCTACCCCCTCCCCACCCAGCCTGAAATGTTTTCAGGTTAAGAGGTCCTGCTGGGGGGGGGCAACGAATTTTAAATGTAGAGTTTGTGCCCACCGGATCCCAACTAGCAAGACCCTCATCTGGTAGAAACATTGAGACTCTACTAGTTAATCCGAACTGATCCACCTAGCGATCCCTCTAATCTCTCCAGCATCAGCTACAAAGCCTTGAGATGTGGGCCCCGGGCTTGCTGGTCTCTAAGACCCTTTTCAGTGCAGATGAAGTAGGAATTTATGGCACTGGCTTGTGTCCTCTGGGGTCCTCCTGGGGAGACTCCCCTCTGCAGTCTAACTCTCAGAGCCAAGGACCAGAAAACAGACCTTCCGCCACGGATTCCTCCCCACCGCAAGCCACCTACCCCGGGACCTTTCCCCTCAGAGAGGAGGCTCATAAAGGCTCCCGCTCTGGACATTTGTACCCACAGCTGCCCAGCAGACCGGGCTGTGAGGCTGGGGGTGGGGTGAGAAGCGAAGCAGGAAGGAAAGCCAAGCGCTCAACTTTCCTGGAAAACTGCTAACGAAAGTCCACCATGGGGGAAACAAAGCAGAGGGTGGGGGAGAGGGGACCTGCCGTCTACAGAAACAGAAGGCAGGGGTTGAGATAACAGCGCCGAGGAAGGATTTTTCAATGAGGTAAACAGGACTGTTCAAGCCCGCGCCTGCCCCCACGCCCCGGCAGACAGGGACCTTATCTGGCACTTGGAGTCCTAGCCCTAAGTGTCTGACAGGCTCCTATCTTGAGGGTTCCTGTGACTGGAAGCTGGGGACCCATCCTGGAGGGGAGAAGAAGGTCCTCAGTGGGAATGTAGCAAATGTCTGAGAGGGAGGACACCGCCACAATGCAAAAACAGCTGGCTCAAGTCCTGCCACTGTGACAAGCAAAAAAAAAAAAAAAAAAAAAAAAAAAAGGAAAATCTGTGTGGAAAAAAGAACAGAGAGGAGTTAGAGAGGGTGAAATGAATGTTCTGTTTTGTTTGAGACAGGATCTCCCCTATGTAGCTCAGGATGGTTTGGAAGTCACCATCCTCCACACGGAGCATGACTCCCCACTTAGAAAGGGGGTTTCCATACTCTTGGCACCACCCTTACCAGCCCTTCTGTCTCATCTCAAGATGCATTCTGGGGTGCACTCAAAGGCTGCTAGCCAGGGTGGGGGACCATTAGGATCATAAATGTGGAAAGCTAAGAAAAACATCTGGAGGGAGATTCAGATTCTCTCCCCGTCCAGACTGATGGATGAGCAGGCATCCCTGTTCAGTCCTTTGCCTTGTTCCACCAGGTGGGGACCAGTCTCCTTGGACGGTATTGGAAGGCAGCTAGGTGCATGGCCTGAGGGGGGGGGGGCGTTTCCTTAAGGAAGGGCTTGAGGCTGGGGCAGCAAAGGCAGTTGCGTCTGCTGCTCCTTTGCCCTGATACATTCTCACCAAGAACTGGTCTCCCTCCTTTGAGTGGCGTCGCTGGGAATTAGCCATGGCTGGAAAGCATTAGTGGCCAAATCATTCTAAGATGTACTGCAAAACCACTTTTCTATTTTTTCCCCTCCCTTCCTTCTGCCTTGACCATGTTAGGACTCCCTAATCCCCGCCAACAGACGTACAAGAGACAGCTCCCACACATGTGAGTGTGCAGAGGCTCGGGAGCATGGGCGATTACACAGATCACCTCCACCCCCAGCTGAACCATCGCCGTGCAGCTGTGTGACACAAACATCGGCCCAGCTAGTCCTCACAGCAAAAAACCTTCCCCCTCCTGAATGAAGTAGGCTGGCTATGCCCAAGCCTTCTGGGACCCTTAAGCGTTATCGGACACTCGGACTTGCTGTGAAAAGCCTGAGCCGCCACGGCCATTCCCCCCAGAACTTGCATCGAAGCAGGAGAGGGAAGGAATGCCGCCTCCACTGAAGGCGCACAGGCGTGTGCATGCACACACCCCAGCTGGAGAAAATGCAGGCCAGCTGGCTAACATCACAAGCTGACCAGTTGTGTCCTGCCAGGAAGCCGGCAGCCTCTGAACCCACCAGAGGACTTACTGTATTGTTCTGGGGACAATCGAATAGATGAAGCCAGCCTCAGCTCTGGGCGAGGGGTGGTTGGAGAAATGGGTGCCTCCGGGGTCAGGATGACAGGGAAAGGGAGGCGGGTTTTAGGCTGGATCTTGAACAGGAAAGTAAGGAGCCACCGCTAGGGCGCGACCCTCAACTCCACGTCGTGCGTGGAGCTTGGAGCACATGGCCGGCACAGGAAACCGCTGGGGTGCGGGAGGCTTTCCTCGTGCGGTTGCTGGAACTTGAGACTAAGTTAAGGGGCAGGCACTAGTGGCCAGTAAAGCAAGGGCTGAATCGAGCCCCAGATGAAAGGAGAACCGTGGAAGGAGGCCGGGAGGCACGTGTCTCCTTTCGGCTAGGTTTTTCTACTAAATCTTTGAGCAATTAAATCAATCGATAAACAATCAAGGCCTATATTATTTCCAGGGGGAGTAAAGGAATAGGCTGGGACCCATTGCTCAACCAAAGTTAACTTCCCAAATGCTCACAGTGGGAGAGAGCCCAAGAGGTAATTGGGACAAGGGGGCTGAGGGTCATTCAGACCAGAAACTCCGCCATGCCAAGGATAGACTTAGCGGGACTCACGCTCCTCCTGCCCAAAGAAGCCCGGCTGGGAGCAGTGCTCCGCAGGCCCGGGGCGGGGCACCACAAACTCAGTTATCCCAGTTTAAGGGTCCAGGCTCTGCAGCTGAGTCTAGGAGGGTCTCTAGAATTCAGTGCGGATTCTGAAGCCTCAGTAAGAATCACTGCCATCTAGGGGGTCCCTGCCCCCGATCAATCAGCCTTCCCACTCACTCCCACCCAGCTCAGGGTCCCTTAAGGCTGCTAGTGATAGTTCACTTAGGACAAGCAACACGGATGTCCCTCCAGCGTCCACTCGCACTTCACCTGTTCAGGTGAGCGGACTTCCGCGGTGCCTCTCTTTTTGGGGCACAGCCTGATTCCCAAAGCTCCGATCCTACCCCTACTTCAAGTTTCCCGACTGATGCCCAGATTCAGACTTTACCCAGTCTCTCAAGTGGCAAGATCGCCCCCTCCCTACTTTTAGGTCCCACTCGTTGTCCCGACTCAGCACAGGGTAGAGTACTCACAGGGTGATGGTGCCGTTTGGCAGAAGGCCGGGGTCCGGAGGTTCGGGGAGGTCCCCGCCGCCGCACACCACCCTCCTTCGAGCCGGGTTGTGGGCGCCACCACTTAGTCCCTTGGGCCGCTCCCCAGAGCACTTGCAGCCGCGGATGGGGACCGGGCAGCCAGGCGCACCCAGAGTTCCGGGAGCAAGGAGCAGAAGACACAGCAGCAGCGGCAGTAGCAGCAGGCGCACGGGCGGCACCGGCATCCTGCGTCCCCCGGCGCCCATCAACCCATCGCCCCGCGGGGACCTACAGCGCAGGGGCCAGAAGGCGCGCCGGCTGGAGGGACCCGGGCGTGCGGGAGGCGTGCTCAGCGGGAGCCCCGGGCGCCCGAGGGCGGGGCGGGGGGCCCTGGGCGGAGGCAAGGCTCGGGGTCCCCGCTGCGTCGCCCCGGGGGCATGGCTTGCGAGCTCCGGGGCCCGGCGGGACGCGGGCGCCACTGACAGCGCAGCTCGGGTGGCCCCGGGCGGAGCGGCCTGAGTCTCAGGGCAGCGCTCGGAGCCTATGGGAACCCGGTCCCCGCGCGTCGCCGGCTTGCTCCGTGCGCCGCTGAGACCTAGCGGATTGCGCCTGGCTCCTGCTGCTGTTGCCGCCGCCGCCGCAACTCCGTGCCATGGATGGGGGCAGCTCGGCGCCGCGCCGCTGCAGCCGCCAGCCCCCGCCCGCCTCCCTCACCGCCTCATCACTCTGCGAGGCCCTAGCGCCGCCCGATGCTCAGCTGCCCTCCTTCAAGTGCAAGCCTAGAAGCCAGCTTGAACAGCCACCCACTCCCATTCTCCCTGCACCAAAACTATTTTTCCATCTCGACTCTTTCTACTGGCCAGGACCCTTTCTTTCCACCACCCAGCTCAGACCTCTAAGGCAACCATCACTTTTCACAAAACCCTCTCATCTGCCTACACCCTTGTCCCTAGGACTTCTGCTGAAGTTCATTCAGGCTTGGCCTGGGATGTCTGGGGCTTCGTGTTCGGGGTTGAGCTTTGCTCAGGATCTAAGGTTTTTCTTGGCCTCTGACATGATGGGCCAGTCTAAAGTTGACTTTCACAGTACTGTTCCCACCCCCAAATTTCGATTGAGGTCACAGCAGGAGGACACAAGCCTGAGACAAGGAGGCCTTAGACCTTACCCTGTGAGCAGTGACCTTGCCCAGCAGGAGGTGCATGTCATTAGGCCAAGGAGAGGTCAAAGGCTAAAGCAGACACTGAGTTAGCCTTCAGTTAGTGCACACACGCTTGTGTGGTGGTGATGGTGGTGGTGGTGGTGGTGGTGGTGTGTGTGTGTGTGTGTGTGTGTGTGTATGTATTTGGGGTCGGGAAACGCTAAAGGAAAAGAGAGAAAATAAGAGAAGGCCCCACGGATCTATAATAGGGTGTATCACGAGTCAGGACATCCCGGACTAGGTTTCGAGGCCCGGCGATGCCTTTTGTTAGCTCTTTGACTTTTTCACAGCGCACATCACCTAGGGGTCCTGCTTGTCTCGTTGTCTATGAATGCGCACTGTGGCATGAGAAGGAGAGAGAGGGTTCAGTCGTGGGTAGGATCTAACGTTGACAACAGGGAGAGGAATGAAGTGCCCCTGGACACTGCCTTGAAAAGCAACAGCAGCAACAACCGGCAGGCTAGTGACAGATGTACTGAATTCCAACTGAAAAGAAGGCTGGAGCCAGAGGACCCGGGCACTGTCTCCTCAGTTTCCCCACAAACGATGACCTTTTCCTCTCTTAGCAGAGCCCTCGCTGCTAGTTAGCAGGCCAGTTTCAGGGCTAGGGCAGAACTGCTCCCCGCCAGCCGCACCTTGGATCTGCTGGGGTGCCTGGTGCCTTTTCTGCCACTGTGGGACTGGAGCCACCTCCCACCACCTTTGCGGGGAAGCAGCTTCTCTCCCCGGCCTGATGGCGGCAGACACTGGTTTTCTTTCTTAGCTTTCCCTCGCTAGATTCCCTGGTCAATCCCTGTGGCAGGCTCTGTTTCCTTAAACGTCCAAAGATAAATAAATAGTGATTGCAAATGGAGGAAATGAGAAGTGGAATGGACGTTCCCAGCAGGAGCCTTAGGCAGGCCTAACGGAGACTGCATTCCTCAGGAAAGGGGCCAGAGATGGGCGACACCAGGCACGTAGGCCAGACCCAGCTGCCTATCTAACCCCTGCGGGTCAGAGATACACAGAGAAGAGCTGAGAGGCCTCTGGCTCTGTCACAGCATCTGTGACTTCCCTTTAGTAAAAGACAAAGTCTCAGGAGGAGGCTCGTGAATTACAGATGGCATCTGCAGGCCATAGAGCGGAGGTGGAGGTACACCGTGGAGGGCATGAGACGCCTGGTGGAGACATTTACACAGCACTCCTGCTCTGATGGGCATCACTTTGACTTCGACACAGTGCACCCCCATTGGTATATATGGAGGAGGCAACCCAAGTCTCGAAGAGCAGGAATCTAAGCGCTCCTCAAGTTGCTCATTGCTTTCCCCCAAAGGTTGCATTCTCCTGCCTGTACTCGGGTACAGGTTTGATTGTGTGTGTGTGTGTGTGTGTGTGTGTGTGTGTGTGTATGTGTATTAGAAGACTGCTACCTGGTACTCACCTGTAGTCCCACTACTTGGGAAGCTGAGGCATGATAGTCACTTCAACCCAGGAGTTAATGGTCAACATTATGTGACTGTGTCTTAAAAGGAGCACAATGCACACACACCCAAGGGGCTCACACGTCCCAGCCTGGCCTGTAGCTCACTGCACAGCCAAGGATGATTCTGAACTCCTGGGCTTCCCAGCCACACCTCCCAGGTGCTAGGATTCCAGGAAGATGCTTCCTTGCCCAGCTATGAAGTTCTAGGGATAGACAGTACCCAGAGCTTCGTGCATGTGAGGCAAACACGCACTATACCAGCTGAGCCACATCCCTACCCGCCCACCCACCCCCAAATGTATTGTTTTGAGGCTTCTTTTTTGAGAGAGAAGGGAAACTCACATTTCATTCCCATTCTCAGGCAATCTAGTTAAGGAGCTGACCAATTAAATATATGTTATTGTTAGGAGGATCAAGAATTGGTCTTGACTGGTCGTGGCTACATATCAAGTTTGAGATTAGCATGGGATATCTGAATTCCCATCTCATGGAATGTAAATAAATACAATTATATATATATAATCTGTATACATCTATGTGTATGTATGTATGCATGCATGTACATTTGTGTTCAATGTATGTATAAAATATATTCATGCTAAATGCCTACCATGGTGTATGTCCTCTCAACATCATGCCAATACTATTTGTATTCTAGTCAGTCTCAGATGTTTTGTGCGACGAGAGACTTCCTTCACAGACTTTGCATTTACACACACACACACACACACACACACACACACTGAACCCAGGGCCTCACAGATTCTACACAAGTGCTCTACCACTGAATCATATCCCTCTCCTTAACTATACTAAGTAGACCTTGCGACAAAAGTTAGGATCAAGTGTAAGATGACAGAGTAGAGGGTTTGGGGAGCAGAAGTGCAGCCCACCTGTTTCTAGTAAAGTGAATTCCATAACTCTCCAGGAATTCACAAATGCTAGCTTACACCCCCCCCTTCTTTCTCCTCTTCTTCCTCCTCCTCCTTTTCTTCCTTTTTGATAGTCTCTTGCTGCATAGCTTCAGCTACACTGATACTCTCTGCGTAGCCTAGCCTGGCCTTGAAACTCAAAATCCTACAGTCTCCGCACCTTGAGGGCCTATATTACAGGTGTGTGTCACCAAGTCCACCTTCTGCCTTACTCTTTTTGTTTGCGTGTTTGTTTCAAGACAGGGTTTCTCTGTGTAATAGCCTTGGCTGTCCTGGAACTCACTCTGTAGACCAAACTGGCCTCAAATTCACTGAGATCCGCCTGCCTCTGCCTCCCAAGTGCTGGGATTAAAGGTGTGCACCACCATTGCCTGGCTACCTTACTCTTAAAAGAAGTTGGTGGGGCTTAACTAACTTCCATGTCTGGTTTGTTTTGCTAACACAATGACCATGTTGCTGTCAATGATATAATTTTGTTTTTTTTTTCTTAAGAACAATTAACATTACATTATATTACATTTATATATTATATATTACATTATATCACATTTATCCATCATAGGCACCTTGGTTCTGGTTTTCTGTAACACAGCAGGACTAGTTCTACTTATAACAATTTATGAAAGATTTCTGTCTTTTCTTTCTTTGTGATACTGGGGATCCAGCCCAAGGCCTGTATATGATGAGCAAGAACTCTCCCACTGAGCTACAGCCTAGATGACGTATTTCAGGACAGCTGTAAAAATACCACTACACAGGAATTATTAATACTAATGTGTAAGGAGAACAGAAGCCCTTTTGGTTTTCTGAAACAGGATCTGATGTAGCCCAGGCTGGCCTCAAATGACCTCAATGCCCGATCCCCCTGCCTCCATCTCCTGTGCGCTGAGATTATAGGCATGTCTCAGATGCAGCTTGGGAGCTGCTTATTATACTAATTTGACAATTACATATTGAAATCATAAACTACATTGTTGCACTGTTCTGTATACCCAGGGACAGACACTACATCTAAAAAGTTCTGAGTGTAGCATGGTGGCACATGGCTACAACTCTGCACTTAGAAGATCCAGGTAGGAGGACCCTGAGTTATAGACCAGCCCAGAGTGTGTACTAGGAGCTTGTCTAGAAGGAAGACGAAATAAGATTTGGTTCTTTAGTCCTCGCAGCAGAGGGAGGTCTGTCTGTCTATCTATCTATCTATCTATCTATCTATCTATCTATCTATCTATCTATCTATCTAATCTATCTACTTATCTACCTACCTATATGTATGGATGTGTGTGTCTGTGTGACACATGGGTGTGTGAGTATGCTTGTGGGGCCAAGAAGAGGTGTTGCACATTGTCCCGGTTAGTTTGTTTTGTCAATTTGACATAAGTTAGACTCATCTGGGAAGAGAAACTTCAACTGAGAAAATACCTCCAGCCAGGCAAAGTGGCACATGCTTTTAATCCCAGCACTTGGAGGCAGAGGCTGGAGGATCTCTTAAATTCAAGGCCTACTTTGTCTACAGTGCAAGTTTCAGGTCAGAGTTATTTATGCAGAGAGGTGGGGGGAGAGAATACCTTCTCTGTAGGGTTTTCTAGACCCCTTCTGTATTTTGCTGTCTTTCAGAGACAGGATCCTGGCAGCATTATGGAGAGGGAGTGATGGCAGGTCATTGGCTTGATTTGTAATGAGGCAATGGACCATTGCTTCTGATTAGCCCAGAGCCACTGTGAGGCACAGGGCTGATGCCACCCAGCCCTATTTCAGGAGGGCTTTAAAGTCATGGTTCTCCACCTTCTAATGTGGGGGAAGCACAGATTGAAGGTGAAGCTGGATTCTGGTCTTGCATCTTCATTATACTTTCTCCTCTGTGAATGAAGTTAAAATGAAATGTAAAAGTCATAATTTAGGAGGGAACTGTAGGTCAGGCAGCAGAGTGCTTGCTTAGCACACACAAAGCCTTGGGTTGGATCCACAAAAACACTTTATAAACTGTAATTTCAATACTCCAGAGGTAGAGGCAGAAGGATCTGGAGTTCAAGGTCACCCTTGGATAGATGGCCATGCTGGGATATAGAGATGCTGTCTCAAACAAAAAGAAACAAAGAAAAAAGAAACAAAGCTACAACACATTTAATTTAAGGAGTTAAACTGGCTTTTGTTTGTCATTCTAATTTTTTAAAAAAAATTCCTGTTCTCATTTATGTGTGTTTATTGTTCTTGAATCAGGCAGTACTTGATTCTGCAAAATGAGTATGCCAGCAAGCCAAGCAGACAAGGCTGAGCTTACAGACCCAGAGGGCTGAGGGAAGCAGAAACAGGAGAGGAAAGTGATTGGTGATTCAAAGTTCTTGATACAAAAAAAAAAAAAAACCAAACCTGTAGACCAATGAGTTAGAGTAAAACAACAAAACCCAGAAACAAACCCACATACCAATACCTATTTGAGCTGAGCCGAAGGAGTCCACCAGAAACGTTGGGAGAGAGAAGCAGCTTCAAGAAACGATATTGGGAAAACTGGACACCGTGCAGAGAAATGAAACTCGATCCTGTCTCTCACCCTGGACAAAAATAAACTCAAAATGGAGCAAAGACTTTCTGATGCAAGACCCGAAGAGAAGATGCAAAACTTTGATACTTTTAGAAGGAAACACTTGAAGATATAAGCATAATGGTCTAGAAAGATGGCTCATGTGTTAAGAATTAGAGTTTGGCTCTCAGCACTCATATTGGGTAGTTCATAACCACCTGTAATGCCCACTCTGAGAGATGTGACATCCTTTTCTGATCTTCTATGGTGTGCGTGCGCGCGCGCGCGCACACACACACACACATTCTCACCTGTGTAGCATTGGCTGTCCTGAAACTCACTCTGTAGACCAGGCTGGCCTCACAGAACTCACAGAGGTCTGCCCGCCTCTGCCTCTCAGTGGCTGGAATTGAAGGCATGTGCCACCGCTGCCTGGCTAATAATAACTACTTTTAAAAAGTCCTAAGCATGAGTAAGGACTTTCTGAGTCGGTCTCTACGAGGCAGGGGGTTGTAAGAACTGACATCATATTATAAAGCCAAGGACACACTCACAAGAATGAAGAGACAGCCTGCAGATTGGAGGAAAACCTCGGCATGATATTTATCTAACAAGGGATTAATATATAGTTATATGAAGAAGTAAAAAAATTTAAACAGAAATCAGAAGAGCATATAATCCAATTAACAAAGAGGCAAAGAACTGGGCAATGCTCTTTAAAAAGCACAAGTGGTCACTAAATGGATGGGGGAAATGTACACCATCCTGAGTCATCAAGGGACTATAGATGGAAACCAGACTGAGTGGAGGGTAAGCATCACATGCACAAGCAGTTTGGGAAGCTGAGGCATCTTGGGTTGCCTGACACTGGCCTGGGCTATATAGTCAGACTGTGTTCCAAAAACAAAAACAAGAAGAAAACCCCACTGTACTGAGACTCCCCCGCCCCCACTTCAGTCAGAATGGCTACCATCAAGAAAGAATCAACGGGGTGAGCAACTCAGTTGGTAGACAGCTAGCCTAGCATGCATGACACCCTGTGCTCAATCCCTAGCACCCCATAAAGCAAGCATGGTGGTACACACCTGTCATCCCAATACTCTGGAGGCAGAGGCAGGAGGATTAGGGCTCAAGAGTTCAGAGTCGTCCTTAGCTACACAGAGAGTTTGCGGGTGCCGGGGCTACGGAGACCTTGCTTTAAAAAGGAAAACGAGACAGGAGTGGTGCCAGCTATTAGCCCCAGCACTCGAGAGGCAGAGGCAGACGGATCTCTGGGAATACGAGACCAGGCCAGCTGGAGGTACATAATAAGACCCTGTAGAGAGAGAGAAAGAAGAAGGAATGTGGGGGAGGGAGGAAAAGAGAGAGAGGGGGGGATGTAGGTGAGAATGGGGAAGGGACACTCAAGCACCATGTGTGAGAATCTAGACTGGTGCAAATTAGTACAGAGTTTTTCAATAAAATAAAATAAAATAAAATAAAATAAAATAAAATAAAATAAAATAAAATAAAACCAGGACCAGCACACAGTACAGCTATGCCATTCTGTACATACCACAAAACAAATCAAGGCAGCAAGACTAACACTATCTGTCTACCCAGGCTTATAGCAGCACTAGTCACAATAGCCACACTATGGACCAGGCTGGGTGTCTACCAATAGTGGATAATGAAAACACGGTAGGAGGCAAAACAATTGTAAGAGCCAGAGGAAGCCTGGCAGTGGTGGCGCACGCCTTTAATCCCAGCACTCAGAAGGCAGAGGCAGGCAGATCTTTGTGAGTTCGAGGCCAGCCTGGTCTGCAAGAGCTAGTTCCAGGATAGGCTACAAAGATGCAGAGAAACCCTGAATCAAAAAAGAAAAGAAAAGAAAGAAAAGAAAAGAAAAGAAAAGAAAAGAAAGAAAAGAAAAGAAAGGAAAAGAAAAGAAAAGAAAAGAAAAGAGCTAGGGGAACAGGGAGTTTACTGTGAGACTGTGTCTCCTAGAAATGTCGGAAGCTACACCCATCAAATCTCACCAACATGGCTGACAAAACTTGACCCGAACAAAGATAACACCATAAACACCAACGGACATGGAACTTGTCTAACCTGGAAGGAGGAAGTCCATGAGGCCTCAGCTTCAGACAAGGAACAGGCAGTTGAGGAACGTTGAGAGGAGGAGAAAGAGTCAAAATGGTCGAAAAAGACCATTTGATTATCCAGTTCATTATCATACCAATTGATTATCCAATACCACATGGTCAGACCTGAAAGCATGATGACATCATACAGACTGAGAAGGTCATATTCATGTATTTAGGAACACACACCTGCACAAGCGCACACACATGTAACAACCACTGAAAGAAAAGGAATGTTAAGAGTTTGAAAGAGAACCAGGGGTGGAGGTATATGGGAGGGTCTGGAGAGAGAAAAGGGGAAGGGGAAATGGAGCATTATAATCTCAAAAAATTAAAAAAAGAAAATGTGGTACACATATACATATTCAATCATAAAGAACAAATGTAAGGCATTTGCAGAAAAATAGAAGGAATTAGAATATGTCATATAAAGTAAAATAGGTGGGGCTTGGAAAGACAAGGATAGCATGCTTTTGTTCATATATGGAATCAAGCTTTTAAAAAATAAAAAGACATGAGGGGGCTGGCAAGATGGCTCAGTGGGTAAAAGTGCTTACTGTACAAATCTGACGCATGAGTTCAGTCCTTGGAACCCACAGTGAAAGCAGAGACGGGGAGGTTGTCTTCTGACCTCCACATGTGTGCCATGACACACACACACACACACACACCACTTGCACAATTGCCATTGGTTTCTAAAACCAACAAATTTCCTTTGTGTCAAACCCAAACCCTTGCACATGTGTGTGAACGCAATCCTCCTGAGATACATTCCTGGTCCAGTCACCTATAGATTTTACTTAACAATTTATATTTATTCTAAGGAGGGGTGATCATGTTAAGCATTGAATCTGTGTGCTAGGCTACATGTTATTGGTCTCTCTCTCTCTCTCTCTCTCTCTCTCTGTGTGTGTGTGTGTGTGTGTGTGTGTGTATGTGTGTGTGTGTGTGTGTGTGAGAGAGAGAGAGAGAGACATGATCTCACTATGTACAATAGACTGGTGTCAAATCCAATTTGCTATTAGCTCAAGTTGGCTTCAAACAGCAGTTCCTCCACTCCTGCCCTGTCTCACCCACTGCTGGGAATGCCGACCTCACAGGTATGGTGTGGTACAGGCATGCCTGGCATATTTAGTTCCTGGTTCCTAACAGAGATCCTAAAATGCTTGGAATTTCTTGAGTGGGTGTTTGTTTGTTTTGAGACAAGGTCTTGCTCTGTAGACCACGTTGCCTCAATTAGACTGCTGCCCTCTGGTTTCTAGTTCTTGAGTGCTCAGTTTATAGGGGTGTAGCACCACAGTGGTGGCTTAGTTGATATCCCCCCTCAGTACCAGGGATCAAACCTGGGGCCTTGTGAATGTCAGGTAAACGCTCTACCCCTGAGCTGCAAGCCTATTCAGTTCTCTTTCTGCTCTATTTCGAAACAAGGTCTCATTAAGTTGCTCAGGTGGGCCCAGTACTAACTCTGTAGCCTGGGCAGCTTTTGAATTTGCCAGTCTCCTCTTAACCAAAGCCTTGGCAATGGCTGAAATTCTAAGCCTATGCCACCAGACCCCGCAAATGATTTTGTTTGTTTGTTTGATTCATTGGTTGACTGAATTTTGACTTTAGCTTTGGTTTGATTTTTCCAGATTGTAGCCATTTAGCTGTTACTTTTGAGTTGTGCTCCTTTTGATGTTGCTGCTTCTGGGGATGAAACCCAGGACCTTGCCCGTGTTAAGTACACATCTTACAACGTAACTATACCTGTTCTGTGGCTATTTCCTCAGAGATTAGACCTTCCATCCAAGAGGGAAGCTCATTAAGACAGATGATATTTAAAGAAACACGAAACAAGAGGATGTTCCAAGCACAGGTGAAACACTCCATCCTGCAAGGAAACTCATTAAGCTCAGTCAGTAAATAACTCAAGATAGCTTCAGGAAGTCCCTGAAACCAGTCAGATTCACTAGGCCCCGCCCTCCCCAAGTGCATAGATAGGATTGCTGAGACACTCTCAGAGCAATTGAGCTACATGCAAAGAATGTTCTCTCACCAGTGGTTCTCAACCTACCTACTGCTGCAACCCTCTAATACAATTCCTCATATTGTGGTGACCCCCAACCATAAAATTATCTCGTTGCTACTTTATAACCATAATTTTGTTACTGTTATGAATCAAATGTAAATATCTGATATACAGAACATCTGCTATGTGACCCCCGTGGCTCCCCAAAGGGATTTTGACCCCCAGGTTGAGCACCATTGCCCCTGCTGAGTTGCCTGCAGGCTGTGCAGTGTGCTCCTGGTCTCCAGCTTTCACGCATGGTCTTTGAGTCATTTCTGCTCCTATAAGTAACCCATACTTCTATAAACAACCTCTATAAAATTCATTGACTACCCAAGCTGGACTTTGGTGGTAGTCATACTTTGGTCTGTTGTCTTTTTTTGAGGTATGTAGACTTTTGTTCATGTCTCCCCAGGAATAATGTCACACAACTATTGTCCAGCCTAGGGGTTCTTTCATTTCTATGTCTTTCAGACTAACTTTGTTGTTATTATTTTGAAGATGGGATTTCTCTGTGTAGCCCTGGCTGTCCTGGAACTCACTCTGTAGACCAGACTGGCCTCAAACTCAGAGATCTGCTTGCCTCTGCCTCCCAAATGCTGGAATTAAAGGTGTGTGCCACCACCTCTTGGTTACTTCAGACTATCTTAATGTCCAACAAACAATCATAAAAACTTCTCTCATATGATTGACAAAGCATTCTTGAAGCTATCATCATATATTTAAACAATATTGATTAAGCATCAATAATGTTGCAGGCACTGAAGATACAGCACTATATCAAGAAATGTCTAGTTTCATGCAGCTAACATTACAGAAAGGGGAGAGAGACAACATGCAACCAACTGGATATGCACAGCCTAGCAGTTGAAGAAAAGACAAGGGGAATGAAATCAAGCAGGCTAAGGGATGGTGGAGGGGGGAAGGGCCTGTCTAGAAACGTGCTCTCCAGCTGAGTTCTGGAGGAGTGAAGGGGTAGGCTGTATGGCTCCAAGGGGACAGAGCATGGCCTGCAGAAGGAACAGCTAGTTCAGGAGGCATGGCGTGTTCAAGGATGCATGAGGGTGCAAGACAGAGGGAAGCAAGAGCTGGTCACAGTGACTTTGGAGACATAGACAGATATGGGGACTTTAGATTCTGTTCTGCATGAGAAGAGAGGACTAGAAAATCTGAGAAGAAGGAATATATGCAAGGAGAGAGAGAGAGAGAGAGAGAGAGAGAGAGAGAGAGAGAGAGAGAATTAGGGATTGAACTACATTCCAGGGTGTCCTACATTCTAGGCAGGTTCTCTACCACCAAGCTATGTCCCTAGCTCCGTTTATCTTGAGACAAGTTTTCACTATGGGCCATCTTGCTGTGCAGCCCAGGCTGGCCTCATACTCAAGACCCTTCTGCTCCATTTCTACTGTTGAAGTTATATTCATGTGGGGGAGAGATGTGTGTCCGATGGTGTGTGTGTGTGTGTGTGTGTGTGTGTGTGTGTGTGTGTGTGTGTGTATGGTGTGGTGTAGGTCAGAGAACAACCTTTGGAAGTGGGTTCTCTATTTCCTCCAAGTTTGTTCTGGAGGTTGAGCATTTATCCCCACTGAGCCATTTCCTGGCTGCACTCCAACTTCTTGAGAGATGGAATTATAGTCACATACCACCACCACCACCACTCTGGGTTCTGAAATAGATTTAAATTGACCCTCTCTTGGGGAACCAACAGGAGTGGAAGAAGGGGGACTCAGAGGAAACAGTAAGGAAAGCCGAACTATAGTCCGTCCGAGAAATGAGAGTCTTAGACACAGAGCTGCTAAAAGTGATCAAGAAAGGTCATGGTGGAGCACTCAGGAGGAGGAGCCTCTTAGCAAGTTCAAGGCCAACCTGGTCTACACAAAGAGTAACAGGACACTCAGGGCTACAGAAAGACCCTTTCTGAGAGAAAGGAGAGAGAGAGAGAGAGAGAGAGAGAGAGAGAGAGAGAGAGAGAGAGAGAGCAAGAAAGGGGGTAGGAGGATAGGATGAGGGGGAGAGGGGGAGGGAGGGAGGGAGGGAGGGAGGAAAGAAGAGGAGGAACCAAGACATTTGTAGTGACAGTGGAGCTCAGTGACACCATAATGTAAATATTTGGTCTTCTTCCCATTTCCTGGCACAGACTGTAAAATCCCTGGAGTCTCTGAAATAAGTGTCTTTTTGTATGCTAATGAGTTGAATGAAGACAGCTCTTAGAGGGGACTGGTTAGGAGAAAGGCCAGGACAAGGACTGACTGGAACTTTATGTCCCATCCACTGATCTCTGGTGAAGTAGCCGGTGAATCTGGTGAATCAATGACTTGATTGATCATGCGTATGTATCCATCCACCATAAAACCCAAAAGGGAAGGGTCTGTCAAGTCGCTGAGCACAGAGGACACAGCTCCTTGTCCTTCCATGACACCTTGCCCACTGCATCTTTTCATCAACTCAGCCAATGTGGAGGAACATTTTCCTGAGGTCTCTGAGCGGCTCCAGCAAGTTGATCAAACCCCAGTTGGGAATCCACACTTATAACCAGTTGTCAGAATCACACCTGGGACACAGGTTGACATCCAAATCAGGTGGGAGTCAGGCATGGCTGCACCTGTGCTTCATCCCAGCCTTTGGAAGGTGGAAGTAGAAAGGATCAAGAGTTTAGGGCTAGCCTGGGTTACATGCAAACAAACAAACAAACAAACAAAATGAACAACTCCCGAAGGCCAGTTGGTGTGGTGTATTTTATAATTCCACCACCAGAGAGGCTGAGGCAAGAGGATTATGAGTTCTAGGTCAGCCTGGGTAAATACAGGAAGATTATCTCTTCTCCCCACTCCTTCCACACCCATCTAAAACAAGCAAGAAAAAAATGTTGGGGGGATAAGTTCTGGGGAGCAAATCAAGTTTGGTTCTTGTCTTTGTTAGGTTTCTATTGCTGTGAGAGACAACCTAACCAAGGCAACTCTTTAAAGAAAGCATTTAATTGGGGCGACTCACAGTTTCAGAGGTTTAGTCCATTATCTTCATGGTGGATGGAACACAGGCAGATACGGTTCTAGAGAAGGAGCTGAGAGTTCTACATCTTGAGCCGCAGGCAGCAGGAAGTGTACTGAATACCGCACTGAGTGTAGCTTGAGCGAAGGATACCTCAAAGCTCACCCCCCACAGTGACACACTTCCTCTAAAAAGGCAGGCCACACCGACTCCAACAAAGCCACACACCTCCTAATAGTGTCGCTCCCTTTGGGGACCATTTTCTTTCAAACCACCATGGCGCTCCACTTTGCTAGGTGAGTGAAAGAAAAGGTATGGTCACTGCCTTCATGGATTTGATGGTCCAGTGACAAGGGTGACTCTAGTTAGAAACTGTGACAAACACTTTAAAGGAAAAGGGGAAAGAGGAGGTTTAGAGAAAAGAATGAGGCAGAAAGCAGCCAGTTTCCCTGGTAGCCCCAAAGGTGAGCCTCGGGCAGTAATGGGTAAGTTGACTGAAAAGACAAACTGGCCTTAGGCAGGCTGTGGGTTTCCAAAGCTTCCCCTACCCCTGGGAAGGAAGAGCCATGTTTGATGGAGGGTGTGGGGACAAAGCAAAGGCAGAGAGTTAAGTGTAGGTGTGCAGAAGCCCTGAAGACTTCCTGTTCCACAGCCTCCTGAGGTCATGGAGGAGGGGGCTCTTCTGGAGGACTGAGATGCTGTATTCGTAGGGGACCAATTTTACATCAGGTCTGGGAAGTCTGTGATCTGTCCTAGGACCCAGGGCTTTTCTCCCCAAACAGCAAAGAGGACCAGCTGAGGACAGACACCCTTCTTCCCAATCTCAGTGCAAGCAGATCACTCGGGTCCCTGAAGGAGAAGCAGCTGTGGCCAAAAGATCAAAGTGGAGGCCAGAGTTGTTATCGGCCAGCCAGACTTGAGGCTAGTGGGTAGGGTTAGGGTTTCTGTGATCTTCACTGTGATTGTCAATTTGATTACGATAGGGGAATGGGTTTGGTTGGGGGGTGGAAGGTGGCGGGGGAGGGTGATGTGGGGGTGGGGTGGGATGGGGTGGTTGTGGGGAGTTCAGTCAGATCCCAGCCAAAGCTGCTCAGCTCTGTGCTCTCACCTCCCTTTCACTTCCGGAAACATGACCTCTGGCATGACCGTCTCTGACATGAGATGATGGTGAGATAAAGGCATTCAATGACATGGAGGTATTTAAGTCCTCAGTGCCAGGGGAAGCAAAATGCAAGGAGACAATGTTCTTCTGCCTGAGAGGGGACAAGAGAAACACGATCCTGCAGGAGGGCAAGGGGATCCTGGTAGGTGATATGGGGCACATGTAGGGACCACCACCTTTGTCAAGATGCTGCCAGACAAGGGCTGCTGCAATACTCTCTCTGTGATACAATCTAGGAGAGCAAGGAGAAAGAGAGTCTGGCTTTCATCTTCTGGACCCCCGAGAGAGCACCCTTAAGAACAGTGCTGTCTATGCCAGTTCCACCGAGGTCGTCAGGAAGAAGATGACAGAGATCAAGTATGAATTGCGAGCAAATTGCAATGAGGAGGGCAAGGATGGCTGCACCATGGAAGGAAAACTAGGTGGCAACACCATCACCTCCCTGCAGCCACCTCCAGCTCCTGCCTGAAGCATCTAACAGCTCCAGACCCGCTCTTGAGTGTTATGGGCTATTCCTTTTCTGCTGGGCTGAGAGGCTGGGGAAAGTTCCAGAACAGGGATGGCAATCCCTTCACCCCAGTTGCCAGCCCCCCACCTCACCCCACTTTTTATTCCTGGCAATTCTGGCTTTCCCAAATTGCTTTTCACCTTCTAGTTCCCCATATGTTGAAGAAGACCAAACACCCCCACACCACATACACACACCAGGTATCGATGTCTGGGGGAAGCCTGTATTTTTTCTTTTTAGATTTATTTATTTATTATGTATACAGTGTTTGGCCTGTACATCTGCTTGCAGGCTAGAAGAGGGCACCAGATCTCATTAAGGATGGTTGTGAGTCACCAAGTGGGTGCTGGGGATTGAACTCAGGACCTCTGGAAGAGCAGCCGGTGCTCTTAGCCATGGAACCATCTCTCGAACCTGCCTGTATCTTGTTTAATGACATCCCTTCTCCTTATCTGTCTAGCCCCATCTCATGCTGCTAACTTGTAGCTAAAATAGCGACTCTGTGCTTATCTGTCTAGTTCTGTGTGTAAATAGAATGTTGTGCAACCCTTTTCTGCACTAGCTGGCTGCCCTCCCTTCTCCCTTGGTCTTGGTCACTCCTCCCTCAAGGGCTGCTTATCTCCTATTTGGTCACAGCAGTAAGAAAGTAAGTAGTAAGTGCAAAGTTACATACTCCTACTGCAAAGCCTTGGACCTGCCTGCAAGTTGGTCAAGGAACTCTAGGTAGACAGCTTTCATGAGTTGTCACGCACACGCTGGGGTAGGTTTTATCACGCACGCTGGGGTAGGTGTTTTGGTGATGCAGCTGCCCACGCTTCTCCAACAAACTCGTTGGTTCACTAGGCTCGACTTGGAATGAACCATCAGTGCCCTACCTGGGCGAACGGAGATTTGTTCAGTTCTCTAGGAAAAGTCACACGACAGAGGAGAAAGCTGTAGATTTTATCTCGGACAGGGAGCTGGGGAGAGAACACAAGAAACCCAGAGTGTCCGAAGGTGGTCCTGGGACGCTGGCCTAGGTTCGGGCTGAGAAAAATGAGGGGTGGATTTCTCTTTCGGGGGTGTGTGTGGAGAGCCGAGGTTGATGCAGATCTGAAAAGCTCGCCTGTCACTAAACCTGCTTCCAGCTCCTGCCACAAGATTTGAACTGAGCTAGCGGAGAAGAGCTTAGAGTTGAAAACAACAATCCCCTCCCTATCCTGCTCCCCCCCCCCCCAGGAGACTAACACTTGGAACTGATCCTGCCTTTCCTTCTTCTCGGATCTTTGTTGAAACTGCCACTCCAAGGAAGAGATTAGCCACTCCAAAGCTCCAGATACCTGTCTGTCTTCATTACTTCACTACTGCCGTGATGAAACACTGTGACCAAAAGCAACCTGGAAGAAGAGGTTAATTTGGTTTACAGGTCCACATCACTGTTTCATCGCTAAAGGAATTCAGGGCAGGAACCTGGAGTCAGGAACTGGTGCAGAGGCCATGGAGAAGCGCTGATTCTGGCTTGCTCCCTGTGGTTTTCTCAGTCGGCTTTCTCATAGAACCCAGAACCTCCAGCCCAAGTGTGGCCTCACCCACAGTGGGTTGGGCTCTCCCCCATCAAGCACTAATTGAGACAATGACCTATATGCTTGGCTACAGCCCCATCTTATGGAGGCCTTTTCTCAATTACGATTCCCTCATCTCAGATGACTTTAGCTTGTGTCAAGTTGACATAAAACTAGCCAGGACACTGTTGGTTGGTTTGTTTATTTGTTTTGTTTTGTTTTTTTTTCCAAATTCAGCTTTCATGTCTTGGCACCTCACCAGGCTCTCCCGGAGCTAGGGTTCCTTCCCTAACGTGCAGACCAGTTTTCTCTGAGTCACTACAGTTGCTTGTCAACACCATGCCCCAACCAGGAATGCACACACCTCTCATGCTTGGGGCTCAGACAAACACCTCCATTAACACACCGTCCAAGCTGGTTGGTAGCCTGGGAGCTCGGATTTTCAGGTTGGAGTGAAAATCCGTGTCCGTGTGGGCACTGCTGTCGCTTCTCTCCCCAGCCTGAGCGCTGCAACAGAAAGGTTTGGGTGTTTGCTGGAGTCTCGGGGTCCGTATTGCATTTTGATCCAGGCTGATCTTGCTGTCGGCTTTTTGTTGACTTTGTTTTGCAGTGCTAAACATGGACAAATGTGTTGTGCTGAACAAGTGCCCCGTCACTGAGCTACACCGCCAGCCCCATGTCCCACTGGGTAGTTAGGTCTTCCTGCATGAAGCTGGAGGGGCCAAAGGCAAGGCTTGGATGCCCATATTTGGGCAGCAGCTCAGCAGACTCAGAGCCTCCCCCCCACACCCGTCCGAGCTGGTTATGCCAGTGGTCATCCACGAGTGACCCACGCTGGGAGCCTGTTCAGAAAGTGGAGCTGTAGTTGCCTCCTCTTGGCCTCTCAGGGTCGGGTTTCAGCTATGAAGGCAGGCAAGCTGGCAGGCAGATATTCCCAAGGTCCTTATCTGCCCTGTCCATCAATGCTCTCCTTCTATGACTCCTTGCAGATCCCAGGGAAGGAGGACAAAGCTGCTGAGACAGCGGGGTGGGTGCCGCCTTGCCTTCCAGCTGGGAGCTCGTCCCACATCATCTTCACAGCAATGTCCTGTTGCTTGGGATATCAGCCCCTACTTAGAGATAAGGATGCTAAGCTCCCCTTGTCAGTAAGAATGGGGCTTAAGGTTATTTGTTTGGGAAGAAACCGATCTGCTGATTAAACTCAAACATATTGACATCAGCCTTCCGACAGCCATGCAACTTGTGTGTATCTGTGACTGTGCTTGTACATGTGTGTATCTGTGACTGTGCTTGTACATGTGTGTATGTATATCGCTGTGCATATATGTGTGTGTGTGCGCATGCACATATATCCATGGCTGTAAGGGTATATGTATGGACGTGCTATAGTGTGCTTGCGGATGTATGCATATACGGTATGACGCATGCTTATGGCTGTGTATGTATGTCTGAGCACGGACTGCACATGCGTGTATAGCAACTCCCCATTTGGCAAGGCTATCCTTTCTATTCCTGCTCTTGGGGGTATGTTCTCTAACTCACGATACAAAGTCCTTTTGATGACTGGGCTCCTTGAAGTGGACACAGTGAGAGCCCTGTTCCCCTTTTCCCCACCCCCTGCCCCAAGCTCTGGGCCTCAGCTTAGAGAGCTAAATGGCCCACTGGCTGCCAAGGTAGCCCTGGGCCTCACAGGTGAGTCCTGGCATGCTACAGACAGCAAACACCAGAAGAGAGCACTTACTTTGCCTACAAGATAAGAAAGTATGAACATACACGAGGAGACACACACCGATCCTGGAAGGACACCACACACATCCAAAGAGGGAAAGAGTGGCTGTCTCCATAGACCTGCGGCTTCCAGGCACAGCCTTAGAACAGGAAGAGAGCCAGATGCAGGCAGAGACATCCCTCTCATAAGGTTCTCACCTTAGTGTGAGGCTCAAGTCCCAGGGCACCTGCAGCAGTAGCCTCATGGTGCTGGTCATGCCCTGCCTCACTCAAAAGTGCTGGTCAAAAAAGTGGAGCAATACCAGAGCCGTGTGCACGCTACGGCCACTCAGGATGCAGCTGTTTCCAGCGGGTTGTGGGAGAAGAGAAACAAAGGGAGTCAGAGCGGAATACAGACTGAGAGAATCTATAACAGGGTGGGGGGAAGATGGAAGAGATGGCTGTGTTCATCCAAGGACCCCAGGGCAGTGTTTCTTATAAAGACTTAGGAAACAGGATGGTAATGTAGGACTATATTGGTGTATTATTTGGGTTTTAATAAATAAAGCTTACCTGAAGATCAGAGGATTAAAGCAGTCATACTAGTCACCATACAGGCTAGGAAGTGGTAGCACACACCTTTAATCCCAGGACTTGGGAGACAGAGGCAGACAGATTTCTGTGAGTTCAAGGTCACCCTGGGCTACACGAAATTGTATCTGTCTAAAAGAGAAACAGAGCTCACACAAAGGTGATTCCAGCACTTGGGATCCCCTGCCTTTAATCTGAGCACTAAGGAGGTGGAGACAGGAGCGATATGGCTGGGCAGAGAGAGGAAGATAATGGGGAAGAGACAGGAACTCAGTGGAGTGTGGAGTCTGAGGATTTGTGGAGACAGGATCTCGCCCTTTGGTCCGAAGATTTGGTTGCGGTAAAAGGTCTCTCTAGTGGTTGGCTGCTTTGCTTTTCTGATCTTTAGGTTGAACCCCAATATCTGTCCCTGGGTTTTTATTAGTTCTACACAGGGATGTGATTGGGATGTCTGGTGTTGTGGACCCTGCATAGCAGCTCTCTAGTCTGGGGAGTCTGGGGCCCAGCAGGAACCTCCCTCCCCTGAACCCTAGCCCATTCTGGTTGGGGAGTGCAGTTGGCAGAGGCTGCCTCCAATCTCTGGCTTTATCTTCCTGACACATTGAAACCATCAACGCAGGCCGGACTGCAGAGGCCTCGCTGTTGGGTAGTCTCCGAACACTGCGATTTCAGCCAAGGAAGACGGGCCTCCTGCATTCTCCCCACTCATCAGGGAAGAGGGGCAGGCCTTCGCAGTGCTCCAGATGCAGGCCTTATGAACTACTGTCTCTGCCATCTTCTGAGGCCATCTTCCCTTTCGGATCCTTGCTCTACACTCATCTTCCCAAGCAAACTTTTGCTGATGCTGTTTGCGACGGAGGAGGGTCTGGGTTGCTCTTTCCCGCCACCCCCCCCCCAACAAAGCTGTCCCATCAAAGCAGGACCCTTTGGTGCTTTGCATTCAGGGGGAAGCCAAATCAAAAGCAAACTCTGGATTCCTCTTGCTCGTGGCCAATAAAAACCTTGCTTCGGAGCTGGCTTCCTTTGCTGAAATCAGATATCCTAGTAATAAACAAGTCCTAAAGGCAGGGGGAGAGCTTTGCTTCTTTCTACTGAGTAGTTTTTCTTCCTTTAAAGAGGGCCTCTCCTATAACAGGATGCCTGGCCTAGAAACTTGAGCACAGAAGGTGGCCTGGTATGGCCCTGCCCTGCCCTGCCCTGTATCACTTCCCCACTACAGAACCTTCCCCTGGGCTCCTATGGGTGGGGTGGGCCCTGGTTCCCCAGACCTAGGCTGTTTAGCTCCAAGGCAAGTCAAAGGGGCTTGGGGAGAAGAGGGCCTTAGCTGTCTGGGGAGCTGGCAGCGATTTCTAGGGAGAGCTCAATTCTTGACTTTTGGCTGAGGGTGCTGTCTGAAGAGGGAAAGGGGAGTCATCCCAGGTGGGGGCCCCTTTCTTCCAAACACTCTTGCGTTCTTCTCCATGTTTCAGGAGGGTGAAAAAGCCTAGCGCCATGGTGATTTCCACTTCTAGTTGGCTTTGCACCGCCGGGGATGGAACCTTGAGCCTTGTGCACGCCAGGTAAAGTACTCTATCACCAAGCTACAGACTCGGCCCGCATGGCAGCCTTAGCCTTGCTCATCAGCCCTCCCTGGGTCCCTCTTCCTGTCCTGCCCAGTCAATATGTAGCAAGCTGTGGAGAGCGCCCTCCCCTGATAGGCAGACATCTCTCTTCTCCCTGCCCCCAAATAGGTTTTTAAACGACTTTGCTGTCAGAAGATGGACCAGCGCTGTTTGTTTTTCCTTCCGACACCATCTCTCGGGAGAGTTTCTGGTCAAGAGAATTATGTTGAGGCTGCAGATTGCGAGAGAATTGCGCCTAATGGGGAACAGACGGACAAGACACCTTTCATGTCCGGCCAAGTTTCTCTCCCCTCCTCTTTCTCCCTCTTCTCATCTTCCCTTTTTGGCTCCAGAATTGGCCCTGCTCTGCGCTTGTTTCTTTGGTACATCTGCTGAATAAGGTCACACGTTGATTTTATTTTGGAAATTGGCAGCCCCCAGTCGAGTTGAGCTCCGAGGCTGCAGAACCAGGCCACTGCTGGATGGCGACTGGAGGCAAACCTAACACGCAACTGGCACTGGGTAGCCGGACTCATTAACAGTCCAGGAGCGCGGCACTGCCCAAACTGCGCCACCTGCTGCTGAGGCATCTCAGAGGCAGGCTCGCGGAAATTAAATACAAGGAAGGCGCCGCGTCATCGCTCCTGTCCCTTCCAAAGGCTCCTTCAGCTGACCTGTCCAATCCTTTATAAGGGAAGGGAGTGTTCCGAGGCCCCTGGGGATGCTTAAGTCATTACAGGGGAACTTAGGTTTAAGCACCTTGTAAATGCCGACTCTAGCGCAAGCGCGGTGGGGAGAAGCGTTCGCTGTGTGACCGCGATGACCTGAGGGTGGAAGGGGAACCCCGACCCCAGCAAGCTGTCCTCTGATTGCCACATGCACACCTGTGCGCAAAGCGTGTCACGCACACACGTTGTAATTATAAATATTTTAAAAAGCGAACGTCTGCTCAAACATCCAGAACCACGGCATACACAAGTTGATACAAAACAGTTGGGAAAGAGTACGGCTTTCTTGGGCTGGGAATGTGGTTCCGTGGTAGTATCCTTGCTTAGCGTGCACTAGGATCTGGGTTAGATCCCAGAACAAAGCGAAGGCAGACGAGTAAAACATTTGGGAGGATGGCGGTGGTTTGGATTCCTTGGCCCTTACTCATGAGGATGATGTAAGAGCATCCAACTGATTTCATGGTAAGGACAGTCACAGTTCTCAGAGCAAACCATTTCCAACTGCACCCTGGCAACACCCCACGCAGCCCCCTTTCAGGAAAGGTCCTTCTCCTGAAGCTTTGGTAGGAAGCGTAGGAGTTACTTGCTTTCCAAAGTACAAAGCAGATGTCGACCCTCATCCCTTCCCTGTCTAGGTCTAGCCTCGGGTAACAGGGGTTGCTGCTGCCTCAGCTCAGGGCTTGGGCGGGGACAGTCTTGTACACTTGGAGCCCTGTAGCCTGTGTGAGAACCGATCTGGAGGAGGAGTGTGCCAGCCAGGGAAATGGGATGAGGGGAGACTGACTCTCCTCGTGTCTGGGCTTAATTCTCCTTCCTACTCACTCCCACGGCTTGCGGTTTCAGAGTTTGTTCTGTATTAAGATACACCAGTTCTCAGCTAGCACAATGGACCAAAAAATGTGCATTTCTTTCACAGCAATATGGCTTTCTGAAGTTAAAAGCTGCAAGTCTAACACACTATTTATCACTGGCTAAAGCCAGCAGTGGAGGCCAAATGCGACTTGGTGGCCTGCAGAGACCCCTCCAGGTGCCAGTCTTAACACTGCCGAATAATAACAGCAGCCAATGATAGCTTTTTCTGACCTTAGACAAGGTTATGTGCCTGTCCTCACTCCCAGCCTCAGTGCTGGATCCCAGAAAGGGATACTTACAGATAGCCTGGGTACCTGATAAGCTGTCCTGAGAGAAAACAGGGCTGGGGAGATGGCTTAGTGGATAACTGAAGACTACGCAAGCATGAAGACCTGAGTTCAAATCCCCAGAACCTATGCAAAGCCAAGCCAAGCACAGTAGCAAGCATATGTAACTCCAGTGTTTCTCATGCAAGATGGGATATGGAGACTGGAAAAATCCCCGAAAGTTTGTGGATCAGCTAGTCTGGCATAACAGCTATGAGCAACAAAGTGACCCGGTCTTAAACAAGGTGAGGACTGGACGCCACACGTGCGAGGTTGTCCTCTTATCTCCACACGCATGTAGTGGCAAGGGCATGTCCCTCGCTCACTCACATGAAGGTACACGCACACACAGATTAAAAAGGGAAGGAGAGCTGGTTCAGCAGTTAAGAACCCTGGCTGTTCTTGCAGAGGACCTGGGTTTGAATCCCACCACCCACATTTGTAATAATCATTTGTAGCTCCAGTTCCAGGGGATCTGACGCCCTCTTCTGGCCTCTGTGGGAATTGCACAAATGCAGTGCATAGCCGCACATGCAGCCAAGACATCCATACTCATATTTTTTTAAAGGGGTAGGAGCTGGAGAGATGGCTTAGCAGTTAAGAGCATTTGTTAGTCTTTTGGAGGACCCAGGTTCACTTCCAAGCACCCACATGGTGGCTCCCAACCATTCAACAATCCTACACCCTCTTCTGACCTCCATGTGTTCAGGCACACATGGGGTACACATATACACATTCAAGTCAAACACCCATACACATAAAATTTTTAAAAAGCTTAAATATTTTATTTTTAAAGAGAAAGAATACAGGAAGAAGACTTATAGACCAGGAAGGCTTAAAAAAGGGAGTGGGGTCAGGTACAGGGTTTGCATTAAGGTATACGATGGGGGGGGGTTTTACAAAAGTCATGAAGGTAGAAGGGACTGGCTGGGAAGAGTCAGGGACCCAGCAGGAGTGGGAGGTGATCAAGAGAGGGTGATGGATGGTGAATATGACCAAAATGCATTTTTCACATGCACAAGAATGTCACAATGAAGTTCATTACTGTGTATAATTAGTGCATATAAAAATGGTGTAACATGGTTAAGGTCAGGGTGCAACCTCAGGGCACTGCACTCACTTCATCTCCTGGGGCTGGGCCCCGTCACCAGTGCCACAGGTACGTGTCTGTGTGTCTGGTATCCTCCCAAGAGACCAAATTTTTTTTTTTTGTTTTTGGTTTTTTTTAAATATTTATTTATTTGTTTATTATGTATACAGTATTCTGTCTGCAGGCCAGAAGAGGACACCAGGCTTCATTACAGACGGTTGTGAGCCACCATGTGGTTGCTGGGAATTGAACTCAGGACCTTTGGAAGAGCAGGCAGTGCTCTTAACCTCTGAGCTATCTCTCCAGCCCCCAAGATACCAAATCTTTGGTAGACACCAGGGGTCTCCTGAGCCTCTCAAACCTGGTGCTGGCTATGAGATACGTGATGATTGATCTGGGCTGTCAACTTGACAACATTTGAAAGTAACGAAAACCCATGCGGCTGGGCACACCTGGGAGAGGCTTTTCTTGGTTGGCTGTTTGAAGTGGGAAGAGCAGCTGAAGTCGGGATCTTTGGAGGTCAGAAGACCCCCACGTTAAGTTTGGGCCACACCTTCTGCTGGCAGCCCATGCAAAGACGCGGAAGAAGGAAGTTCGTGCTTTCTGCCTGCTTGCCCCACTCTCGCGGGCAAGCTTGTCTATCCCAAGCCACATGCCAATGTGCACTGAAAACTGGCAGCTCTCTAGGACCTCCTTGGGACTCCAGGGATATCCAGTCTTGTGGACAGAGAAACTACTGGATCCTTGGCCTTTCCAGCAGGAGACATGTGTTGTTGGATGACAGGAAGCACAGCCTGTAAGCCACTCTAAGAAATCACACACACACACACACACACACACGATCTGTTCTGTTGCTTAGAGAACCCTAATACAGGAAATGTGTGTGTGTGCGCATGCTCACACACACACACTCCAAAACAAAACCCAGGGCATGGGCTGTCAGGGAGCAGTGGCAAATTCTGCATGGGGGGATGGGTGGGTCGGACTCTAAAACCTGCCCCGATGCTGTCACTGCTGCTATAAAAACATGGGAGTAACCCGACCAGCTGCCTCACATGAAACAAAAGACAGTTTCATAGCCTGGCTGAATTTTCTCAAGAGAGTCATCCTGCTGAGGGTCACTGGATATAGTCTGGATTTCTTCAGCTGGGCTACAGCCTCTCCTGGCTTCTCCTCCGCCGTGTTATTAATCTCTAGGCACAAGCCAGGGAGACTTTTTATTGCTTAACCATTTCATTTTCCCCAAAGTTTCCAGAGTCACCCTCAGATCCCTTAACCAAGTCAGCATGGACGTGAGATTGCCAGACACACCCGTGAGTCTGAAAGTCCATGGGTCACCTGGGAGAACATGTCCTCCCGTGCCTCCATTTCTACTCATACAACAAATAAATCTGAACAGTCCCCAGTAGGAGAAACCGCTGATGGAGCCAAGCGTAGGTGCTCTTCAGGTTAACCAATGTCGCCACCTAGAGGCACTCAAAAGATCTTCATGCAGCGGGAGGCAGGCTCCTTTCTAATTCTTGCCGCGTCAACCAACACTTTTCTGTTTTTGAGACGGCCTCAATATACACCCCAGGTGGCATGAAACATGCTATGTAGCCCTGGCTGGTCTAGAACTTGCCACCGTCCATGTGTTATGTTTACAGGCATGTCATGAAGCTCTACAAAGACATTTTCTTGCTCTTGAAGTTCAGAACTCTTCTTATATACGGCATGGCCTTGGTGGCACCTTTGACTCAAGGAGATGCCTCTCCAGAGCCAGCTGGCAATGACGCCCCAAACGAACGCAGCTGCTTCCTATCAGCCCTGATGCCCCCTTCGCTACATCCACTCATTAACACCGGATCATAAAAATAAACCTTTAATCACTTTGCAGTTGGCACAGATGGTATAATTCAAGCTCACATTCGTGTTTAAGACTCTGAAATACCACACTAGCTTTGATTGAAACAGAACAAGAACCGTAATGGTTTAAATTTATGAAATTACATTCAGCAGCAGGTTCTGAAGTTACTGGGTAACTAAATGAAGGGCAAGGGCTGGAGTAAACAAGAGAACATCCATCAGGAACTAAACAGCCCCTACCAAAGCTCTTCTGTGGTCACTGGAGAATTGTGCTTCCAAGTTTGTTCTGTTATTTGTCTGTTTGTTTGTTTTGGATAGGGTCTCATTTGGCCTTTGCCTAGCATCTGTTCTTTCTGCCTGTACCTCCGAAACGCCAAGTCATAGGCAGGCGCCACCATGCCCAGCTGCTTCCAGGTCTGTGATGATTTTGTTACATTACGAACAATCAAGAGCTGCAAAACTCTGGCTTATAAATAAAGTGTGTGTGTTGGGGTGCGATCAGTACACCTGGGAAATAAGTCCCCAGAGAAAAGAAGGTGAGTCAGGCCTTTGAAACCATGTGCTGAAACTGATCATGATCGAGAAGAAACCCTCACTTTCCATCACTATAACACTGTAGTCCCCAAGGACCAAGCTCCAAGTCTCATCTTCTCAGCAGGATGTCAGAAATGCCCGATTGCTCTTTACCCTGGAATTTCAGGTCAGTGCCACCGAGGAGCTGTGGCTAGAGGCATCACTGGCCAGGGCAGCAAAAGTCATCCCGTTCCAGAGGAGCGAGTGAGTGTTCAGTGGGGACTTGTCAGAACAACTGTAGGGCACTCTATCAGGGTGGAAGGGCAAATGGGAACCCCCTCATCTTCTCGATTATAGACACCAGTAACCCAGAAGCTCTCCAGGAAAGGCATTCATAGAGGCTGGGGTGCTCCTGGTAGTGTCTGGTTCCTGGCTACTGACTTGGTGTCAATTCTAAAGTCTTGGAACTCCTCAAATTCAAGCCTAAGCCACTGCTTGAATCGAGCCTCCTACAGCGAGGTGAACCACGGGTGGTTTCCATCAACGCAGCTGATCCTCAGCATTCTATCCGGGCCACAGGAGAGTGTGACTGGGAACATGCGGACACCAGACGGAAAACCCAGGCTGGTGCATAGTCTTTCAGCTGTCCTGGCCCCTGATCCTGTGTCACCGACACTCAGGCCTTCAGGTCTGTTGTAGTCTTGTCTTGGGTGGGTTTCTTGGAGTAATCCCGCTCGCCAAAAATGGTGCTTCCTACCCGGACGTTTGTGGATCCCACTTCAATCTGTGGGCGAGAAGAGGGCGCAGAGGAGAGATTCAAAGGCTAAATGTAGCCTGTGCAGAGGCTGCGTAAGGAATGACCAAGCTGAAGATGGCTAGGCGCTCTGGAGTCCCCGGAGCAGGGCCACCGCTCAGGCAGGGGTCGAGAGAAAGGAAGCTTGCACAGTGGCTGGGCAGTTTATCATGTGGGGACAAAGAAAGGCAGAGACTGGGGTGTGGGACAGCGGCACAGCAAGAGCTGCCCTGCACCCCGCGACCGAGGGGCCATGGTTGGCCAAACGGAAAGAACAAGTAGTTACCTAAGTAAAGTTTAGAATTTTACACTGTTGTAATGTATATGATACTCCCCAAATGCAATTTTGTACTTGGATTTTTTAAAAAAACTTTGCATTTATTTATTTGTTTGTTGTTTGTTTATTTTTAAGACAAGGTCTCAGTATGTAGCCTTGGCTTGCATGGGACTTATGGAGAACCAGACTGGTTTGAAACTCAACAGCAGCCTGGTTGACTCTGTCTTCCGAGTGCTGGGACTACAGGCGTGTGCACGGTCCCTAGTTACTACTCACCACCCTAGGAACTCAGGCGAGTGAGCTGCTAGCACGGCACTTGCCTTGGCTTATATAGGAAATGCCTTTGAAAATCAGTTCTCCCTTTCTTCTTTGGTGCTGGGAGAGCAAACCCGCAGTGTAACACATTCAGTAAAGCCTGAACCACACCTCAACTTTTTCCCAGATTACATGTAGTGGAGTTTTAAGCATTTGGGTGTAGTTTTCATAAATGTTAAAAAGGTTGAATCACTGTGTCTAGGACGAGGCATTTAAAACCTATGGCAGGACCTACCCTGCCCCTTTCGGCCGCCTGGCAAGGACACTTACAGCATGCTGGAAGTCCCCGGACATGCCCATGCTCAGCTCCACCTGCTCCACAGGAATGCTCAGTTTTTCACACAGCTCCTGCCGCAGGCGCAGTAACACCTGACCGAAACATAAGGGTTACCATTTTATTCTGGTTGTTTCCTGGGATGTCAAAAGATGCCCAAGCTTTCCGGGTATGGTGCTGCTCAACTATAATCCTTGGGAGCAGGCAGGAGAAGCCTGAGTTCAAGGCCAGCCTGGGCTATGCAGGGTGGTGAACTTGTCTCCAAACAAAGCAAGCAAAGCAAAACAAACAAAACAGAAGAAAAGCAAAACCCATCAAAATGGAAACAAAAGGAAAGTTACCAAACCAAAATTTTTCTTTTTTTTTCTTTTCTTTTCCTTCCTTCCTTTTTTTTTTTTTTTTTCTTTTTCCCTACAAGGTTTCTCTGTAGCTTTGAGGCCTGTCCTGGAACTCACTCTGTAGACCAGGCTGGCCTCGAACTCATGGGAGATCCTCCTGCCTCTGCCTCCCAAGTGCTGGGACTGAAGGTGTGCGCCACTACCACCCAGCTTCAAACCATTTCTGATGATTCTATCCTTCACGATTTTGAGGTGGGTAATAATTATCAGAAGTTGCTATAAGTGCTTTAGTCATGTTTCCTACTTTCAAGAAAATCACCAGGGCCAGGGTGAGTGTGGCTCAGGGGTTGAATGCATGTTCACAGCATGTTCCAGACCCCAGGTTCCACTTCAAGCAGTGGGGACAAAAACTAGCAACACCCAAAAGTGAAATAAAACAAACCCAACAACAATAAAAATGCAAACTGCCAGTTACTAGAGAGGAAGGAAAAGCTTAATCCAAAAACTGCCTTAACAAAGTTAAAACTGATTTAAGGAAGGTCTCTGTGTGTCTGGGGGCCTGGTCTTCCTTTTTCTTCGGGGGAGGGGGAGTTCAGAAGAGGCTGGAATAGTGCACCTGACAGGCTGTGTTCTGAGAGGTCCCTGAAGTACCACACTGCGGAATAATCCTGTGCACTGTAAAAATGTGTTGTTCTTATGGCTAATAAAAAGGTGATTGGCTGGCAGTCAGGCAGGAAGTATAGGCGGGACAACCAAACTGAGAATGATGGGAAGAAGGGTGGGGTCCCAGGAGTTGTGAGCAGAAACGGAAACAAGATGGGCATGCTGTACTGAGAAAAGGGACCAAACCACATGGCAAAGCTTAAGAAATATGGTTAATTTAAATGTAATAGTTAGCTAGTAACAAGCCTGAGTATTGGCTGATCACTTAAAATTAATCTTAAGTCTCCATGTCAGTTATTTGGGAACTGGCAGTCCGCCTACACCACACAGCCAGCCCTGTAAGCTGGTGTAATGCCACTGCATCCCACCAGGGCTGCGATCAAGCACAGGCGCTGCACGTGTTGGGTACACCCAACCAGTGGGCTACATCCTGACCCCAGTACCTGGAAGTCTGGGTTTGGTCCTTGACTGAGATCATGTCCAAAGCTTCCTATGGTCATGAGCCCCACGAACTCCAGGCTGGGACAACTGGTCTTTATGTGTTCCACCGTGGCTATGGTCTCTGAAGGCGGAAGGCCATGTTTACCTTCACAGAAAGAAACAGAGGATGGGTATACCAATATGTCTTAAGCAGGCAGAAGAAGTCTATGCTTTTATCCCTTCCGTACACAGAGGTGGCTTGGATGGAAACCTGATGGAGTAACCAAGCCTACAGAGGGACTGGGTAGGTGCAGTTCTTCACACCTGCCTCTCTCCACTCGGGTCTACGTTTGGATCAGATTCTTTTTACTCCACTGCAGGATTCTACTTTTTTTTAAAAAATATTTATTTATTTATTATGTATACAATATTCTGTCTATGTGTCTGCCTGCAGGCCAGAAGAGGGCATCAGATCTCATTTCAGATGTGAGCCACTATGTGGTTGCTGGGAATTGAACTCAGGACCTTTGGAAGAGCAGGCAATGCTCTTAACCGCTGAGCCATCTCTCTAGCCCATGGATTCTACTTTTTTTTCACTGCCAGAGACTGAACCCATGGCTCTGTATTCACAGGCTCTACGCACTAAGCCGTACTCCACAGGGTTCTTACTGAGAATGGCTAGGGAAATGGAAACAGAAAAGGAAAAGAACGCTGTGGTTTGAACGAGAATGTCCCCTATAGACGCATGTGTTTGAGTGCTTCGTTCCCAGTGGTTGGCACTGTTTAGCCAGGTCTAGGAGATGTGGCCCAGCTGGACAGATGTCATGGGTGCCAGATGGGGGAGTTTCAAAGCCAGGTGTCACTCCTCTGCCTCTCCTCCATGTCTGTGGCTTCAGATGTGAGCCCTCAGCTTCTGTTCCAGTTTCCATGCTCCCCAGCCATGGAACTTATCCCCCTGGAAGCGTAAACCAAAGAAACCCCTCCTCTGTAAGTTGCCTTGGTCATGGTGTTTTATCACAGAAATAGAAACATAAGTCTTGCAACATTAGGGAGAGTCACATTGACAATGTCCTAGAAGAATCTCAGAACTTTTTTTCTAATCCTGGCATCTGTATGGTTTCACCAATTTATTAATAGTAATGCAAAAAAAATTATATACACGTGATAAATTCGGGGCTGTGTATTTGCAAAGCTTAGCTTACTAGTTGAGAACGGCTGGGGGAGCTGCAGCAGATAATTATGTTATGTAGTCTAATAACTATTAATATTGCTTTGCCTTTGCCCCCGTTTATTAAATGGAATTGTCAGGAATTTTCACTATGATTTAATTAGGACAAATCACAGCTAATTGTCAAGAAATGTAATAAAGACACTCTGGAGTCAGTTTTGTATCTACTTATATGCCACGTAGCCAGTCAGAGAGCATATATATATATATATATATATATATATATATATATATATTAACCATTAAAGTCTACTGAACACTGCCAGCCCTAAGACTTTACATTTTATATGGTCACTGCAAGCATTCTTACTTGTATCAGCTTCCAGAAGAAACTGAGGCAGGGAGGCTAAGTCCCTTTTAAGGTCAGAAGACTAGAATTGTGAACCTGAGATTTGAGCCCAGGCAGCCTGACTCTAGAGCACACCTGGAAATCTCCATGCCAAAGTCTGCTACACATGAGCGCTTAGAAGATGGCTAATGCCTTGCATTCACTCCTAGCAAAGAGCAAGCAAGAGAGACGTCCAGGGTTCTGCATCACGGCACTGAACCCTCACTATACTCCTGACAGGGGGCTCCCCCCATGCCACTGCCACACAAAGGAGTTCAGGTACGGAGAGATGAGGTAACTGACAGAAAGCTCTAAAGACGGAAAGCGGTGGAGCGCGAGCACTCATCTGTCTGATGTCCAAGCCCACGCTCCTCTGTGACTCACGGCTGCAGCACAGGTGTGCCGGGCCCCGCGAGGCAGCCCCTCACTGGGGTTCAGCAGGTTCTCTTCTAGTCTGGCCTGATGGAACACTGTGTGACTGTCCCGAGACCCAAGGAGTACTATGTATGCAGCTCTCAATCCCTTTCAGGAGGGAACCGATGAAGATCTCTGACGGTTGCTAGGACATCAGAGTTATCATTGCTCAAAATCAGCACCTACCAGGGTCAACACACTGCTGAGTCGTGACAAAGCAGCTAACTGAGAGGCTGGGGTGTCTCCCCACAATGTCTACATCCATCAGATGCTTACCCCCTACCCCACCTCAGCTCCAGCCACCTAAGGCACCCAATATTTACAGTCAGGGCTGGTCACTTACTCTCCTCTCCACTGGTGTTAATCTGGACCATCACCTTTAGTCGTTCAGGAGAGCCTTTCTTCTGCCAGGAACTGTTCACCTTGTCTGCCAGCTTCACAGAGTCCACGGTTTCCAGCATGAACAGGTTGGGGACAGCTGCAACGAGAAAGGGAGAAGGGAGCAGGCTTCATTTTCCTGTTGCCGGAGGAAGCATGCAACAGACTTTGATCTGACAGAGGGAGATACTGTGGGCAAAGACAGGACAGTTTAATGTTATGATTGGCTAAGAAGACGAACAAGAGAGTTTACTAGACGTCAAGTTCAATGGCAGACATGCCCCATCTCAGCAGCAATGATGGATAAGGGAAACACTAACCCGCCACAATCAGGCTGCATCTGTGTGGAGAGCACTTCCAGAGGCTGCTAACCGAGATCCTGAATAGCAGGTCTGATCTAACTATGTCTCAGTTCAAACTGAGTGAAACGGGCCAAATGACAGAGAACAGAGGCCATCCAAAGGCTGACATGCTAGCCGGGAAGGAGATCATGGTCCTAAACTTCCTGGGATGGGTCTTCTACTTGACAAGGACATGAGAATAGCGCTTACTGGATGCTCGGGCAGACAGTGAGGTTATCAAAGCCACCTGCTATGAAGATGAACTATGACTCTTGCCACAAAGGACCGTGATGTGATCCCAGCAGCTTACTGCACTGAGCACAGAAATCTTCCAGGTGCTGGCTAACTACTTTCCCCGCCCTCCATCCTTTTCTTCCTTTTTCCCTCTTCCAAGGTGAAGACTGAACCCTGAGCCTTGTGCATGAGAGACAGGTGCTCTGCCACTGACCCGCAAGTCCCCAGCCTTCACTATTTGTGTTTTTTTGTTTGTTTGTTTATTTATTTTTTGTGAGATAGGGCTTGTGGTGAATGGAAGATGTTCCCCCATGGCTCATGTGTTTGAACACTTGGTCACCAGTTGGTGGCGCTGTTTGCGACTATTATAGAATTTTTAGGAGGGAGAGACTTGAGAGAGGAAGTATATCATGGAGGGGGGCTTTTAGAGTCTCCTCACACTTCCTGTTCTTGCTCCCTCTGCTTCCTTTGTGTGGAAGAAAGGGTGATCAGCCAGCATCCTTCTCCTGCTACCACGCCTTCCCCACCATGATGGATTCTAGCCTCTAGAACTACATCACTACTGCTGCCACGCCTGCCTTCCCCACCGCGATGGATTCTAGCCTCTAGAACTACAGGCCAATACAAACATTTTCCTTAAGTTGATTTTGTTCACTGCATTTTATCACAGAAACAGAAGAGTAACTAAATCAGAGCCTCACTAGGTTGTTCTCTCTCTCTCTCTCTCCTTCTTGCATGTTAGTAATCCCAGCATCTACGAAGCAGGGGCAGGAGAAAAGAGACTTCATGTCATCTTCAGTTATACAATGAGACTGAGGCCAAACAGGGCTAAATGAAACTTTCTACCAAAAAACACGGTTAGATTTCTTAGACTAGGGTGAGCTGCATAGGCTTGTAAAATCCCAGTTCCTTGGGAGGATGAGACAAAATAATCACACGTTATTAAAGCCTACCCGGGCTACAAAATGAGTTCAACTCTAGCCTAAGTAACTTGGCCTAACTCGAACTTTGAAAAAGGGACAGGGAAATAGTTTAGTGGTGGAAAATTTGACTAGCATGTGAGGGTCCCGGTCCTGGGAGGAAAAAAAAGCACAGGAACCGGATTCTATTATAATTTTTGTATTATCATATGCGTATGATGTATGTGTGGCATAGTTCATGTGTGGAGGTCAGGGGACAACTTATGGGAGCTGGCTCTTTCTTTCCACTGTGGAACTGGAAGTTCAAACTCATGAATGTCGGGCTTGTTCAAAAGTGCTCCCACTCACTGAGCCATCTGGTCAACCTTCCTCTTGTCTTGTAAACTAGTCCAAGGGGTGGGGGTGGGGAGCTGGAGAGATGGCTCAGCGGTTAAGAGCACTGGCTGCTTTTCCAGAGGTCCTGAGTTCAACTCCCAGCAACTACATGGTAGCTCACAACCACCTGTAATGAGATCTGGTGCCCTTTTCTGGCCTGCACATGCCAACAGAACATTGTATGCATGATAAATAAGGGCCAGGGCTCTCTGCAGACTGTGAGTGAGGACAGAATTGCGCTCAATGAACCGCTGATCTGAATGGGCTGTTCAGGGGAGTACTGACACGTGCATGCATACGAGGAAGTTACAGGTTAGGAGAAACGGCCTGGGCTTCACAAAGGACGTGGAGTACGGGTCAGGGTGTAAAAGACGGCTAAGTCTTGGCAGTGTAATAATTAATCCTAAACTCAGCTCTGGCCTGGTTATACAATAACCGATATCAAGAACAAGACCTAAAGCTGGGTATTGGTGGCATAAAACTTTAATCCCAGTGCTAGGAGGCAGAGAAAGATCTTTCTGTTTGAGGCTAGCCTGGTCTACAGAGAGAGTTTCAGGACAGCCAGGGATACCTGGAGAAACCCTATCACGAAAATCCAATCAACCAAATTTTCAAAAATCTCAAACCTGAAAAGGGATCAAATTGTTCTGATAAAATGTAAACTATGCTCCAGAACAAAACAAAAGAATATTTATAGGACAATAAAAATAGCCAGAACTGAGCATGATAAAATTCATGTCTGAAATCCAAATAAACTGTCAGGCATCTTGCAGGGTGTGTTGGTGGTTCATGCCTGCAGTCCCAGCATTCAGGATGAGGCAGGAGGAACACCACAAGTCCTAGGCCGGTTATAGAGTAAGTTCCAGGCCAACCTGGGTTAGAGTCAGACTCTGTCTAAACAAAACAAAAGCAAAAATAAACCAACAGACAAAAGAAGAATTATTCACAGGATGGTGTACGATGAGAAGCTACATTAGCTGAAACTGCTCCAAAGCAGAGGAAAGAACTTGTAGGTAAGGACAGGAAGTTATTTCTTCCTTGGAATCTAAAGACTCCAACTTCTAGCAAAAACAAAGACCTTCCTCCAAACTGGCATGTGTCAGATGTCAAACTCTGATAGTTGACAAACTAGGCATTAGGCACAGCCAATGACATCACTCAGAATGGCAAAACTGGTTGCTGTAGTTCATGTCAACTTGACACAAGCCAGGGTCACCTGGGACGAGAGCCTCAACTGAGAGAACGCCTCCCTAAGACTGGCCTGTAGGCAAAAGTCCGTGGGCATTTCTTGGTTAATGATGGATGTGGTGTGGGAGGGCACAGCTCACTGATTTGCGCCATCCCTGGGCAGGTAGTCCTGGGTTGTCTAAGACAGTAGGCAGAGTGAGCCCATGGGGAGCAAGCCAGTAGGCAATATTCCTCCGTGGTATCTGCTTCAGTTCCTGCCTTGGCTTCCCTCAGCGATGGAAAGTGATGTGGAAGTGTAAGCCAAAAACCCCCTTTCTTCCCAAGTTCATTACAGCAACAAAAGCAAACAGGGACCCCAGTCCAAACACGCAGCGATCTGGAGCCCTGGGGGTGGTGGTGGTGGTGGTGATATTCTGGCTGCCAGGTATAGCCTTGCCACCCTTTAGTGCTTAATCTTGGGCAAGTTTTTAAATTTCCCTAGACTGACTTTTTTTATTGTTTCTCTGACTTTGGGACAAATTCTATAATGGTTATCTCATTTTATGCTTTTATTAGCTATAATTCCTTGTTGCATAGTTTTTATGGTGGCCTCAGAATTTATAGTATAAAAATTGAAGATCCAAAATCTGAAACTACTTGGGCACCAGGGTCAACATGTATATTACATGCTCAAACCTCACACTACATGGCTGTCAAATTTAAACCACTAAAGATTGTGGTGGCACATATTCATAATCCCAGCATTTGGGTGACAGGGCAGGGGGAAGGTGAGTTCAAGCTCATTCTATCCTACACAGCCAGGTCTTGTCTCAACAAAATAAAACAATTCAAAATGATATACAGGAGGAATTTTTATTTACTTATTTTTTTAAGTTTTATTTTTAATTTTTTTTATTTTAGGCATACGGATGGTTTGCCTGCAGTAAGATCTGTATACGTTTGTGCCCAGTGCCTGAGGAGGCCAGAAGAGGGTGTTGGAGCCCCTGATGAGAGACAGTTGTGAGCTGCCATATGGGTGCTGGGTTATCAAGCCCAGGACCTCTAGAAGTGCTCTTCACCTCTGAGCCATCTCTCCATCCCCTCTATTTTATCTTATTGAGGCAGGCTAGTCTGAAACTCTCTGTGTAGACCAGCGGCCTCTACCACAGAGCTCTGCCTGCCTCTGCAGAAGAAGCGAAAACAAATAATGAACTCTGAAATAGTATAATAAGTAATTGGGGAGGAAAAATAAAGTGTGATGAAATAACAGTTCAAAATTTTCTTTTATTTTTTATTACATTTGTTTATGAATCCTGAGTGCTGGGAATTCTGGCTTGGGCCACCACATCCGGTATAGGAGCTTCTTTGTAATGCTGCAAAACTACAAGTAACTAAATATTCATCAATGTGAATGAAGAACTGTGATATGTTTATGCAGTGGTATACTATTGTAATATGCAATTGTAATAACACTTTTATGCAGTGGAATACTATTGAATAAGATGAAGGAAGCACACAAACATGACAAAGATCAAATGCCTGATGATGAGGACTGACAGAGATCAGACACTTTTTTTTTCTTTTTTAAGTAATTCTATTTATACAAAATTCTAAAACATAGAATTTGCAGCAGCGAAACAGGTAAGGAGCACCTGGACAAGACGATAGGAAGGAGCCTCTGGGGCGATGGGTGCCCACTGTTTTAATTCTTGTAATGGTTTCAAGGTTGTAATTTTATGCCAAAACTTATCAAATCAGACGCTTTCAATGTGTGCAATTTATTGTAGCTGGATATGGTTTTATCAATTGCACTCTGATAACGCTGACACCAGGGGAGACAATACGGTTTAGTGTAAAGGTGCCTGCCGCCAAGCCTGTCAACCTAAATTCAATCCCTGGGATCCACATAATGGAAAGAGAGAAGCAACTCCTCTGTGTTGTCCTTGGATCTCTATACACACAATCAGCCTCACCCTAACTCCCTCAAAAAAGGGGGAAAAATACAGGTTTCCTGAATTTTGATATCTGAGAGAAGTTATTTGAAATCCTCACGTGACACGGTGAAATAGTTCTGTAGTTAGTAATTACTGTTTATAGTGCTGTGGATTGACTTAGGGCCTTATAAGTGCTAGGAACACTCTATTGCTTAGCCACACCCCCTCCCAGTCCTTATGCTTCATTCTTATTTTTATTTTACTATGTTTTATTCGAAATGGTGAGCTAGGAGGGTTCTCAGAGCTGTTTCCTCAGAAGGTGGTAGAAGCTACACAGTCACAGAGAAGGCCTGTCTTCATATTGATAGACTTTGTCTTACCCATCAATTTGTTGACATTCTGCTTCTGTAAATGGCCAATGAAATGCCACTTGATCTCAGGACAGGAAGATAGAATCTGAAGAGAAAAAGGGAATCATTTGATATGGACTCCACAAAGGCCCTGTCAGCTCAGCCCCTTCACGCCTGTCCCGTCCCTCGGCTGATGAACCACCATTGCCCTCTTTAGCCAGTCTCCCACTGAGACACAAGGAAGCCCAGAGAGTCATCGAAGCCTAATGCTGTTTCCCTTCCTTGTTCCCATCAACTCCCTGTATTTATCAGGTATTCATTAGAGACAAAAGTGATTTGTTTTCAAGGCAAGTACTCTGCCACTGGGCTGCATCCTATAGCCTCTGGTTTATGCTTTCAAATCTCTCGAGACTCAGCAAGCTCCTAAATCTTTATCCACAAACAGACACAAAGAGAATATTAAAGTCTGAAGAAAGACAGAAAGGCTAGCTATGAATTATTTGGGGCTCGAGGGAAGCGTGGACAATTTCTGTCCCTAGCCCAGCTTTCTGCTCTAAAACTCCACCACCAACATGGGTTGAACCTTCAGCTAAGAGCTAAGACTTCTATACGAAACCAACACTTCCCGTGTCTACGCACCGTTGGGTTGGATGCTTTTTCTAGTAGTTCCTGAACCTAAGGAGCAAGAACAAAACGAGTCAGAAGCCTGGTAGTCACAACTCCTCCAAGGGCTCTTTATAAGAGGTGTCTTACATAGTTCTCTCCAAAAGTGCGCTGGCCATGACCATAGGCCTCAATCACCATGTCTGCCGGTTTAGTTTTGCTGACCGCTACTAGCCGGGGTTGGATGGCTGGGAGATCCTGCCAAGACAGAAAGAGCCACGTGAGCGCAAGCGTGCAAATATTGCTTCAATAAGATACACCTTGTAGTGCCGGGCGGTGGTGGCGCACGTCTTTAATCCCAGCACTGAGGAAGCAGAGGAAGGCGGATCTCTGTGAGTTCGAGGCCATGCTGGTCTACAAGAGAGCGTTTCAGGATAGCCAGGACTATACAGAGAAACCCTGTCTCAAAACACAAACAAACAACCCCCCCCCCCGCAAAAAGATAGATACACCTTGTAAAATAGATTGGCACAGATCTCAGCTTGGCACTGAGGCAGAAAAGATAGCCCAGTGGGTAAAATGCTAGGCATACAAAGACAAGTGCCTAAGTTTCGACCCCAACCTCCATATAAAAGATAGGGGCAGAGCCACCTGTCTGTAACCCCACTGGAGGGGGTTCGAGACAGGTGGATCCTTGGGCTAGCCAGCGCCAGGTTCAAGGACTCAAAATGTAAAATGGAGAGTGATAGAGAAAGATGACATTGACCTCTGGCTTCCACGCATGCATGGGCATGTGCACTTGCACCTCCCAGAATACATCACTCATCCACCCGTGTGCATGCACATGCAAGGCAGGCACTTGTACATAAACCCACATGTCGGTGAATCACTTTATAGAGTGGAGGATACAGTTACAGTTACAGTAGCAATGGCAGAGTGTCTGCTTAGCATTGTTAAACTCTGAGTTGCATCTCCAGCCCCCAAAACATACAAACAATAGCAAAAAAAAAAAAAAATACAACAGAATCAGTTCATTAAGGGACGACGGCATCCTATTAAGCAGGGAGGTTACTCCAGGCTTCCCGCACCACAAAGTCAACAGTTTAGAAACTCATTTCTAATTTATTAAAACGTAATTACAAAAAAAAAAAAACCAAAAAAACTTGCTTTCATTCCGACAGGGGCTCGATTGGGGTAAAGGCATACAACGTACTGGTCAACCTATGATTCAACCAACCAATAGCAGAGCTGACAACAGGACACCAACAATTCTGTATTCAGGATTAGATTCATCCACACTCTTCCCACATCTGTTACATAAAATGCAGGGTTTCCCTGCTTTCAGCCGCAGGGATCCTCACACAGCTATCTTCACGTACCCCACCATTTCTGAGACTTTCACTGAACCGCGGTATTCTCAAGGACTCAGAGAAGTCACATTAATTATCACACAGTCTTTTGTTGCTTCCTTCTGAGGGACTGGGTCACCTGGCTCTCATGGACTGTGTCTAGTTCCTGGCATCACATTGATGAACTGAAGGCTTCCAGAGACAAAAGCTTCCTGATTCAAGAAGGCCTAATTTCCTAAGAACCTCCCAGTGAGGTGCATCAAGGAACTCCTAAGACTTTTTCTTTTTTCCTTCTATTTTTCCTTCCGAGACAGGGTTTCTCTGAGTATCTTTGGCTGTCCTGGAACTCACTTTTTTTTAGACAAGGCTGGTCTCAAACTCAGAGATTCACCTGCTTCTGCCCTCTGAGGGCAGGATTAAAGGCGTGTGCCACCACGCCCAGCTAGATTTATCTTTGGGGAAACAGAACACTGTTGCCACGAAAGAGGTAAGAGCTCCAAGGGTCGTCTTATTTCCTTCAGCAATATGGAAACCGAGGGCAAGAGAAGTTAACAGGACTTGTTTAACGTCTAGACATCAGTTAAGAAAAGACGGGGTCTTCAGGCATCATTTTGAAGTCTGAGACCATAAATACTAGACAGGAGAGGGCTTTTATTTTCTTTTCTGTCTCACCACACAATGTAGCTTAGTTTGCACGGAGAAAGGCAGATAACTGACTCTGGTCTAATAGGAAGTCCAACAGGGGACAAAACAACCAAAACGAAAATTAAAAGCGCTTGTGACTGGGCTCCTGACAGCTCCCCGCTACTCTGTGGCGGCAACGCTTTTCCATGTCTCGCACCTTGACCACGGGTCTCCGCCGCAAAAGCACGTGATCGCGGGTGGATGTGACCCTCTGAGGGCTCTAGTACCGTGGCGACAGGAACGGCAAACGACGAGTCACTTTCCCTAAGTGAGCACCCTCTCTCCAGCCAAGCCAACCTCCAGGAAGCCCCAGCCTTGAGGCCAGAGCGCTGAAGAAACCTCGCGAGCCCCCGCCCCTTCGGGACCCCCTTCTGTGTCACCGTGACACCCGGCCCCACGCAGGCGTCCCCCTCAGCCCGTCCTCACCCGCGGCCGTCGTGCCACGCTCTGCTGGACTCGCTCGTTCACCGCCCGCAGCGCTAACCCGACTCCCAGCTCCGCCGACATGCTGCCAGCTCTCCACATTCCCGGGAGGATGCCCAGCGGAGGACCTGCGACCCGCGGAGAACAACTTCCGGTCCCGCCCCCTCCCCGTGAGGCCCAATCGCCGTTCACCACCTAGCCACCGCCCCCAATGGAGGCTGACTGCAGAGGCTGGCACCATCTTGGGGAAGTCGGAGGCTACCCTGGCTGAGAGTGCCGAACACCTGCCAAAGCCAGTGCTCGGTTGCCTAACTAGATGATGACATCCTGTTGCTGAAGACATCATACTCTTTGGTTACAAAATATAGAGAAACCAGACCAGAAATGAGCTGTAAGCTTCCTCCTTGCTGGTTAACTTTGATAATGCCAGAGGGTGCTGTGCAGGCTACTGGGGGAGAAAAGTCATCCGTGGTACTCAGCATTGAAGCTCACGAGCTACAATATCAACCTGCTTGGCAAGATACTTGCATAGCAGTAGTGCTGTGACTGTTATGGGGGCAGCCAACTGCTTTTTGACAGTATCTGAGGCCCACTTCGGAGGAGGAATTCACGCCTACTGTAAACCTGGTCAAAAGTCCATGGATGGAGAGATCGTTGGACCTAGTGGATAACCTACTACTGCTGTTTTGCTAAAAGGACATCAATCTGCCTTCTAAGTATAGCTATAGATTAGTGCTGACTTCAGCCTTAGTTTTTCTTATGAGTAATGATTAATACAATCACCACTGGTCAAAGTGTTCAAAATAAGTGACTGTTAAACCCTACAGAGCATCTGTATCACAGCTGCCAATGCTCAAACATCTTGGAAGAGAGGGGTGGGAAAAGATGTGAGAGCTAGAGACCAGGGAGGAGCGCTGTGAAGTCATGTGATCTTCTGGGTACGGCATGGCTCTTGGACAGTGGTCACCTGTACAAGACTGGGTCCATCAACATTCCACTGTGAACAAGGACGGAGCATGTGAGGCCCCGCCAGTCTCTGGGGAGCTTGCGGTAGTTGTGGCAGTGGCATTGCCCTCGCCCCAGGAACTCCCCACTGGGGCTCATGAGCAAGCCAGAGGAGGAAGGGAAGAGTTGGGAAGAGGTTTGGTCGGCAGGGAAGAGACTAAGAGGATATGTGTGTGTGTATGTATATGGGGGGGTTATGATCAAAGTACAATGTGGAAGAATCATTTTCTTTCTTTTGGAGAGAGTAATTTTTGTTTTGTCAAGGCCAGATTTCTCTGTGTAGTAGTCCTGGCTGTCCTGGAACTCGCAGAGGGGGTTGACCTTGTTCCTGCCTCCTGAATGCTGGGATTGAAGGTGTGTGCCACCACTGTCCGCTGAATCATTTTCAAAAAGAAATAAAGCACAGTTTGATATAAGAAGACAATAATGAAAAAATACAACCAGAGGGCTGGAGAAATGGCTCAGAGGGTAAGAGTACTGGCTGCTCTTCAGGAGGCCCCTGTTTGACTCTCAGCACCCACATGGCAGCTCACAGCTGCTTGTAACTCCAGTCCAGGGGCTCCACACCCTCTTCTGGACTTCCTAAGTACCAAGTATGCATATACACAGGCAAACATGCAGGCAAAACACCCTGTCCTACACACACATTTAAAAAAAAAATGGAACTTGTTTTTTTTTTTTTTTTTTTTGAGACAGAATTTCTCTGCTAACAGTCCTAGCTATCCTGGAACTAGCCCTTGTAGACCAGGCTGGCCTCGAGCTCACAGAGATCCTCCTGCCTCTGCCTCCCAAGTGCTGGGATTAAAGGCATGCGCTACCACTGCCTGGCTGAAACTTGTTATTTAAAATACCCAGTTAAATGTGAATTTCAGATAAAGAGCAGATACTTGTATTTAAGTTTTGTGCAGTATTTGGGATGGGATAGAGTTGTAAAATCAACTGACATTTACATTTATCTGCTGACACTAGGCAATTTGCCAGTGCCCAGTTTGGGAGTCACCCACTTAAACTGCTGTCACATAAGTTTTGGGTCAACTGGGAATGCATTTATCTTTTGATGAAATGCAGCAATGTATTGTTTGTTTTTGACAGGGTCTCACTATGCAGATCAAGATGGTCTCAAGCAGGTCCTCCTGTTTCGGCTTGAGTGCTGGGATAAAGCAGCACCAGGCTGGGAAGAACATCCCCTGGGTTCATTTTTCAGGAAAGCCTAACAGGAAAGTTTTATTTCTATCACCTATCCTAGTATTAGCTATTGGCAAGTTTTATTTGAATAAAAACCATAAAGACAAAGACATTTTATTTAGCAAGACAGAAATTAAATCCAAAATGTTAAGTATATTCACATGAGACTTTTTGCGATGTCTAACAATTCCTGGAGCTAGTAACCCAAGGTAATTAATCTAGTAGTATCATTTGTGGAATGATTAACAGAATAAGAATCATTTTTCAGTTATAAAGACTCACTAATGACCTCGGGGCACACTGGAAAAATTGCTTTGACTATGCAATCACCAGTTTACACAGAATTAGGGACAAAAAGGAATGGAAGTACAAACACACGATTGCCCATTACAGATTTTATAGGGAAACAAGCAAAGTCGGTGAAGTTTACAGGCAGAGCAGCTATTTGTCAAGGTATAGTTTACCAAACTCCACCCTGTGGTAGTTCAGGTCAGCACAAGACACACACATACCCACACATCATGTATGAAACAGCTCCCTTTTTAGATAACTGTATTATAGTCTCATTCAGTGGTGCCCTCAACTCAGTAACCATACTGATTCCTCTACATCTATTTTTAGCTATAAAAAATTATTAAGCTTAGGCTTTCTTACAAACATTCTGACCATATATTGAAAAATGATTAAAAACTCTCCCAAGTATGAATAGCTTCTGCAAAGTTAAGTGAGAAACATTCTACCAAGGTGGCTGTGCCTTGGGAAAATCCTACAAAAACTGAATTTTACAAACAGTAACTTATTTTGATAGAAGTTCTCTATATAAATAGCAGCCATGACTTTACTGCCTACAAAACTGTAGGCTTATCACATTTTACATGTTTAGAATTTAAATGCTTTACAATCACTTTTTTTCTAGTATTACAAAAAACAAAGTCACACAGACAGATGGGTTAGGTATCCCATGCTAAAAAAGAGAGCTGAATTCCATGATTTTACTGCTGGGACAGATACTGACAACTACTGAATTTATGTTAATGACATGGGAACATTCATATGCTTTGTTTAAAGAAGTGACATTCAAGGGGCAGGGAAGCAGCACTTGCAGCAGGACTTTCTTGAGGCTCTTTGTGAGCAAGGGTAGAGCTATCTGAATGGTAGTAGCAGACACTTTCAGACTAAGAGGGTGCTGTTTGGGACATACCCTTACTCCTGCACTGACTCCAAGGAAATAGTGTTTTTCTGAGGCTCAGGAGGAAGAGGGGACGCTGGGTACAGCATGCTGCTCTCAACAAGTGGTTAGCAGCAGAAAGTGGGAGTTGATCTTGGTGAGAAAAAAAAAACCCGAAAGAGTTTGCAAGAACTTTTGAGCATGTTAAAATCTATGCCTTCCAGAAACATTTTGTAGTCTGTACAAACTGTGACCTGGACCAGTGGCTTGAGAAGTCTCAGTATGAGGAGTTTGAACAGACAAGGGCAACATCCAAAGTAGGCGGAATTAACACGTTGCTTCTTTTTAGGCAGGCTAAATGCTACCCAAACACTTGACAAGCCTATTTACTGCCAGTCACTTAGAAGCGAACTGGCCTGCCGTATAGAACCAAGAATGAGAAATGCCAGAAAATATCATTTCTAGTATTCACTTAAAAGATGACAGTAAGTGCTTTGTGTGTGGGAAGGGTGTGGGGACAGCTAATAAGGCCATGTCCTAAGCTGAAGCTAGGCATGGGCACACAGGGTACCGCATGGCGGTAAATGAACTCTGCATAAAAGGCCCTCCACAAAGGCCTTCTGTGCAGCACTCACAGGCATACAAGTTGCAGCCCTGCCCCCACCTAGGCCAATTTCAGGATCTAAGAAATACCTTTCTATTTGTTCTTCCCATTGTATTTGTTATACTTGGGTGACTCATTGTTTTCCTCACTAGCAATGAAAAACACAACATGGGGACTCAATGCAGCCCCAGGGGCATGGGCATCAACTCTGACTTGCATCTGTGCAGCTGCTCTGGCGTTCACTCCCAAGCAGCGCCTGCTGTCTGGACTTACGAGATCCCTTTCTCAGTGTGTCACATAACTCCCAGCACAGGCATAGGCACTACTACTTGGATGTTTACTGGCTGGCCCTTTCTCTCCACAGTGTCAAGAGCTCTTCAAGGAAGAATCTCCACAATGATAAAGACATTTTGCTCTTAAAAGTATACACATAAATGCCAAACAGCAGTACAGTGGCTGACAGGTACAAGGAGCCTGCTTCATCAGCTAGTACAACACTTGTCTGCTCCCATCTTGATGCAGAGTGGAACTAATGGATAGATGATTCAAGAAGAAATCAAATCACAGATCAGGTGAACATTCTGAAAAAGGAGTGTGTGGAGTGACTGAGCCCTGCTGCGGTGAGATGCAGTCAGAAAACACTAGGGCAAAAGTACAGTGTATACAAAATCTTGCAAAAACCTAGCACCAGGTTCTTCCTAAGGAGGGCTCAACCCAGCTTAGCTCTAAAATAACCCATCCCGCTGTAAAAATAAAGTGGCAGAACACTTCTCTCTGCAGCTGACGCTCCACAGCAGAGGCCTGGTCGGCGGGGGTCCCACATGCAGACACTGCCTACGTTAGAGGCAAGGAGAGCACCGTGGAGCACGTTTTCAAACCACGAGGAAGCAGCAGCCACACATCTCCCGCTTCTTATTAATAGTTTCCCCAGTTAAGCCAGCTTCAAAGGGACAAGGTTGGTGCCTGCAGAACAGAGGTCGAATCCATGGTGTACACACCTTACCAGAAGTCATACAACCTACTTACCTGAATCAGAAATAAAACTAAAAAACAATTCTCCATCTGCTTGCCCTTCCCAGAAGGGGTAGATTTATGTCCACATCTTCCTTTTTACCACAGTAACTTGAAGAGTCAAAGAAGGTAGTGCGGGAAGGAGGAACATTCGGTTTCATCTTAAAAAATAAAGCTCTCTCTAAGCGTCACAATCAGAGGATGTATACATTTTTTTTTTCAATTATCCTTTGTGGTTTCCTCTAGGGGCTCATCTTCTAAGCTGAAACCCAGCTTGTCAGTCAGCCCCTCAAATTGCTTGCCCAGACCACCTGCGGAATCCATAAACATGTTGGGGATGTCTTTGCCAAAGTAAATCTTGCTGTTGGACGCAATGGCCTTGTACTTCATCAGCTGCAGATATTCCGGAGTCAGCTTGAGCTGGACCATACAAGTAAGAAAGCAGAGGAGAGAGAAGATCAGAGAAAAATTTGGTGGTGCCCTTTTAACTTTCATCAGAGAGGGTCTCTGTCAAGCAGACATGCTCCTTCTACTTTCCAAGGTCTTCCTGTTACCCAGAAACCACTTTTCTAAGAGAAAGTGAACTAAGGTCTTATGACAGAGTAGCAACAGCTTCCATGTCTAACACAAGAATGAAACTTCTCCTACTGCTTCCTGCTAAGAGAAGTGCCTATCTCTAACAGCATGGGGCTTCTCAGGACTGTTGTGAGGACGGCGCAGGGAGCAGTGAGCCCAATCACTTCCTCTGTGTGTGTGTGTGTGTGTGTGTGTGGTCAGGCCTTTACCTTATTTGCTTCTGCTATTTTCAGAGCAGTATAACACTCAGCGTCAGCCTTCGCCTTCTCCCGGGCCAGAAATGCAGCATCTAAGGGATGAAGGGTACAAAGGGTAAAACAAAACAAAACAGGAAGGTGCAGAAGCCTGTGCTCTGGGGGCTGGCAATTACAGCTAAGTGGGCTAGCACTTGCCCAGCATACACAAAGCCCCAGTTTCCATTCCTGGCACTGCAGAAAACAAAAACCAACAAAGACACTTCCTGGTCTCTATGACCTTGGAGAGACCACTTTTTGTGTGTTTTGTTTTTGAAATGGCCACACTTTATAGCTAAGGCTAGTGCTGGACTATCTAGCTTTCCTGTTAGCACAGGAAAAGCATTTCTCTAAAATAAAGTAACTCAAGAGCTTTACAGTGTGGCAGAGTTTCAGTTTAATGCAAAAAGGAAAATCCCAACAATGGTATCCTCCTGCCTAAACCTCTTCAGTGCTGGGATTACAGACATGCACTGCCACGCCTCTCATGGGTCCACCCTAAGACTGAATACCACAAATGAAAAATAGCTCGGTTCCCTTTCCAACTTCATTTCCCCAAAGGATCTACCAGTGATTAAGCGGGCTAACTCTAGGATTACGTAGGATGGTCCAGAGGAACACTGTTTGGATTCAGACCTGTTCCATCTCACTGTGCAGTGCACCTCACTACTCAACACTGTGCCCCTGCCTTGGAAACTTGCCAGTCTCATTCCAGTCACATTTGTAACAAAACACTCAGGGCCAAAGGTTACTCTTTGGGGATGCTGTTTTGTGGTTTATGCTGTTTCCTTTCACCCTTATAACAAATTAAAACCCTTTTATTATTACATTTATTATTTATTTATTGGGAGCGGGGGTGGGGCATGTACACATGGCACAAGTGTGGCGATCAGAGGACAGCTTGGGGAAATCAGTTCTCTCCTTCAGCCACTCCGACTCAGGCCGTCAGGCTTGGCAGCGAGTGCTTTCATGGGCTGAGCCATCTCACTGGCCTGTTTATGTCTTGGAGACAGTTTTTCTATGTGACCCCTGGATGGCTTGGAATGTTAACTCCTCCTGTTCCACCTCCGAAGTCAGAGGATTACAGGTGTCACCATACCAGGCAACTCTAAGTCGTTACTTTTTTCAGTGCTGTCTACTGAACCCAGAGCCTTGAGCGTACCAGGCAAATATGTTAGAGTCTGAGCTACACTTTGGGGTATCTTACTGCACCCCAGCATGACATGTTTTACTAAAGATTCATTTATTTTTTAATAATATGTATCTGTATATGATTATGTGCATATAAGTGCAGAAGCCTGCAGATCCCAGAGATGTCGGACACTTCCCAGAGTGGAATTTATAGGTGGTTGTGACCTGCACAATGTGGGCATTAGCAACCGAACTCGGCTCCTCTGCAAGAGCAGTGAACTCTTGTAGCTGCTGTGCCTCTCCCAGCCCCATGACGAGTATTTCCAGGAAAGTGGAAGCAGAGCTTTACTAAGAGCCCCTGGTGAGAGAGCAGCTCTCCAGCAGTTCCTGCAAAGTTACACGGAACCCTGTGGCTTTTGTCCTGGAAATCCCGACAGAAGCACTCCGTGAAGAAAGTGAGGGTAGTGGGGTAGCGAGGGCTCCGGAGGGGACTGAAGGTGAGCAGCGGTTGGAAAACCAGTGAGTGACACTTCTCGTCAGCTCCAGGGCTGCTGGTGCTGAAGAGCATCTTCATCAAGGCTAATGCAGTACCTGCATGGACCCGGAGGACAGACTCCGAGATGAAAATAATGCAACCAACCGACTCCCTCCCCTAGGAGGATCTTGCTGTGGGAAGACAAGAGGAGTGCATCATCAAGCACTTTAGGAGGCAGGAAAGGCAGAGGAGAGCTGCTATTTGAGTCCAGTGTCAGGGTTAATGCCCAATTCTCAGAGATGTCTGCTAGACTGAGCTTCTAAGGTCGGCAGGGACCGTTAGGTTGCTTTCTTCATTTTCTCTTCTTTCTTTCTTTCTTTCTTTCTTTCTTTCTTTCTTTCTTTCTTTCTCTCTCTCTCTCTCTCTCTCTCTCTCTCTCTCTCTCTCTCTCTCTCTCTCTCCTTCCCTCCCTCCCTCCCTCCCTCCCTCCTTCCCTCCCTCCCTTCCTTCCTTCCTTTCGAGATAGTCTTACTCTGCAGCCCAGGATATCCTGACTCACGACTCCATTCTGCTTTTACCCCAGAAGCTGAGACTATAGGAACATGTTAGAATATCTGGACTGGTACCCTTGCTCTTAGTCCTATTTGATGACTTACTTATAAACATGTTATTTATTTGTGTGTGTGCAAGCACGGCACAGTGCGTGTACAGAGGTCAGATGATAACTTTCAGGAGTTGGTTCTGTCCACCATGAGGGTTCTTGGTATGGAACTCAGGTCCTCAGGTGTGCAACAAACACTAATACACAGCCAACTCTCCTAACAAAATGCCCAGCGCATGACTGACATGACTAACACTCGCTGAGTAAATGTTCTGTGAAAATCTGCTTACTGTGCTGGGTCAGTTCCAAGTTCTAAACCCAGGTCTACGCAGAGGAGAGCTAGTATTTCAGAGACATTACAACACCCAGAACATAGATCTAAGAGAACAGGAAGTGACTCAGTCACCGTGCTCCATCAGGTATGACATCATGTCTACCCCGTGCTCTGTCAGGCATGACATCATGTCTACCCTGTGCTCCGTCAGGCATGACATCATGTCTACCCCGTGCTCCGTCAGGCATGACATCATGTCTACCCCATGCTCCGTCAGGCATGACATCATGTCTACCCCGTGCTCCGTCAGGCATGGCATCATGTCTACCCCGTGCTCCGTCAGGCATGACATCATGTCTACCCCGTGCTCCGTCAGGCATGGCATCATGTCTACCCCGTGCTCCATCAGGCATGGCATCATGTCTACCCCATGCTCTGTCAGGCATGACATCATGTCTACCCTGTGCTCCGTCAGGCATGGTATCATACCACTCACCTTCAATTTCTGAAATCTTCTTCTCTGTCTCCTTTTCCATCACTTTCTGCCCATAGGTGATTTCTGCAACCTGAGCCACTTTCTCTGCCTCTGAGTAAATGAAGTTGAGAAACGATTTAGCGGTGACATGTCAAAAGTTGGCTAGGGTGGTGAGATGGCACAGTGGGTAAGTGTGCCTGCTGCCAAGCCTGATGATGCAAGTTCAACCCCAGGAGCCACGTGGTGGAAGGAAAGAGCTGATTCCCACAGGTTGTCTGCATGTGCCCATACACTCAAACACAGAGAGTAAATGTAAAAACAGAAAACCTTGATTGACTGAGGGCCTTAATACCTGAATGGGTATGCTCACAAAGCCAAGTCCACAGAGGGCAGCTGCAATAGGCACACCTGAGAGATGAATGGCCCAGTGAGCACAGGAGAGCAACATCAGCATCAAATACTAACGGGAGATGTTGACCCAGGAGAAGAGCATGCTTCTGGGAAAACCTAACTTCTCTCCCCAGCCAACTCTTTACATGGGCTTCATCTGACTCTCACTTTAGGAAACAGCTCAGTTGACTGCTATGACCAGAGATCTGGAGCAGAGAGCTCCAGTGCGCCCTCTAACTTGTCACATGACCTTGTACATGGTTACAAATCTGAGTTTAGTAAAACAGAGCAAGCACCTCCAGGTGGCCAAGTGGGTAAAGTGCTTGCCAGGCAAGCCTGGCAACCTAAGTACACAGTGGAAGGAGTGACTCATTCCCCAAAGTTGTTCTCTGACCTCCACACCTGTGCCATGGCATACGAGCTCCTAGCTATAGGCGCGCGCGCGCACACACACACACACACACACACACACACACACCCTGTGCCAAGGCATAGGAGCTCCTACTTACAGGCATGTATCACCTCTCTCTCTTTCTCTCTCTCTCTCTCTTTCACACACACACACACACACACACACACACACACACACACACACCACACAAAATAAAAGTTAAGAAACCAACCAAACAGAAAAGTCCAAGCAAATGACAGCACTTTTCTCTGGTGGTGATATGGCGACTGCATTACTCCCCACATGAAAATCTCAGACTCACGACCTACATCCACGGCCCGACCATTTCCACTGGGCTCCTGGGGATATGAACGCCACCCCAGCATACTGGAAGCACTCGGGAGGGCCTAAGTGTGCCCTGGCCTTCCTTACACATCCCATCATCCCCAGCCCTTCTTCCCTGAAGGATTAGAGAACCATGTGCAGACCAATGAGGGCCTTCTTCCTCTCTGTTTCTGCCTCCTTTTCCACCACCTTCTGTTTCTGGGCAGCAATGAGAAGCTTCGTCTTCTCGCTTTCCCTGGAAGGAAGACGCACACAGCTGTGAGGCTGTCCTAGGTAGCTTCTGGAGACCTTCAGTACTCCACGGAGAAACCCAATTCTGGCTGAGGTGCAGCGCACTAGGGTGTCTTTGTTCTCCTGCCCAAGGCTACTCAGTGACTCAGCCTTTACTGATCTATTCTAAGGCTTTCTTTTGTGAGAAATAAAACACAATGCCTAGGTGTATGCTTGTAGTCCCAGCTACTTGGGAAGCTAAGGCAGAGGGACAGCTTAGGCATAGAAGCTTGAGGTTAGCCTGGATACTCAAGGCCCTGTCTCAGAGTAAAATAAAAGAGAAACACATTCCACTTTAAGGAAATAGACCTGCCAGCAAACTTATCATCTGTCCCTGTTATCTCCACTTCTGCTATGACTCTCTCACATTTTAAAAGCATTGCTTCTCTCCAGGGCTCCGCTGTGGCCAAGTGCTGACATGCCTGCCCAACCTTATAGTACAACAGACTAACAAATGCTCAAGGAAGGGAAAGCTCAGAGCTTGCTGCTTGGGGATGCGTTAGGAAGAGTTCGTGGTGGACAGCTTAGGCACAGGGCATACTCACATCAATTCATAGTTCCTGCGGATTGCCTCAGGAATATTGGGCTTTGTCACTCGTACAGCCTGGAGAAGGACACAAGTAACAACTGAAGGGAGAATGAAAATGGCCAGGGATGTAAGAGCCATCTGGCTCTTGGTGTCCCTGCGCTAAAAGGGTATCCCTTAGGAGAGAACATGCACGGTAAAATACAAGCACTCCCCACTGAGGCAATGCTTACCTGGATAACAAGACCTGGGGCCATGGAAGTCAAGTCCTGTTGCAAAGCTAACTTGAGGTTTTCATCAATTTGATCTGGAATCAAGAAAGACACAAAGGGAGCTGTTTACTGTCTAGGTAAGAGAAGAATGTGGGGAAAGCACAAGCAAAAGCAATGGCCCACTGACTCGCCTTTCCAAACACTGTACCTAACACACCGGAACCCAGGTGAGACCCTGGAGCGGTTCTCCGTGAAGGGAGAGCTAAGCAGAACTTCTCACTTTGGCTTCAAAATAAAGCCCCTTCATTGTTTAAAACACTAGTCAGAACTTCCAGGGTGCCTGAGCTTAAGAAACAAAAACAATTCTGAAACGTTCCTTGAGCAGACTTTCCCAACTGGCATCAAGAGAAGGCAGGCCCATGGCTCCTTGGAGGAGGATAAAATGGCTATGTCAGGTTTTCAGAAAAGGAGCAACCTGGGCATGGAAGCACATGCCTGTCACCATCACTGGGAAACTGCAGGAGGACCATAGGGCTGCCCTGGGCTACACTATGACGCCTCATCACCAAAAGGTGGTTGCTAAATCTAGTAATTTTATTAGTTAAAAAACAAAACAAAAACACTTGCTACAGTATTAAAGATATTATCACATCCAGAATTAATTTTGGAGGTATGAGAGCAGGGCTCATGTGCATAACTCCAGCATTAGAGAGGCTGAGGCAGGAGTGTCATAAATTTGAGACCAGTCTGGGTTACACAGTGAGTTCCGAGCCAGCCTGAGCTACAGCCTAAGACCCCATAGAAAAAACAAACATGGCTTGCTGCTCTTCCAGATGACCCAAGTTCAGTTACCAGTCCCATGTGCCACACGCATGCACCTGTAACTCCAGTTCCGAAGGAGCTGACTTACTCTCTGGCCTCTGCAGACACTTCCCCTCCACCACACATGGCACCCACTCATTTGGTTATGCAAATGACAAAGGAGCTGACTTACTCTCTGGCCTCTGCAGACACTTCCCCTCCACCACACATGGCACCCACTCATTTGGTTATACAAATGCAGGCACGTGCGCATACACACAAGAAGACAAAACAAAAACCCTGGCTTGATGTCCAGGAGAACCTCATATTGCTTTCACTATGAATTCTAAGAACACAAGGAGAAAATAAAATTTCCTGTTCTGAAAATCAGCTCATCCTTGTCTAATGTCTGCTGTCTGTTTATGTGGGTGTGAGCATGTGTTCAAGGAGGTCAGGGGAGCACCATGGAAGTCATCCTCAGGACACTATCATCTTCCTTTGAGACAAGGTCTCTCAGTGGTCTTCAGCTCACTGATTAGGCTCAACTGGCTGGCCAGCGAGGCCCAGGCTTCCTCCTGTCAGTCCTCCGTGTTATTACCTCCACCTGCTCTAGGTTCTGGGGATCAATCTCAGACCCTTACATGTCTGAGGCAAGCACTTTACTGAGCCATCTCCCAGTCCAGCTCATGTCTTTTCATATATTTGCTTTGGTTCTGGTTCCTAGTCTGGAATTCAAATGTGTTGTTTGACAGGCAAGTGTGGGAAAGGCTACCACCGATCCGCTGCATGAACAGCAACACTGGAGCTGCCTCTCTGGCCTCACCGAGATCCTGGAAGAAGAGTCAGCAGAGCCAGGCTAGGATATCAGAGCACAGTCACCACTGTTCTCGTGAGTTGCCTTCTGCATTAGTCAGCTGTGCCCAAGCCACAGCTACCAAGGAACAGTGAATTTCCTTTGGAAGCTAGCTAGTACCCAACATGGGAAGCTTCTGGTTTGGAGTGAAACAGTGGCAGAGCACTCCTGGGCATGCAGGAGGCAGGCCTGAACTCCATCTAGCAACACACACACACACACACACACACACACACACACACACGAGAAAGAGAGAGAAGAAAAGAAACACCTGGTTAATTACTATATTTTGATTCTTATGACACAAACTAGAGACAACTGGGGAACGGGAACCTCAACTGAAGAGCTGTTCCCATCAGACTAACTCATGGGAAGGTTATGTGGTGTTTTCTTCTTCTTCTTCTTTTTTTTTTTAAAGAATTGAAAGTCTGATTTTATTTTATTTTTTAAGATTTTTTTTATGATTTATTTATCTTTATTTTATGTGCATTGGTGTGAAGGTGTCAGATCCTCTGGAACTGGATTTTCAGACAGTTGTGAGCTGCCATGTGGGTGCTGGGAATTGAACCCAGGTCCTCTGGAAGAGCAGTCAGTGCTCTTAACCACTGAGCCATTTCTTCAGCCCCTATGGGGTGTTTTCTTGACCACTCTGCGCCATGCCACTCCTGGGCTGTATAAAAATGCAAGCTGAGTGTAGCACGGAGAGCCAGCCAGTGAGCAGCATTCTTCCGTGACCTCTGCCTCAGTGTCTGCCTCCAGTTCCTGTTCTGACTTCCCTCAGTGATGGATGACCTTGATGTGGAAGTGTGAGCCAAATAAACCCTTTCCTCTGTACAGAAGTAACAGTTTAGTAAGCACTATGTGTATCTGTTTGGACAGCAACAGTTTTTCAAATATGAAACGATATATTTTAATTCCCTTCTGGGGACATTAGAGATCCTTTGTCTTTTGGTGTTTCATATGCCTTGAAAAGGTACAAGTCCTAAAACAATGGCTATAAAATTAATTTCTTTAAATTCTACTGGCGGGACATAAAAAAAAACAGTAAATTTTTCAGTTTTTTTTTGAAAATATAATCAATTGGAAACCAACAAAAGAGTACAAACTTTTAAAGTGAATTTAGGTTCATTATCTACTACAGAAAAATTGAAAGTGATTTGAATGATTTCCTAAATCTCAGAGTAAAAGTGTAAAACAACTAACCATTTGATTATTTTTATTATTATTTTGAGCCAGGGTCTCACTATGTAGCCTTGATTGTCTTGGAGCAATGCAGACTTCTGGAATGAAGCGTGAGCCCACCATTCACACCACACACCCTTGGCGCCTGCACGCCGTGGGAAAGACACTCACGGGAAGCAGGGAGGAGGCCCGGCCGCAGTTGTTGTTAACCAGTAACAGCCCTCTCACTCTCTCGTTCTTGGCCTCAGCATACTTATTTTAAAATGAGTATGTTACGCTACATGGCCTTGTCAGATTCTTCTAGAAATGAGTGCATTCTCATTATAGAACAGTATTCCCGGGACAGTCTGTTCCAGGCCTCTGCTCAGACCAGCCACGACTCCTTCATCACACTCCTACTGCAGTGCTATGTCTGACTACCCCAAGGATCTTCCCTAGTTTCTAACATAATATTTTTTCTTTTGTGGGGTTTATTTATTTAGGAAAAGTTTTACTTTGTAGCCCAAGCTGGCCCTGAACTTGTTTTCCACCTGTCTCAGCCTTCTGAGTGTGAGGATTACAGGTATGGACCACCATGTTTGGCTGTTCTCAGTATTATCTGGAACTCTCTTGGTGTCTGGCTCCTGTGTACTCCCCATTCTGTGGCGTGGTAGCTCAGAAGCAGACAGACAGAGGGTTGCTGAAGGCTGACATGTCTCAGGGAAAGGGTGGAGTTGCCCTGATGACAACCACCCTCTTACCAAACAGCTCAATGTAGACTTCCTGAAGTGTATGCACACTGCAGAACTGGTTGAGCTCATGATGGATCTTGTTGAAGATGAGGGCCTTGTCATAGTCGGCAGTGTAGTTCTTCACTATGTCATACACTGTGAGGAGGGAGAGGGCTCAGTGTAAGAAAGATCCAAGACTGCAAACCTCTCCAGACTCTCTCAGCTTCTTCACTTCTCAATGCTTGTGTGACCCACAGATAGTGTGAGCATGCTGGACAGGCTAGAAGACATACCTGCATTCGGGACCAGGAAGTTCACCACTTCGATTCTGTCAAAGTAGATCATCACACCACCACTATCGGAGGGAGACGTGACAAAGATGTTACCAGAGCTCTGGAATCTGGGGAAATTCCTTAAGGAGATGGCTTAAGACATGTGACCAGAAGAACAGGAGTTCAGTGTTCATGGAAATTGGGGCAGCTCACACCTCTGAGCAGATGTGCGGAGCTTATAACCTCCACAAGGAGACGACAAGCCCTTTGCAGCATCAGGAAGGAAAGGGGTAGCTCCTATCTTCTGAGTCACTGGGACCTTTTGATCAAAGGGACTACATGGAAAAGAATGAAGAGGACTAGCAGGCTTCAGAGTGCACTGGGTGCCCGGAAGTTTGCCTCTCATCCTGGCTTCACCAGCACGCCCACCAGGCACTGCCTTTCCTTCACTATCCTCCACATCTGTCTCTCTGCAGCCGCCTGGCAGTCCTCCCTCTTACTTGCTGGGCTCCTCAGCTTTACTCTTGGTACCTTACCTGGTCCCACATGGTACGTTCTTCACTTCATCTGTTTGGAGAGTGGTCTGGAGACAGAGGAAACATGAAATAATGTGAAACGGGCTGTGACAGAGAGCAACCCACTATTTATTTGGAAGCCTCAAAGTCTTTGTAGTTGACTGCTTGTTTGAACCGAGCTTTCTCCTCGCTAAACATGACCGTCACATCTAATTCCCCTAACAGGCTGAATCTTTGTCCATGTATGTGAAGCACATATGAACAAGCAGAATCATAAAGAAAACGACTGAGTTTGGAGCCTGAAGAATGCATTTTACTAGTGCTGAAGCAGTAGACTCCCTTCTGATTGGTTTCAGAATACAGTACCTGCTAGCTTTACTGTGAGTCTCAGCTAAGAAAAAGTACCCAAAGCACTGTGAGGTCCACACAGCAAGGCAAAGGCAAGACTAACAGGGAAGGTGGGTACACTCTGCTAGGCTAATTATCTTCCGCTCCCTCTCACTCTTTTCTGCCGGGAACTGAGCACACAGCCTGGTGTATCTGGTGTATCTGGCCTCTGTCCCCAGCTCTGTCTCTTTGTGACATCCCCAACCCCTTTCTGGGGTGGCTGAGTTTTCTTTGCTGGAGATACTGCAGAGACACTTAGTTCACCTCAGCCAGGAGGCTGGCCTCAACTAGCCTTACTGCTATTTTACATGGCATTGGCCCTCCCCATACAACTATTGTTCGCATTTTTGAAGTTCAAACAAGTACAAGCAAAATTCCATCTTTTATTTCAATCTGTCATGGTAACCTGTGATTTAATAAATAAACACAAATACTTGACTTTTCTTCTAAATATTTATAACAAATTCTTCTTTAGTCCCACTTCGAAAGTGAGGAAATAATTTCCACTTGGGGTTGATAGGCTAAGGCAAGGCAGTGGCTCCATTCAGCTATTTTAATCATCAAGTAATATTTTAAGAGCCCCCTGCCTGGCATGTAAGCCTCTGAAAAGGCATTTTATTCCTCTAACAGCTAAATGATTTCAAACAGTGTATTAGGTAACAACCCGAACCTGTAGAGAGCCAAGCACCCCGTGACACAAGCGCATGTACCTGCACAGACTTATAGGATGTGATGAATGGGAGCATGAGATGGAAACCCGGGCCACTGGTGGAGGTCAGCAGGGCACCACCTCTGTAGAGGAGGGAGAGAGGGAGGTTCAATATCCCAGGATCCCTTCAGTCAGTGATTCTCAACCTGTGGGCCATCACTCCTTTGGGGGGTATGCTGAACAACCATTTCACAGGGGTTACCTAAGATCTTCAGAAACCACAGATATTTACATTACAATTCATAATGGTAGTAAAATTACAGTTATGAAGTAGCAATTAAATAATTTTATGGTTGGGGTTCACACAACATGAGGAACTGTATTAAGAGTCACAGCATTAGGAAGGTTGAGAACCACTGCCTTAGATCAACACTGAAGGGCTAATCATCTCTCTGCTCCTATAAAAACACACTGTAAAGTGACACATGCCGATGACAATGTCCACCCCTCTCCCTTTCTTCCTTCTGTCTCGGTTTGAACATTCTAGGGAGCCTGATGGGAAAACAAAACCCATTATACTTTTCCACCTGAGAAGTAATGATGGAGAGGAAGCAAAACAAAGACAGCAGAATTCTTGGCTACACACAGGATGAGAGGTGAGTCCATCACAGCTGCCGAGCCTGTGGCAGTCACCAGCATGTGAGACCCAGGAATACAGTTATCAACCAGCAGCATTACTGGTGGGAGGCCAGCGACACAGGCAATTAAAATAATATTTTTTTTTGGCAGTGCTAGGGTTGAATCCAGGGTATCACACATTCTAGTAAAGTACTATATTATCATGAGTTACACCCTGCTCCTTAAACATACTTTAATATAAAGTAACGAACCCCATGATAGAGGAGCCAAGTAAGATTTAAAGAGCAGAGCAAGGGAGAGGATCTTAACCAAAATTTTAGTCCAGCGTAGAGCAAGAGGGTAATTCATTTGCCCTTCCTGCCCATGTTCCAGAAGCATCTGAGGACTCACATATGATCTGATTTTGAGACAGATGGTGCTACATAGCCCTGATTTGTGCAGTGCTTGCTATGAGGCCCAGGATGGCTTAAAACTCATAGTACTCTTCTTGCCTCAGCCCTCACCCAAGAGGTGGAATTACAGATGTTGAGCCATCATACTTCGTTTAATGGCATTTTTAAAGTCATTTCAATATACATTAAATATATAATATATCTTTTGACATATATTTCTAATCAAGTTGTATATGAATGACAAAATTAAAAGCTTTGGGGAACATGAAAGCAGATGGCAGATATAAATTACTAAACAAGTGGGAACTCAACAAAAGTTTAAACCTTTTTATTATTATTTTTAATTAGGGGCCTTGAGTATGTTAGAAGTGCTTCCAGTGAGCTACAACTCCAATTCAATGAGCATCTTAGAATTTGTATTCCATAAGAAAGCATGACATAAGACCCACACAAAAAAGAAGGCATGTTGACGCACACCTTTAATCCCAGTACTCGGGAAGCAGGGCAGGAGGATCTCTGTGAGTTCAAGTCAACCTGGTCTACACAAAGCCTTTCAGACTAGCCAGAGAGATCTACACAGTGCGACCCTTTCTCAAAAAGGGGGCGGTGTCATAAAAGCTTACAGCAAGGGCTGGGGGTGTAGTTCAGTGGTAGAACAACAGCTCAAGACACTGCTCAGTCCTCAGTACCACAAACCAAACTACTGGTCAAGCAAATTCCCTGTCTAAAACCTAAAACAAAAACCTTGGTCAGAGAAGTCCCTGGAAAGTAAGCAAGTCAAGAGTATTTAAAGAGTCGCTCTCCCAAAGCTTCCCTGATTGGTGGCAATCAGCCTGCAGAGCCTTTACACTTCCTTGAAATGTCACTTTAAAACAGTCTTTCAAGCCAGGCCCCGTAGCGCATGCCCCTAATCCCAGCACTCGGGTGGCAGAGGCAGGTGGATCTCTGAATTCGAGGCCAGCCTGCTCTACAGACTGAGTTCTAGGACAGCCAGGGCTACAAAACTAAACAACAACACAAAAAACAGTCTCTCTTGAGTGACACTTTTCAAACTGTCATCAGGAACTGGGACTGTCAGCTTTTGGAGAGGTAGCCTGGTGTGTGGAGACAAGATTCTTCAAGCAATGCAAGAGACAACAGTGTCCCAGAGATGACCTTGAAAGACTAGTGATTCCTTCAGATCTCTGCCTTTAATCCTATAAATACACGTATCAGCATCACATTCTAAAGACAATTTTAAATTTAAATAAATACACACACACACACACCCTTACCCATGGCCACCGACTTGGAAACTGCACCTGAAGAGGGTTCCCTATTTAACAACATATACAGATGTTAGCAGGATCTGCTAGCCGGTGACAGGAAAGTAGCCACCCGTCTCTGCTTTACCTGTAATACACTCCAATATGTCCCTCTTCTATCTTGTGCACAGCTGAGAAGAGCGATGCGCAGAAGAAACTGCAAGCCACAGCCACAACAGCTCCCAACTGAGCCATCAGTGAACCGGAATCCTGGAGATGAGACAAGGGACAATGTGTGGCCTGACATGCAGGAGAAGAGGCTGCGCCACTGAGAGAGGCTCATGGAAAGTGATGCGCAGGTGGCCTGTTGTAGAACCAACACAGCGCCGGCCGGACCACCAGCTCATTTCAGCCTTGTTCTCGGTCAACATCCCATCCCTTAATTGTGGAAGTATAATGCCCTCTGCAGCGAAGAGGCACTAGGTCCAGATACTGCCCCACCTAAGGAAGATAGATCCGGTGCCAATCGGGTAGGGCTCAAAACACAGGCCTTCTATTCACTGCTCATTAACGTGTTGTCGCGGGAGCCACTTATAAGTGAGGGAAGAGAGGCAGCTGCAGAGGGTTGGCTTAAATTACAGAGGATGTCAAATGACAGGCAGCTGTGGCTATGTGTTTCTGGTCAGCGCCTCCTACTTCTAATTGCCTGCCATTTCGAAGGAAACCATCAGTCATTTCCCTTGGGACTCTGGGGAGAGAGGCAGCAGGCAGTTGAGCTCCGAGGTAGGAGTCTCTCTGGCCTGTCATTCACCTTCCCAGTTATTCCTCTGGACCGAAACAGGACGGATCTCTTAACAAAACTCTCGCGTAACCTTTGCCCCCAAGTCCCGTGGGGACAGGAAACTGGGAGTGCCTCAGGCTGGGATACTCTGGACTCCTGGAGGGTTCCCAAACATCCAGGTACCGAGATGCGACGGAGCGTCTGGAAAAACTATGGTGACGGACCGGCACACGGGCCCAGGGCGCGGATGCCAACTCTCAGGTCTAACTTATTTTTACCGTGGCGGCCTCCAGCTACCGAGCAGCAGGAGCGTCCTCTCTGCAAACGCCCTCACCACCACCCCGCCCCACCTCGCGCCCTTTGCCCGCCCTCCGCCGCGAGACAGGCGCGTCCGAGAGTTTCCGCTCCGACTCGCGTAAGGACCCGTGGGAAGGAGACTGGACACACGGGGGTTCTCTCGGCTCCTGGGTGGGCGGACCGAGGGCGAGCCGCAGCGGGAGCCAGAGCTCCGGAGCCGCGCCAGGGTCAGCTCCATTCCCCGAGCCGCAGCGAGGCCCAACGTGCACTGAGGGGCGGGGGCTGCGTACCAGGCTGTCCCTCCAGGCGCTCCGTACACGTCTGAACCCCCCGTGCAACCGCAGAAACCGCCACACCCCTCAGCACTCTACTTCCTTCCGGGCCCGGCGCATAGATTACGTCATCAAGCCGCGCAAACCCCTGCCCCTACCCCCGGGCTCGTCCGCCCCGCCCCGCCCCCGGGAGGCGAGCGCAGTGGTCGGAGGTGCCGCCAGGAGGCGCCCGCGAGCCGACCCGGCGGCTGCTGGCGAACCTGGGATTGCGGGTTTGAGGATGCCCGCTGTGCAGGTACCCAGCGCTGGGAGAATGGCTTCCCGACACCACGACTCTGGTGTCACCTTCCGAGGTTCTGACTTTCGAGATGCTTAGGGATTCTCCTTAGGTTCAGGCCGAATTGGATTTGTTTTCTTTTCTTTTCTTTTTTTTTCCTTTTTCCAGAGCAGGTACCAGCGCGACGGAGCGGTCTCGTCCCCTGCTTGCTGCTTTTCTGCTGCACCAGTCAGCCGAATGAAAAAATGAAAAAAACTTTCAGACGTGCAGATTATGACGTCGCTAGTCACCAGTCCTACTCTGAGCTGCTCTTTATACTTTGCTGAGAGCTTTGTTTAGCCTTGAGGTCCCCACAGCAACATGAGGTAATTAACAAGGAATTATTGCTCCGATTTTAATGAACGAAATCTGAACTCTGTGAGGGTCAAGGCCAGCCACAGTCATTGAAAGCTTCCTTTGCATTTCCTTAGTAGTTGGGGACTCCCTGCCTTGGTTAACACCTGCCACGGTGAGTGAGCTTGTGTCTGCCAGACCCACCCAGGGACACAGTGGACCAGGAAGAGAATCAAGACTTCATGCCTCCTAGTCTAAGGCCTCCACCTGTCATCACCCCAAAGCACCGTGGTATTGGGACATTCATATCCAGCCCTTTCTCCTATCTTGTTCTGGGGGTGGAACCAAGGACTTTGTAGCCCCACTCTGTCCCCAAGCTCCGTCCTTAGCGGGGAATTTCTGAACCAGCCACTGAAGTCGTTTTGTTTGAAGACCAGGAACTGCCCACTTTAATACTAGCTTTTTGTAAACGAAACAACTTTTCTATACAGTAGATGGCCCCTTGTCAATGTTAGAAGATTTTAGGGCTCAAGAAAGGAAAGTTCCTCTCCCAAAGTCAAGTTCTGGGAAGTCGGATGTTTGGAGACAGCAGAAGAAAAACAACCCCAACCCCAGCTACCCAGTGGCTGCAAAAGCAGACAACAGACCCCGTAGTTTCAAAAGCAGCTTGTCTGAGGGAACCCACTAACTCCCCATTCTGTCCATTGAGTCCTGCTCCCTCTGCCACTCTTAGCTACGAGCCCTAGCTTGAAGCGTGTGATCTGCAGTCTCCTGAACTCTGGTCTCTGAGTGACTGTATCCTGTGTCCTGATCAAGGTGTGGTCACAGCCTAAGAAGGCACCTCTGTGTCAAAAAAAAAAAAAAGCTGTTTGAGGTCTTATCTCAAGTTTCTTTCTCTACAGGTGCTGCTCCACCCTTAGGACTCACTAAGGCTAAACAGCAGGTCCCTAACTGGAGACTTCACCCATCTGGCGCCATAGCAGCCTTACTGAGACATGAATGAAGCCGTGACAGGGTGGGGGTTAGCTTGAAGTCGTGTCGTCAGAATTGGAAAGCTTTCTTGTTCTTAGCCTCTGAGAAGACCTCGAGTCCCCGAAGCCCACCTATGCTATTTCTAGAGCTGCACCCAGCATCGGTCTTAGCACACATGTGGGTAAGGATCCGTTTGTTCACAGAGGCATCCTGGGAATTTGACTCTGCTTGAGGACTCTCTCATTCTTCTCTTGGAAAACTCTTGGGAATTTCATTCCAACAAAACTGTTCCCGGAGTCCGTTCCAGACCAGGAAACTGCCCTTGGCCTGTTTTTTAGACCAGCAAACACAGGCAATAGTCCCTCTGTTCCCAAAGACAGTCCTTTGGCTTGCTTTAAAATTTTTTTCAAACAATTGGGCCTCAAATTAGATGTAGATCTGGGCCCTAATATCCCCTTGACAACCAAAACTGCTGGCCTGAATTTGTCAGGTTCCAATCAACCATCTTGCAGGACCTCAACAAAAATGGGCGCAGTAAAATGGCAAATAGAGGGGGCTCAAACTCAGGCTGCCAGGCTTGCGCAGTAAGCCTGCCACCCCCTCCTACCTCCTGAGTCAACCCACGCTTCTTAAGTAAAGATCTCTGAGGAGGATTTTATGCGAGCCGTGTCTTATAGAAGGAAGAATTTGCCAGATGATTAAATAGCTCACTTGGGGAAAAGATACTCTGCTGACAATGGAACATTTGTGATTGAATGGCATCTGGAGAGGAGGCAGAGGGAATATGGAAGGGTATTCTAACAGAAAGAGGTTCCGCAGCACTAACCTTTGAGTACAGCCTTGATTCAGGAAGTCCCTGGACCGTCCTCTCAAATTACCCGCTTCCCCAATAAGATGTGATTTCTGAAGAAAGACTTAAAACATCAGATAGGAGGGATGAAGCGGTGGCTCAGCAGTTAGGGGTACTAGGGGATCTTAGGAGGACCCTGGTTTGATTCCCTGCCCCAACAGGGCAGCTCACTGAGGTCTCTAATTCTGGTTTTAGGAACCTTATGCCCTCTTCTGGTCACGACAAGCACTGCACAAACATGGTGCGCGGACTAGATTTGCTTTGCGCTCTAGGTCTTTCCATAGGCTGGCCAGCTCCTCCTTTTACTGCTCTCCTTCCTGCTGCCTGTCCATCTACAAATGCTGCACTTTCCAGGCTTCTGCTTCAGTCATTTTCTTTGGGAACTTCTGCTGCTCCTTGGCTCTCTTCTCAGTGGACAGCTGAAAAGAACCTGGTCAGCAATTGATTGTTTCCTCCCTCTTCCTAGGGAGCAAAGGGCTCCTGGGAGACCGTGGTTAGTGACAGGCCTCGAAGCAAGCCGCTGCTTTCTGCTGTTTTGGTTCTCCCACTAACCAGTGTGTCACCATTTTCTCTGATAAGCATGCTGTTGTTCGGTGGGAAAGCTGTTTAAGTTGCACACAGTGAAGACAGAGGTACCTTTTTTATGGGGCACTCACAACATCTCCCAAGAGCTTAGTAGGGAAATGTAGGCAGAGTTTTCCTGTCCTGCAGCCGCTCTCAAATAAACACATTGAGGCTTGTATTAATTATAAATGCTCAGCCAATAGTTCAGACTTATTACTAACTAGCTCTTACATTTTAAGTTAACCCCCATCCCTTATTTATGCTCTGCCGTGTAGTGGTGCCTTTAATAACATGGCATGTTCATCTACTCTCTCTGCTCTGGATGGCAACTCTAGTCTCTGCCCCTCTTCCTCCCAGCATTCTCCTAGTCTAGCTCTCCTGCCTAGCTTTATTCTGTTCAGCCATTGGCCAGCCAGCTTCTTTATTAGACCAATCATAGTGACATATGTTCACACAGTGTAAAGGGATATTCCACAACAGAGCAAGTTCTGGAATGAAATTCAAAGTGTTCATCCCCCGATTTCTTCCTTGACTCTCATTCCTCCATTCATTTATCAGTTTCCAAATCAAAACCAACAGCCTGACAAGGTAGTTTCTTGGGCAAGAAAGGCTCAGCTTTAAGAATTCTGGGATCGAGTCCTGGTACTTTGAACTTGTATTATTGCAGTTCCTCTGTCTCTCCTTCTTTGCTGTAATTTTGCCCGTCACAGGCCTCGCTTGGCTTGCAGTACGAGAGTCTGGGGATCTCACTCCTAAAACAGTCACTTATTCCTCTGTTGTCTGCACTGATTTCTGTAGCGCGAATTCTAATTCTAATTCTAACAATAAAAACCTGGAGTCAGATGTTAGGGGGTGAAAGCTGAAAGATCAGAGAAGCAGAGAAGCCAGTCACTAGAGTTCCTATCTCTACAAAATCTCGGATGGATAAAGGGGTGAGCTCCTGTCTCCTCCCACCTTATATTCCTCTCTCCACCCAGCCATATCACTTCCTGTATCAAACCTCCCAAATACTGGAATCAAAGACACGAGATCCCAAGTGGTGGAATTAAAGGTGCCACCACTGCCTGACCTCTATGGTTAGCTAGTGGCTAGCTCCACCCTCGATCTTCAGACAAGCTTTCTTTGTTAGAGCATAAACAAAATATCACCACAGATTTCACCAAATTTCCATCTGTGAATGATGAGAAAGATACTGAAATTACAGACTTGTGGTTAAGCCAAGGACACATGCACTGTGCCTGGCATACCGCCTGCCAGGCAACAGGTCTTAAAAAACACTTAGCAAGAATTGGAGAAGAGAATGAAAATGCATCAGGGGGTAGTGGAGGTGTGGGGAAAGATGGATAGTTCAAGAAGCTTTCTCTAGAAGGCGTAGGCAACCTGTGAAGAAATCAATGAGCCACACCACCAAGGCAGTTGCCTTTCTATCCCATATGGAGGAATGACTCGAACCATATCCTAAGAAACAAGGGTGGGGACAGTATAAGGAAGCAAACTTCATATCTGAACTGTGAAAGCATCCCCTATCTCCTGAACAACTAAGGAATGTACTAGAATCAAACCTTTCAACCTGCCCAAAGGAAGGGAAAGAAGATGTGATGAAGGAGTTTCTACATGCATGCCCCTTGTACAGCAGGTCCAAGCTGTCCACAAAGGCATCTGAGGGGTAAGAAGAAAATGACCAAGATCTCTATCAGACCCAAGACCTAAGATTCATTTGGACAGCTCCATGTGGAGGAAAAAGAATGGATGCTTTGGATCCATCTAGTTGTCCCTGGACTCAAGACTAAGGATCCTGTCCAATATAAACGACTGGGTTCAGTTTTATTAAACAATGTCTTTTTGACTTAGATGATGTCAATAAGTTGTCATGTGCTGTAAAAAGCTGACTCTGCAGATGGGTTCTGATCTACCACCCACTTCAGACAAAATATGTCTGCCTCAAAGTTTTCTTGAAGACAAAGTTATTTTTTATATTTCCTTATATAATTTATATCCAACTTTCTCTTATCAAGAAGATGCTATATATTATCTTTTTTGTTTAACAACTGACATCTACATATCTTCAACTGTGCCTGCCTTAAATAATTTGTTATATATTTGGATTTGTTTTATATTGTAAGCAGAGACTGATTTTTCTTTTTCCAGCTGCCCAGAGTCAAATAACCACATAGAAACTATTTTAACTACAACACTGTTTGACCAATAACTTAGGTATATTCCTAGCTAGCTCTTAAACCTTAAAATAACTCATTTTTATCAATTTGTGTATCACCATGAGGCTGTGGCCTACTGGTAAGGTTCTGGCATCTTTCTCCTTTAGCAATTACATGATGTCTCTTTGACTCTGCCTTTTTTCTTCCTGCCTTCATTTTAGTTTTCCTGACAGCTCTATTCTGCCCTGGCATAGGCCAAAGCAGCTTTTTTTATTAACCAATGGTAATAAAGCATATTCATAGCATTCAGAGGGGAATCCCACATCAATATATTATTAATCCTCCATAGAAGAAAGAAATGAACAAGGCTATTCCAGCCAATTGTATACAATTAGGGTCGAAAGGTTTGGGGAAAACTAACACATACACACGCGCGCGCGCACACACACACGACTTAAAAGGGGCTTCCATTTATGCAGGTAAGAAAAAACTTGGGAAAAAAAGCAAAGAAGAGGTAATGTCCTCAATGACTTCTAATGAGGATTAAAAAACATGAACAACATGGCTTTCATCTAAGGCTATAATTACAGGTCAGCATTAAAGATCTTTAGCTCTGAGGATTTTTCCCCTGCGAGTTCTTGTTTACAAAGATTGTTCCCTCATCCCAAACCATTGATATGTATAAAGCTCTTGTTAAGATGTAAACTCATTTACTCAGGATTTGTGAGGCCAAACAAAACCATAAAAGTTTAAAACCAAGTGACAAAAAGTTCAAGGAAGTTCCCCAAGGTTTACAGAGGATGTCTTGAGACGAGTTTGTTAATTCTTAAGGTGATAGTACTCTGCCCATGTTGACAGAAACTGACTATAAAAAATGTATATCTGATCACTTATGTCTGTGTTGATGTTATAAGAAGGTTGCTTGTTTGTTTCCAGTTTCCCAGACTCCCAAAGTAACTACTCAGAAACTGTATTACTTAAATCACTGCTTGACCCATTAGTTCTAGCTTTTTATTGGCTAGCTCTGACATCTTAATTTAACCCATTTCCATTAATCTGTGTATCACCACGAGGGTGTAGCTTACAGGATAAAGTTTCAGCGTCTGTCTCCGGTGGGGCTACATGGCTTCTCCCCACTCTGCCACCTTCTTCCTCTGAGCATTCAGTTTAGTTTTCTCCGCTCACCTCTGTTCTGCCCTTCTCCGCTATAGGTTCAAAGCACTTTCTTTATTTATTAATGAAAATCACAGCATTCAGAGGGGAATCCCACATCACCTCCCCTTTTCTGTTTAAATAAAAAAGGTTTCAACTTTAACATAGTAAAATTCCATATAAAAAAACAGGTATCAAGCAAGAATGACAGTTACAATATTTATATCTACTTTATCTTTAATCATAATTAAGGAAAACTATAGCTATAAATTTCTTCAACTCCATCAAAGACTCCAGAAGGATATAATATTACCTAAGTAAACAGGCTCAAAGCACTTTCTTTATTAATGGTAATCACAGCATATAGAGGGCAATCCCACATCAATTAAGCTTTAACCCCTTAGGGAAACCGAGTCACAACAATAGTTCTGGTCATGATTAACTGTACACATTTTTATTCTTTTTTAAAAATATTTTTATTTTATGTGTATTGGTATTTTGTCAGTGTGAATGTCTGTGTTCGATATACAGGCAGTGGCCACGGAGGCCAGAAGAGGAAGTTGAATCCTTTGGAGCTGTGAGTCTCTGTGTAGGTGCTGGAAATTGAACCTGGGTCTTTGAAGTGCAGCTGGTGCTTTTAACTGCTGAGCACCACCCCAGTTTTTATCCTTATGGAAACCATCTTGACTGTTCTTTCCTTTGATTATATTCTTTATGATAAAAATGAGCTTGCTTAAACTGGGCAGTTGTGGTGCACGCCTTTAATCCCAGCCCTTGAGAGCCAGAGGCAGGAGGATCTCTGGCTCTGAGGCCAGCCTGGTCTAAAGAGCAAGTTCCAGGACAGCCAGGGCTATGCAGAGAAATCCTGTCTCAAAAAAGCAAACAGAAAAAAAATGAGCTTGCTTGGTATAAATATAATATCAAATGTTGACATTTAAAAAATCTTACTGACTACTCTCCCGGAGGTCCTGGGTTCAATTCTAAGAAATCACATGGTGACTCATAACCATCTATAATGAGATATGATGCCCTTTTCTGGTGTGCAACCAAAATGTAGGCAGAACATGGTATGCACAATAAATAAATTAAAAAAAAATCTTTAGATATGAAGTTCCCAGTTTCTCTATGGGTTGAATATATGCTTTAAAGTTTATTTTATTTTAATTCTAATTCAAAGAATGTTTCTTCTTTTCTTTTTGGGACAGGATTTTTCTGTGTGTCTTGGAACTTGCTTTGTAGAACAGCTTGACATCAAACTCAACAGAGATCCACCTGCCTCTGCCTCCCGAGTGCTGAGATCAAAGGCGTGGGCCACCACACCAGGCAATAATGCTATTTCTTAAGGTTCAAAAGTTTTAAGAAATGAATCACCTTAATTGATAAAGCACCAATCTTATGGGAGTTTAAATAAGACAATCGAATAAGACCTGTTAGATTTACCGCATATACTCCAAGAGGGATTGGTTGATAAATATGCACGGCAGGACATCCCCAGGCTAAGTAGTACCCTTTCCCTTGAATGTTACACAGATCCCTGAGAGTTAAGTTGCATGCTGACCTCAAAGCAGGAAAAAAGATGCATGGGGAAATAAGACTTGCCAGTCTGTTGCTCCTGTTCCCAGTTGTGCAGGCTGGACCAGTGAAACCTCCTCCTTCTCTACAGGGAAGATGAATTGCTCCTTGTGTCTCACATGACAGGGGGATGGATTCTCTTGCCCAGCAGCGGAGGGTCTTGGAGTCTGTACCCACATTCTAAACAACTCCAGCAATGGAGAGGCAAATAACAATTACTCTGCACTCAGTGTCTCCCGAACTGATGTACAATGACACCATCAACAGAGGAACCTAAGCTTACTGACTGGCATGGAGCCTGTGTGCTCATTCAGTTGGCCATGCCTTTATCCTGGTCTTCACGTTTCTTCCTCTTGGCAAGGCTAATCTCAGGGTGAAGAGGTCAATGCCAGATTCTTGGAGGAATCCCCAGGGGAGTTCTAAATAACTAGAATGCTCTACCAAAGGGCTAGTTCAGCCTGGCAGGCTGAACCGTGGATCCTCATCCAAACACTAAGTTACAGTGTTGTCTGGTGGATCCACCCGACCTGGGTAAAGAAGACAGCTGCCTGAGGCAGAAGGGATGTGGACGGGCAAGCTTCACCAGCCCTTCTGAGTCACCTTCCAGGGAGTTCAAAAGGGACATTTGGAGATGGGAATAGTGTTCCCTTCTTCCCTTTGGGTTCATGTTACTGTTGACTGCAGTGCTTCCCTTAGGGCTAGACTCCACAGCTCCCTAGGATTAGAGCCTGGTCACAAAAATGAAGCTGGCCCCTTGAATGTCCTGGAATTTTCTCTGTAGACCAGGCTAGCCTTAAACTAAGAGAGTCTCCTGCCTCTGCCTCCTGAGTGCTGAGATTAAAGGTGTGCATCGCCTGGCTATTTGCCTTTGTTTGTTTGTTTACTAGTTTATGTCTGTTATATACAGCCTAACATTGTAGATCAGTGGTTCTCAACCCGAGTAATGCTGTGACCCTTTAATACAGTTTCTCATGCTGTGGTGACCCTTGACCATAAAATCAGTTTTGTTGCTACTTCGTAACGACAATTTTGCTCCTGTTATAAATTGTAGTGTAAACATCTGATATGCAGGATATCTGATATGTGACCATTGTGAAAAGGGTCATTCGACTTCTCCCACCCCCAAGGAATTATGACGCACAGGTTGAGAACCACGGTTGTGGATGGGGCTATTCCTCCATCATTCCAGGTTTCTTTGGGCCCTTATATGGTTAACTCAGTTGTCAAATGAACTGCTTTGAGGGCTGGACCTCGATACTGCAGTCCACAGAGGGATTTACACTCTCCTGTGGGAAGAATGCTGCTTTTACATCAGCAAACCAAACCTTGTTAGGGATGGGGGCCTAAAGGCTCAGGGACCAGGCACTAAAATCCAACTGTGAGTCTTTTCTTCTGGTTGGACGCCTGGGTCCTCCCATCCTGGCTCCTCCTGGTACTCCCCCACTTCCTCTCTACCCTCTTCATGCTCACATTTTTGCCTGTCTTTTAAGCCTTTCACAGAAGCTTCTCTTGGATCACCTCACTGCAACTGCTTGGTCTGTCCCACAAGACAAAATCAAGGCAATATTTCTTTTAGACTCACTCTGAATTCCGTGGCCCTAGAATCACTGCCTGCCCCTCTCCCACCAGTAGGAAGTAGTAAGACAGAAAAATGACACCTCCATCATTCATATAGAAAAGGATCAGAATAAGGGGGGTGAAATAAAGGGTCCCCACCCCCACACCATGCCAAAGCCAAGGCCCTGAAACCTAGCTCAGAGTTCCAGCAAGCCAGATGTTTGGGGACAGCAGAAGAAAAGCAGCTGCCCCCTAACCCAGACACTTGGTGTTTTCAAAGGAAGACTACAGATCCTTTAGTTTCAAAAACAGCTTGTCTAAGGGAACCAGCTAACTCCCCATTCTGTCCCTAATGAACGTTCAGTTCCTTCTCCCCTAAGCTACAAACCCCCCAGCTCGAAGCCTGTAAAATCTACAGTCTCCTGAACTCTGGTCACTGAGTGACTGGGTCCTGTGGCCTGTCCAGGGGTGTGGTAAGAACTTGAGAAGTTACCTCTCTGGTGTTAAATAAAGCCTGCTTCCTCTGTTTAAGATTGTTTGAATTCTCATTTTTTGTTTCTCCTCACCAATTTAATTCTTACATATTCTTATAGAAAGTGTAGATTTTCCAGACCTGACTTTGGAATTGGCCAGTTTCTTTTCCCTGGTTGATTCTATCAGGAAGTTATATCTTCCTCACATACTAGGCATGCTTAATGTTTTGTAGCTGAGCGAGTTCGTCATGATGGCACACACCTGGACGCCCAGTATTTGGTACGGTGAGGCAGGAGGATTGCGAGTATGAGCAAACCTGGGCTACCTAGGGGATCTTAATATTAAAAATACAGCTGCGTGAATACATGTGGAAAATGAAAACATTGAGACTTATCAACCTAATGAACAGGCCCGGTCTACAGCATAAAATGTTAATTGTGATTTAGAATTTCCTTATTAGGCCCTAGGATGAACTGTGAGTAGGTTCAGTGGTCCCTCTAAAGGTGGGGGTGGGTGCAAGAGATAATTGAGCAGTTCCAAAAGGCACTTTCTTTTTAAAAACATATTTTTCTTTTATTCTTCGTTCATATATTATATTCCTACTGCAGTTTCCCCTCCTTCTACTCTTCCTATTCCTTCCCCCAACTTCCCCTCTTCCCCAGACCCACTCTTCCTCTGTTTCCCTTCAAAAGAAAAAAAAAAAAGAGCAGGCCTCCTAGGGATATTAACCAAATATGGCATAGCAAGTTACAATAAGACTGGGCACAAACCCTCATATCCATGCTGGATGAAACAACCCAGTAGGAGGGAAAGAGTCCAAAGAGTAGGCAAAAAAGTCATAGAGGCACTCTGTCACTTCAGCTGTTAGGAGTCCCACAAAAGCACCCAGCTACACAACCTTAATGTTTATTCAGAGGACCTGGCTCAAATGCTTGGCCTATAGGGAGTGGCACTACTAGGAAGTATGTCACTATGGGGATGGGCTTTGAGGTCTCATGCTTAGCCATGCCCAGTGTGGGGCACAGTTCACACCCTGTTGCCCATTGATCAAGATGTAGAATTCTCAGCTGCCTTTCCAGCACTATGTCTGCCCGCACACTGCCAGGCTTCCCTCTGTGATGACAATGGACTGACCATCTGAAACTGTAAGTGAGCCCCAATAATGTTTTCTTTAGAAGACTGGCTGTGGTCATGGTGTCTCCTCACAGCAATGGAAACCCTAATTAAGATAGTCTGTGATTAGCAGAAAAGTCGTCCCCACCCCTTTAAAAGACTCAGTATCCAAGTTACCAAGCAGGTAAGCTTGAGAATTTCTTCAACAAAGCATTTAGAATGCAGTCTCTTTAGGCTTATAGCACAGAATAGTAGTCAAGCTCGGGTACCCAGCAGCTTTAACATCTGGCTTTAAATCACAGCAGCCATCTTTTATTAGCATTGGCAACCTTGGGAAAATAGCTTACTCTATCTTTGTAAAATGGAGGTACTAACAGCACAGGCCTTCTAATATCACTGTGAGGATCAAGGAAAAACATAACATGTGGCACTTTTGAGAAGTATTCATAAAGTACTGACTTTAAGTGGCAGATTTTCTATAAACATGTTCTTCCATGTTTATAGGTGCAGATTGTTTATGTGACAGAAAATGCGAGCGGAATAAGCTTAAAGTGTTGTGGTATTGAATAATAATCAAAAAAAGTCTCTGGGCCTGGAGAGATGGCTCGGCATGTAAAGGTGCTCGCTGCCAAGCCTGCCTACCTGAGTTCAATTCCCCGAAACACACACCCACACACACCCACACACACACACCCATGGATAAAGGAGAGAACTGACCCCTGCAAGGTGTCCTCTTGCTTCCATGTGTGTGCTGTGACATATCATGCGTGCTCAAACACACAGCAGTTAAATTAATGCAAGAACATTTTAAAAAATAACATGTTTTATCAGAAAAAGGGATAAGGATTGTGGCGTTTATACTATAATAAGTATTTACCAAACAGATTTCAGGAAGCATTTTTGAGTATTGTCTCTCTATAAGGCCTGAAGATTTAATCTTTCTCATTTAGGTTTGTCCTAAAACCCCATGGTAGAGGGAGAGAGCTTGGAGAAGTTGAGGGCCTGGCTGAGATCACAGTCCTAGCCAGGGTTCCTATTGCAGTGATGAAGCACCATGACCAAAGCAACTTGAAGAAGAAACTTCCATAGCATGTTCATCACGGAAGGAGGTCAGGACAAGAATTCAAACAGAGAAGGAACCTGGATGCAGGAGCTGATGCAGAGGCCATGGAGGAGTGCTGCTTCCTGGATTGCTCCTAATGGCTTGCTCAGCCTGCTTTCTTTTCTTTTCTTTTTCCTTTTTGAGACAGGGTTTCTCTGTAGTTTTGGGGTCTGTCCTGGAACTTGTTCTGTAGACCAGGCTGACCTCAAATTCACAAAGATTTGCCTGCCTCTGCTTCCTGAGTGCTGGAATTAAAGGCATATACCTTCTTCTTCTTCTTCTTCTTCTTCTTCTTCTTCTTCTTCTTCTTCTTCTTCTTCTTCTTCTTCTTCTTCTTCTTCTTCTTCTTCTTCTTCTTCTTCTTCTCCTCCTCCTCCTTCTCCTTCTCCTCCTCCTCCCCCTCCTCCTCCTCCCTTCCTTCCTTCCTTCCTTTCCTCCTCCTTCTCCTTCTCCTCCTCCTCCTCCTCCTTCTCCTCCTCTTCCTCCTCCTTCTTCTTTCACTTCATCTTCTTCCTCTTCTTCTCCTCCTTCTTCTTCTTTTGAGACAGGGTTTCTCTGTGTAACCACTCTGGCTGTCCTGGAACTCAGTTTACTTTCCTATAGAGCCCAGACCCACCAGTCAAGCAGTGGCACCATGCATAATGGGCTGGGATTTCCCCCAACAATCACTAATTAAGAAAACACCCTGCAGGCTTGCCTACAGCCCAGTCTTAGGGAGGCATTTTCTTAATCGAGTTTCTCTCCTCTCAGATGACTTGAGCTTATGTGGAGTCGACATAAAACTATCCAGTATAATCCCAAAGCTTGTGAATTGAAGTAACAGAATTCAGATGGTCCCTGGTTTATTTTAATTTTATTTAAAAAAATGTTGTTGTTGTTATGTGTGTGTGTATGTGCATACATGCATCTTGCTAAATGTGTGTAGGTCAGAGGTCAGCTTTGTGGCGTCACTGCTCTCCTTCCACTTTCACATGGGTTCTCAGGATTGAACTCAGGTCACCAGGGCTTGCACAGCAAGTGCCTTTACCCATGGAGCCATCTCACCAGCCCTCTATTGTTATTATTATTATTATTATTATCATCATCATCATCATCTTATAGTAAATGTTGTGGAAAATGTTTCATCTTAAAACATCCACATACATATATACACAGACTCCAGCACAGAACACCTGTTACTTCACACGGAGCCTTTCAGGAACATAGATGGTGACCAGATGCTTCAAATTTCTAAGCTGAACCTCGCCAGCACCGTGTTATCAAGCCCGTGAATGGGTTCCATGCCATTGTTCATTTTGCAGTTGTAGATTGCAGTAGCATGCTAGTCCTTCACCCTGTAGCAAAATACCCGAGATTGTTAACCTTGTGGCTTTGGGACGGCTGTAGCCCTGTAGAGCCTGGGGGAAGTGAGGTGGAGGAGGCCTGAAGGTACTGGTCTCTCTCTTTCAAGGGCGTGTCTCCAGTAACCTAACTTCCTTGAACTAGGCCTCACCTACTGAAGCTTCCACCACTTCCTGGTAATACCACAGGTTAGACCAAGCCTTCAACACACCAGTCTTTGGATGACACTCAAGATCCAAACAGTATCAAATAGGATGAGAACATAATATTGTTCCCAGAAATCACCCGTCTCCCCATCTCTGGGGTGCTGCCTGGCTGGCCCACCAGTAATAGTGAGTGTGCCCTCCTAAGAGAGCCAACCTCTTTCCCAACTAGAGCTCACTTTAAAAAGTGTGACCAGCCAAACACCAAGGGCCCACGACCCTCACAGTCTTTACTTTGGTTCTTACATCATAGAAGTGGAAGTCGCTAGAAACCAGTTTTTTCTGATTTAGGTGTTTCTTTTTGTCGACTCTAAAAGAGAGAGTAGAAGTCACTTTTCAGAATGTTTGGTACCCAATCAAGATTTGGGTGACTATTGTTGAAAATCTAGATGCTTGGGGATGGGTGTTAGCATGTTTAGTGAGCAGGAGACCCTGGGCTCCCTCCCAGCCCTGCGAAATGCTGTTCTTAGTTATTATTGTTATTGTTAATCATTATTATTGGTAATAATAATAATAATAATAATAATAATAATAATAATTGGTTTTTCGAGACAGGGTTTCTCTGTGCAGCCCTGTCTGTACTGGAATTTGCTCTGTAGACCAGGCTGGCCTTGAACTCACAGAGATCTGCTTGCTTCTGCTTCTGCCTCTGCCTTCTGCTTGCTGGGATTAAAGGCATGTACCATCACCACCCAGCATGACTGTATATTTTTACACTTAAATATGTAATAATAGGTTTTTCACAGAAAAAACTTAAAATCTTTTATCTCATCCTATAGACTTTTTAATGTGATTCCCTCCCTACGTCTCCAGCTTTTTTGATACATTTGTGTGTGTGTGTGTGTGTGTGTGTGTGTGTGTATGTGTTGCTACACCAACTCTTATTTGTCTTTCAAGGCTCATCCTAACATTTCTCTGTGCCCGAAGCATCTTAGACATACTTCAGGGTCTTGAACAGAATCACTCGATTCTAAATCCAATACTTTCTCCGGTACACTTGTAACTTGGAAGCATGTCACGGTATCAGGAAAGAAATCTGGTTTAATTCATTGAAACAAGCACGAGCTATAAGCCACAATTTGACTGTGACGCTAGACTGAACCTTGGGACTGCTGATGGCCTGTTGTGTCCTATACGGCTTGCTTGGATAAGTTAAAGCCAGATGTTACTAGCCACGCACTCCCACCAACGACCAGCAAGTTATCACACATTCTAATGGCTCAGGTGAATCCAGACTGCTTTTGTGTGATTTGGGTGCCAAACCGATGCTGCAAACTTTAGTTTCACTAAAGTAATGAAAAAAAATCAAAAACAGCCATTGGTATAGCGGATTTGATCATGATTAGAACCGGAGAAGAGAAGCAAACAATTCCCTGATGCCTGGAAATCCCCTGTTCTCCATGAAAATCTCTGAGCACAACATGGGTACCACACCCCTCACAACCTAGTAAAGATCCAATCCTCGAGCTCAGAGAAAGGATGCTTTGACAATCTGAGCTCCCCTCCATCCATTGACCGGTGAGTTCAATTTCCAGCTCACTCCGGAATGGTCTGGCTATTGTGGGTGTTATTGTGTAGGAAAATAGCTGGTTTTTCCTACAACGTTGAAAGCTCACTGGGAGCAAAGAACCCCTGATGCCTCTCGCAAGGCTTTGACTCTTCCGTAGCCTCCCAAGTTTATGTGTCTAGAGGTGGGGGTCTTTGAAAGGCGAATGGCTTGTGTAGGCTCGGATCTAATCAGTGACTCAGCTCACTGACAGGGTCATAGAAGAATGGGGTTGTGAGGAGGGGCTTGGCACTCGCTGCTTCCTGACCCTCAAGATGAGCTGAGCAGCTTTGTTCCACTGTGTGCTTGTTCCCTGCCGCGATAATCCATGGAACCAGTGACTGTGGACAGAAACCTCTGAGACCATGAGTCCAAATGAATTTTTTCCTCCTCATAGGTTGGTCATCTCAGGCATTTTTGTCACATCAGCAGAAAACTTGCTGTGATGCTATGACAGAGTTTCGTGGTCTCCGCATCGCTGTCGTTGTAGGCTGGGTAACTCTTCCCCGCCTTTCCCTGCCTCCTGGCGAGTACAGAGTAGGGAACTCTCCTCTGTGGTGTAAGATGACGAGGGACCGCTCTGGTGTCTATCCCTAGGGGCCAGCAGCAGTCCGCCTCACCCGGTTCTGCCAACAAATATGTCTCAGGTGTGCCAAAGGTTCATCTCCACCCCTCTGTATTGTCACCAAAGTGTCCTAGCTGAGAAGCATCACTGTGAGGTTTTAAAAGTGAGGCAATAAGCTGGGTGGTGGTGACGCACACCTTTAATCCCAGCACTCGGGAGGCAGAGGCAGGCGGATCTCCATGAGTTCGAGGCCAGCCTGGTCTACAAGAGCGAGTTCCAGGTCAGCCAGGACTACACAGAGTAGTGTAGGCATTAAGAACAAGAAGGGAGGCCTGCCGTCTTCCCAAGTCTGCTACACTGCACTGATGTGGCTTTGCACAGGCCATGCTACAAGAGTTGAGGGTGGCTGAGATGTGGGCCTGGGTTCATGGCAGAAACGCATTAGCTTTCCGTCACTGTGATAAAAACGCCTGGATAAAGAACTCCAAAAAGTGAAGGTTTATTTTGGTTTATGGCATCAGAGGTTTCAGACCGTGATTGCTGGGCTGTGCCATTTTTGGTTTGGTAGGTACCATATGTCACGGCAGGGATGTGTGGTGGGAAGAGATCAGTGTGCCTCATGCTGGCTAAGATGGAGCCAGAGAGGAGAGCGGAGAGCAAGGAACCAGGGTTCAATCAACCCAACAACTCCTCAAAGAACACTTCTTCTCCAGCGACCTATCTTCCACGAGGCCCAGCGTCCTAAGGGTGCCCTCATACCCTATAGCAGCACAAGCCCTTAGGGGGCATAGTGAAGCTCCAAACCCACAGAACCCATGAGAAGTTCCAGAGGAAGATGGCTGATGGGGAGTTCTAGGTTCCTCTAGAACTCAGGAGAACAGAACCCACTGTCTAGGTCAGTAGTTTTCAATTTATGAGTCGAGACCCACTTTGGCAAACCTCTATCTCCAAAAATATTTACATTACAGTTCATAACAGTAGCAAAATCGCAGTTACGGAGTAGCAACAAAACAAATGTTATGGTTGAGGGTCACCACAACATGAGGAACTGCACTAAAGGGTCACAGCATTAAGAAGGTTGGGAATCACTGGTTGGTGGTTGGTGATAGGTGAGATGGAACATTGGTGTGTTGTAAGAAATACAGATGTCAGTCCATCCTACTGAACCGAATTCCAAAGAGGCGAATCACTTGCTCCTTGGGAAGATCACACTTGGGGAGAGGTGGAGCTGTAAATCCTGGGAGGGAAGACTTTAATGCACTTGGAAATCAGGCCTGAAATACCCATAATGTTTGTCAGTCCAGATTTCGGTGTCCTTAAGTAAGTGTACAGGGCGTGGGGAATGAAATATGGCAGGTATTTGATTTAAAAAGCCTGCACAGATTTAATGTCCTGATAAAATGTATTAAATCTTTTAAGGTTTTAATGAATCTAGTATGTGTTTCATAAATCAAGATCTCTGCTAAGCCGTCTCCTGGTTTAATAAGAGCAAACTAGGAAATTGCTCTAAGCAGAAGCAAAATGCATTTATATCACACTGAAAAGTAATAGATTTTTAAGCTGAGGGGGTCTTTCTGGGCCTTTTAAGCTGTTTGCTTATTACATTGCTCCAACTCCTCCAAATATTAAACCACAGGCAAGCATGTGCTTAACCGTATCAAGATGTGGACTAGTACAAAGGTAAATCTTCTTTGTAAGAGGAAAGAAAGCGAAACCAGTGTTTCCTTCACGTCTTAGCCCTCAGACGAGGACCATCCTGATTTCTGAACTTAAACTTGGCTTTGTGGATCTCCCTTAAGGTGAGGGTTAAAATAGCGTTTTCCCCCTTCTGTTCTTGGGGTGGCACTCAAGTACTTGTTCATGCTACTATGCCAGTGCCCTACTTAGGAGCTGAAGCAGGCACCCTGCTTTGGAAATCTTTCTTGATGATTTTAAGCTTTCTCTACTCGGATTGCTCTGACACCCTCACCCCCTAAACACATTTCAGACTCACACAGTGAGTATGTAAAATCGGTCTTGAGATTTACAGCTGACCAGAGTGGTTGCCAAGGGTGATGGACCCAGATGCAGCTGTCCAGCGCAAGCCTTCACACAATCATTCGCCTCGCTCTGCCGCCTAGGCTGTGTGTGAGGTTTGTCCCTACTCCTCTTCCTCCTTCCGGTTCTACTGCTCAAGCTCCAGGGTGGCTATGGAGAGACCTTGGGGACCTAGGTGTCACAGATGAGTATCTCCAGCAAGGCAAGCCAGCACCCCACTCCCCAGCTTCCTTTGTAGGTGGGTGAGGTTCGGGGTGAGATGGTGGTTGGAGAGTTGGGGGAGGTGGCGGTGGAGGAATGAAGGGGGGTAGGGCTTGAACATTCCAGCGCACAAAAGCTGGCAAGGCTCGTGAGCTCTGCAGGGGAGGGTGCAGGCTCCATAAAGCTCAGTGTGGAGAAGCCTGTCCAACCTCATTAGCTGTCACGGGCAACAATACTGATCTGGCAATAAAGGCGATTCCAAACCTGTTGGTCATTAATCACCCGCCTGACAGTTGCGAATGGAAGTGGAAAAACTTCACCCCCTCTCCCGTACCCTCCCCCCCTCCTGTGGCCCACTGGAGTTTAGAGTTTCCTCTGGGTAGATGTGTGGTTCCCTGCTCCGCCCTGGTCTCTTCTCCCATGGCGGCTTTTCCAGGGCCCTTTGCAGTGTAGAGAGGCCACAGGACGGCAGAGCCTGGAAGCCCAGCAGTGCTTCTGCGCACAAGGATCAGAGGGGAATGAGAAAGTTGGAAGGGGCCTAGCCTCCAGAGCCTACCTTGTGCCCTTGGCAGCCATGAGATCTGGAGGCTTGTCATCAGTTTTCTAGGCCACCTTTCCATACCCCCCGGGTCTCCGCCACCGAATGCCAGCATCCTTTCTTTTATGTTCTTTCTTGGCCCCTACCCTCCACTCCCAAATAAGCAGAATCTGTTCTCAGGGAAACTTCATCACCATCTTTTCCCCTGCATCTTTTCCATTCCCAGAGGCCCTTGTTCTTCCCAGGTTCATTCCTAGTAGGGGCATATGGTGAGAAGAGGTGTCTGGTTTGAGAGAGGGAAAGTGTGTGTGTGTGTGTGTGTGTGTGTGTGTGTGTGTAGTGACAGAGGTGTGGGGGAGCCCCTGAAGTCAACTCACACGGAGAGCGGCCTGGCTACATGCTCGGTCCCTCTGGCTTATATGCGCAGAGAAAGGGCCCAGAGGAAGAAAGCGGAGTGCAGAGAATCCTCCCACGGGTCATCTAGGGGACAGCCTGGTTCTTAAGGTCACATGGCAGGTGCTCCAGAGCCCTTTACCAAGTTGCCACTTGGAAGGAGGACATTGGACTTCTGCTCTGTCTCACAGCAGGTAGAGGGACACGGGGTGTGAGGGTTAGCCAAGACGTTCTGAGACAGTGGCCTCAGAGTGCTGCTATGCTCGGGCATTGGAGACCAAGCGGATTGCTAGTGCCAAGGAGGGAGGAATTGCGACATAGTTTCCAGCGGCTGGAAATAGCCGTTTACTTCCCCACACCTTCCTGTGGCCTGGGGTTTCCTAGGGACCAGGGGCCTTGGCTGCCTTAGTTGGTGCTGTCTGCTCTGTCTGTGAACTGACTTCTCACTACTCCTCAGAGCAGTAGGAAGAGGATGGCAGCTTCTGGTCGCAGTTGGTTCGTAGAGCTTCCTCTGAGGAGAATAAAATGGAGAGGACTGTGAGGCGGACCATAGTACTTCAGCCCATTTCCCAATTTCTTGCACTTCCTTATTTCTCTTGCCCCTTATGTTTTCTCTAATCCTATGCTTATGGGGTTTTTTTTTTGGGAGTGGGTGGGTGTGGGGGGGTTCAAGACAAGATTTCTCTGTAGCTTTGGAGCCTTCCAGCCTGTAGACCAGCTCGGTCTTGAACTTACGATTAAAGGTGTGTGCCACCACTGCCGGGCCCTATGGTTCTTCTTTTTTTTTATTTTTTAATTTTTTGGTTTTTTTGAGACAGGGTTTCTTTGTGTAACAAGCCTAGCTGTCCTGGAACTAACTCTTGTAGACCAGACTCACAGAGATCCACCCACCTCTGCCCCCGAGTACTGGGATTAAAGGCGCACACCACCACCACCTGGCTCTATGGTTCTTCTTAACCCCAGCTACACATCACAGTCACTTTGAAAATATACTGTTGCCTGGGTCTTATTTCCATGCACTGATATATGCATGTATGCACACAACATACATACATACTTTAATTCTCTCTCTGTCTCTTACCTTCCTTGCTTTCTCTCTGTCCTAGGGAACCACCTCACCTGAAATATCTCCTCTTTTCTTTACCCGGTAACTCATTAATAGCTTGTTTGCATTTACATAAGAAAAGAGACAAAAAGCATGGTTCTTCGCTGGGTAAATAATTCACATATACACCTTAGAGAGATCTCTTCTATTATTTTATTTTAAATAATGTATATGTACGTGGGTCTGTGTGTGGGATTGCGTACATGAAGATCAATGGCTGCAGAGCCCCGAGGTGTCAAATCCTTTTGGAGTAAGAGTTACAGGCAGTAGTGAGTCACCTCGTGTACATACTGGGATTAGAACTCAGGTCCTCTGAAAGAGTGATATGTGCTCTTAATTTCTGAGACATCTCCACAGCTCCCATATATATACATATACTCTTTTTTCCATGTGTTTTTACTTTAAGGCTTGGTTTGAAATGGTGCTGCAGAGCCAAGAGGGGAAAGAAGCAGAGAGCAAACCTGGAATGTTGCGTGGAGGAAGAGGGTTGGGACTGAGCGTTGGTTGGTGGCAAGGGTTGGGGAAGGGGGCAACAAGAGTCAAGGGTGCCACAGCCCAGGGAACAGCAATGGCAAGGCAGCAGGGACTGGGATGTTTGGGTGTGCGCTGGGGACAGGAGATAGCATGAAGGATGGGGTAGAGGATACCTTAAGTCCTTTCTCCTCCTTCTTCCTGAACCTGTTCCTCCTAGGAGCCCACAGCAGCACTGTGAGTCTCCCTTGCCAAGTGCTGTCCAGGAGCTCCTTCAGGGCTTGAAACTAATGGGTGGCTCTAGGTCTCTTAATCAGCTGTGTTACACAATTCAATACAATGCAAATCAATCTGATTTCACCTAACCCAGTCCAATTTGGCATATATTTATTAAGTGCCCATTATGTACCCATTCTATGCCTTTGTAAGTCTACTAAATAGATAAAGATATTGGCTCTTCTGATCATAGATTCTTTTCTTTTACAATTCTTCTCTCATATATTACATTCCAACTGCGGTTTCCCCTCTCTCTCCTCCCCTGAGTCCTTATCCCTCATCTTCCTCTCTCCCCAGATCCACATCCCTCTGTCTCCCCTCAGAAAACAGCAAGCCTCCCAGGGACATCAACCAAACACAGAATAGTACGCTACAACAAGACTAGTTACATACCATCGCATCAAGGCTGGGAGGCAAAGTAGGAGGAAAAGGGCCCTTTAAGTAGGCAGAATGTAACATGATGGGCCGGCTTGTTGGGGTTTCCGTCCCGCCCGGTACCCCAACAGCCGGCAAATCCCAAAGAGAAATTACACACAGGACTCCATAAGGTTATAAACTGATTGGCTCATTAGGTCAGGCTTCTTGTTAACTCTTATAACTTATATTAACCCATTATTCTCATCTATGTTAGCCATAATGGCTCCGTACCTTTCTCAGCTGGGCATGTTACATGCTACCTCTTCAGTGGTCTGTGCAGGAGTGGCTGAGGAACCTCTCTGCTTCCCAGAATTCTCCTGTTCTCTTTGCATCACTTCTACTTCCTGTCTGGTTTTCCCACCTATACTGCCTGCCTGGCCAATCAGCATTTTATTAAAATACATGATTGACAGAATACAGACAATTCTCCCACACCATTTCCCTCTTTTTTTTTTTAAACAAAAGAATACCCATAGTTCATTTGTTGGGAATGTGGGCGTAGTATTTCAGGCTACTTCCTGCTGGTTGGGGGCGCTGATAATCTTATGGGGACCTAAAGAAAATTTAGAGTTATAATCAAGTCCTGACTGGAGTATCCTGTGAGTCTTGATCATCTCAGGCAGTAGTCTTGAATCTGTTCTGGATGTAAAACTCAGACATGTGGGCCATCTATTCCTGTCGGAGATTTTTCAGGTGGCCTCCCTTGGTCAAAGGTGATTTTTCTTAACTCTGAATAAATCCAAAGCCTCTCGTTTTCTGTGGAAACAAAAGCAAAATCTCTTCTCCAAAGTAACATACCTTTTGACTTCAATTTTGAAGCCAAGGTATTTTCAAAATGCCTATCTTGGGTTAGTTCAGCATCATTTATAAACAAAAGTCTTTTAGCAGCTGTTGCTCCTTCCTCAGCATTCAAACAATTCAAAGAGAGAATAATAGCATACAGTATTAAGATTCTCTGTTTATTTTCCATCTTTATGCAGCTTTATTTCAACCTCTATTTCTTTTATTTTTACTTTTAACATTTGGCTTTTTGAGACGGGTTCTCTGTATATATCTTTGTCTTGGAATAACTCTGCAGACCAGGCTGTCCTTGAACTCACAGAAATCTGCTTGTCTCTACCTCCCCAGTGCTGGGATTAAAGGCATGTGCTACCACACCTTGAACTCTCAGAGATCTGTCTCTGCCTCCCTGGCATTGGGATTAAAGGCGTGTACTACCACACCTTGAGGTCACAGAGGTCAATCTGCCTCTACCCCTTGAAGTAACAGAGGTCAATATGCCTCTGCCTCCCAGGCATTGGGATTAAAGGTGTGTACCACCACACCCTATTTCTCCCTTTTTTTTCTTTTTTATTTTTAATGACTTTAACCTTTAGCCTCCATATATTTTTAACACACTGTAAACTCTTTAGAGGTTTTCTTTATCTTTGAACCTCTCTTTACTGTATCTCTCTCTCTTTTTTGACTACAAGAGCCTTTAATTTACTAAGCAATATGGAGAGCCATGGCTTTGACAGTTAGATCCAGCTCATTTTTTAACTTTTCAGCCTCATGGCTGAGATATCAGCCAGAGCTGTGTTCACTGCCACAACTCTATGGCGTTTCAAGGTCCTTGTTAGCAAGCAAGCTGCAGCATTCTGCTCACAGACCACACTCAGTCGGACTGCCTGCCTGAAAGAGTCAGAGTTTACCCTGGCAGGACGGCCCAGAAAGACGGCACTTCAAAACAGCGCAGCTTTTTTCCTGCTACGGCTGAAAACCGAAAAGCATGCATTCAACCCTTCATCAACACCGTTTAAGTGCTTCACAGCAGGACCTCCCAAAAGAGCTGCAAGGTTTTGCAGCTAAAGCTGAGTCAGGAAGCCTCTCCTAGACGAGAGCATTTGCTTGCCTCTAGCAAGCAGAGCAGACCCGAGAAATTGCTGCCACCAAGAAACCATGCATAATGCTGTTATTTTGTTCTAGAATTACTTCCCAAGTTGTCTCAGGCTTTATGTGGATACAGTTGTCCACACGTTGGCGCCATTTGTAACATGATGGGCCGGCTTGTTGGGGTTTCCGTCCCGCCCGGTACCCCAACAGCCGGCAAATCCCAAAGAGAAATTACACACAGGACTCCATAAGGTTATAAACTGATTGGCTCATTAGGTCAGGCTTCTTGTTAACTCTTATAACTTATATTAACCCATTATTCTCATCTATGTTAGCCATAATGGCTCCGTACCTTTCTCAGCTGGGCATGTTACATGCTACCTCTTCAGTGGTCTGTGCAGGAGTGGCTGAGGAACCTCTCTGCTTCCCAGAATTCTCCTGTTCTCTTTGCATCACTTCTACTTCCTGTCTGGTTTTCCCACCTATACTGCCTGCCTGGCCAATCAGCGTTTTATTAAAATACATGATTGACAGAATACAGACAATTCTCCCACACCAGCAGAAGAGTCAGTGACCATCCTCACTCCCTCTGTAAGGCATCCTAGAAGAACACCAGCTACTCAGTCAGAGGTCCTGAGTCAGACCCCTACAGGCTCTCTGATCTCTTAAGACCCCACCGAGTCCCACTCAATTGATTCTGTGAACCAAGTTCTCTTGGTGTCCCTGACCCCTCTGGTTCATCCTGTCCTTCCTCCCCCTCCTCAGCAGGACACCCCAAGCTGAGCATAGATTCTTATGGGGAGACATGGACAACAGTAACATGGTGGCTAATATAGAGACAGATTATATAGTATAATGTGAGCTTGTCGGTGAGGGCGCGCATGTGTGGCTGCATAGTCACTAAAGGCATGAAGTAGAAGCAGCCATTCCTCAAGGTAGTAAATAGGAGGTCAGCCTAGGCCTCCCTAAGAAGGAAGACTTGAAGGAAATAAAGAAGTCGTCTAGTGGATACTATAAGAGGAGTGAAGAGAAGTGAAGGCCCCAGGTCTGAGCATGCCTAGCATGGTTGAGAAATAGCATGGTAGTGTAAACGGAGACTGCTCATTCATTTCCTGGCCACTCATACCCAATAATCACATGGAAACTATATTAATTACAACACGGTTTGGCCTATTAGCTCAGGCTTCTTATTAACTAACTCTTACAACTTAAGTTAACCCATTTCTATTAATTTGCGTTTCACCATGAGACTGTGAACATGTAGTTCACACCTATAACCTTAATACTGAGAAGGCTGAGGCAGAAGCATACCCAAGAGTCCTAGGCCAGCCTGCGCTACACAGTGAGCTCTAGGCAAGTATGAACCACAAAGTAAAACCACACTTTGAAGTAAAAAAGAATATGAGTGCTCCAAAAGTCAGATTTCATTGAGATGCCTAAGTTCTGCATATTTGCGGAGAAGAAGAAGAAGAAGAAGAAGAAGAAGAAGAAGAAGAAGAAGAAGAAGAAGAAGACGAGGAGGAGGAGGAGGAGGAGGAGGAAGAGGGGGAAGGGGAAGGGGAAGAAGAAGGAGGAGGAGAAGGAAGAGGGGAAAGGGGAAGAAGAAGAAGAAGAAGAGGATGAGGAGGAGGAGGAGGAGGAGGAGGGCTGGGTGCAACAACTTAGTGGTAGAACACTTGTCTAGCATGCATGAGTCTGCATGCATGATACCATGAGACTGTGGCTTACTGGAAAGTTTCTGGCTGATGTCCTTCTCCTTCAGCAGCTACATGGTGTCTCTCTGACTCCACCTGCTCTCTCTCTCTACATCTCTTCCATCCTGGCTACATTTTGCACTGCTATAGGCCAATGCAGTTTCTTTATTAACCAGTGGTAATAAAACATATTCACAGCATACAGAGGGGAATCCCACATCAGCAAGGAGACCATGTGGCTAGCAGTGAAGCCAATGAAGGAGACCATGGTGAGAGAAATTAGAGATGGGACAGGGCGTTAGAACATAAATGGCCTCAGAAGCCACCTTGATCTTTATTATGAGGTTTCTAACCACTGAGTAGCGTGATCTAACTTGTGGCATTCAAGGATCTCTTTGGCTGTTAAATTAAGAATAGATGAATGGGAGTTTGGAGGAATAGAATAAGACCAAGACAGGCTGATTGTGTGTGTGTGTGTGTGTGTGTGTGTGTGTGTGTATGTTTGTACATGCATGCATATTCATGCTAGGGACTGTTGTCAGGAACTCATGCATGCTAGACAAGTGTTCTACCACTAAGCTGTTGCACCCAGCCCTCCTCCTCCTCCTCCTCCTCCTCTTCTTCTTCTTCTTCCCCTTCCCCCTCTTCCTTCTCCTCCTCCTTCTTCTTCCCCTTCCCCCTCCTCCTCCTCCTCCTCCTCTTCTTCTTCTTCTTCTTCTTCTTCTTCTTCTTCTTCTTCTTCTTCTTCTTCTTCTTCTTCTTCTTCTTCTTCGCAAATATGCAGAACTTAGGCATCTCAATGAAATCTGACTTTTGGAGCACTCATATTCTTTTTTACTTCAAAGTGTGGTTTTACTTTGTGGTTCATACTTGCCTAGAGCTCACTGTGTAGCGCAGGCTGGCCTAGGACTCTTGGGTATGCTTCTGCCTCAGCCTTCTCAGTATTAAGGTTACAGGTGTGAACTACATGTTCACCAGGGCTCGAGTGTAAGATAAATTTGTGTGTGTGTGTGTACATCTCTGTGAGTGTATCTGCATCATATATATTCAGGTACTCAGTGGAACTCAGAAGAGGGTGTTGGGTCCTCTGGACCTGGAGTTGCAAACTGATGTGAGATGCTTGACAGGGTGCTCTTAACCACTGAGCCATCTCTCTGGTTCTTCATTTAGATTTTGGGCTTGACCAGGAAAATCTCAACATTCAGGGTTAGTTTCAACCGTTATTTCCCTTTGCTATAGTTTGGACTTGACATGCTCCCTAAAAGCCCATGTCTTGAGGGCTGCTTGGTTTCCAGCCTGTGAGGGTACTAGGAGGTGGTTGAGGCATTACAAGGTGGGACCTAGTAGCAAGGCGTGCCCTTTGAGGGGATAACGAGAAACTAACCCCTTTCTCTCTGCATCACAGCTGCCATGGAGTAACCAGGCTGCCTCTGTCATGCATTCCTGCCACTATATACTACGCGCTACAGGCCCAAGTCAAAGGGCCAAGTGATCATGGACTAGAGTCTCACCGCAGGCCCAAGCAACAGGGCCAAGTGACCGTGGATTAGAGCCTCTGAAGCTAGGAGTCAAATCTTTCTTCTTCATAAGCTTATTTATCTCAGGCACGTTATCACAATGGTTGAAAACTGATGAACCCCCTGCCTTCATCAGTACGTAAAGACGTGTCAACGTCCTGTACAGAAGGTCACAAGCTTTTCAAGATGGACGTGAGCAAGGCAGCACAGTGCAATAGGCATGCATCCTTCAAAGTGGCCATCTGGAATGGGCAGTGCTTGTTTTGCTGAGTCCTGCTGTGCACATCTGTAATGGCAGCACTTGGGAGGTGGAAGTAGGAGGATCGAGAGTTCAAGGCCAGCCTCAGCTTTATAGTGTATTGGAGGCCAGGCTGGGCTTCAGAGTGAGACTTTGTCTCAAACAATCATGTGACATTTATCACTTCTGCGTTTCCCTTACTGCTGAGCTGGGGCTTGGCAGAGAACACACTCAATAAGAACCTGGGGAGCAGAATTAAACTGTGGGCATGTTAGTGTGGTGTTCATTTGCAAGGCCGTATTAGAAATTCCATTTGGACGTCTAAATAAAGCTTTAAAATTGCTTTGTGTGCCAAAATATTTTAATATCTTTTATTTATTATTTTGCAATCTCATACATGTACAAAATGTATTTTGATCATATTCACTCCCCCCAACTCTTCCCTCCCAATGCCCCTTCAGGAACTTCCCAAGACACCCCTGACCCAATTTCAAGAGCTCTCCCTTTCCTTCCGTGACTCTCCTGAGTCTGTGTGCAGGAATGTAGACTGAGCTTGCTGGCTAGACCCTTGTGCAGTAAACTATGGGGCAATTCCTGAGAGCATCGGCCATGTTGTGTCTAGAAGACAGCATTTTACATTCTCCTATGATGTCCCCTGAGCTTTTGGGGGATTGATATAGATGTCCCCTTAGAATGGAGCACTCAACGGTCACTTAGTCTCAGCACCTTTGGAAAGACACTCTCTCTGGCCAAGGGTGAGAGAGTATCTGCAATGTATGGGTTTGAAAGATAGTTGATGTATGTCTCTCTTGGGGTTCTCCTTGTGACCCACAGAATCAGCTGACCTGAGCTACTGGGAGCCCACTGACTCTGAACTGACAGCAGGGGAACCTGCATAGGACCAAACTAGACCCTCTGAATGTGGGGGACAGTTGTGAGACTGGGGCAGTCCCTGTGGCCACTGGCAGTGGGACCAGGTTTTATCCCTAGTGCTTAAACTGGCTTTTTGGAACCTATTCTCTTCAGAGGGATACCTTGCTCAGCCTGGATATAGTGGGGAGGGCCATGGTCCTGCCTCAAAGTGATGTGCCAGACCTTGTTGACTCCCCATGGGGAGCGTCATCCTTTCTCAGGAGTGGATGAGGGGTAGGAAGGGGAGAAGGTGGGCGGAGTGGAAAGAGAGGAGGGAGTGGAAACTGGAATTGGTATATAAAATGAGTAAAGATTGTTTAAAAAAACAAAGAAGAATAATTAAAGTTTTTTAGTTTATCTCTAGTGTGTGTGTGTGTGTGTGTGTGTGTGTTGTGTAGGCCAGAGGACAACTTTGTGAAGTTGGTTCTCCCCTTCCACCTTTCTAAGTGGGAACCAAACTTAGCTTGCTAGTTTATGGCAGGCAAACACCTTTAGCGACCGAGCCATCACACAGCCCTTTTAAAAGACAGGACCTCACTAGGCATTCCTGCTGGTTTTGAAATTGTATTTCTCCAGCACCAGTCCCAAGTACTGTGATTGCCTGTGTGCACACACACCAGCTTGGCTCAACTCTAGCTAATGTTGAGGGCTAAACTAATTTTGTCTTCTTCCAGAGAAGTGAAATGCACACACACACACACACACATACACACATGCACACACGCACACACGAGGGTGGTTTTACTTTCTGACGGCTTTCCTGCTAAGCCTCTCACAACTCTATTTAAGTGAATACCCGGCCGCTGCTAGCACACAGTGGCTTCTGTGGGTGTCGGTCATTGGAAGGACATAAAGAAATGGATGCTTCCATCATGGCTCTCATGTCACCTCCCATCTGGTGAGGAACATAGGGCCCTGAAAACAACAGCACACTTCCAGGCCACTTCACTGGCCGGGACTCCAGTGAGCGCGAGTGTCTCCATAGGTCCAGGTGCTAAGAGTCCTTAAAGATGCTTTAGGAGGGGCTGGAGAGATGATTCAGCAGTTAGGAACACCCAGAGGACTAGGTTTCAATTCCCAGCACCCACATAGTGGCTCGCAACTGTTCTAAACTCCAGTCCGAGGGGATCCAATAGACACACATGTAAGCAAAATACCAATCCCCATTAAATGAAAATAGATCATTAAAAAAAAATATATGTTTTAGTGAGTTTTAACATCTCTCATTTTCGTAGTTCTCAAAATTATTCTCTAATAAAATCAGTGTCTGAAAAGGATATGGAAAATCAACCGTCTCATGCCATGTCTTATTCTACATATCAGTACAAGTGACTTTGGTTTAGCTGTGACTCAAATGCCCGAAGAAAACAGCCTAAGAGAAGAGGCTTATTCCGGCTAAGGATTTGGCAAGGAAAGCATCGCAGCAGGAGTGTGTGGCCAGACTGTTCACATAATTGCTGACCAGGAAACAGAGACTGGCCAGAGCTAGGGCCCTGGGTTGTATCTTTCAGAAGCCTACTCCTGGGGATCTCCTAGAGGTCACTTCCTAACGGGGCAGTCAGCCTCCCCAAATCCTGCCATAGGACTGTGACTGTGAGTCTGTTGGGGGACATTTCTATCAAATCACAACATTCTCCAAGGAGGAAGATGGAGGCCAGTAATGGGGCATGATCACTTGGAACACAGAACTAGAACCCGGGACTCTGGGTGGCAGAAGTCATAGGAACATTAGCTATTACAGGGAGAGAAGCTGGTGCCCAGTAGGTAGAGGCCCTAACTGTGTGTGTGTGTACTGGTTTCTGAGAGGAGAGGCTGAGGTGGGAAGGCATGGCAGTCTGAACTCCAGCAGGGGCACCCCTAGGCAAGTCACAGTTGGAAAATACTGTTAATTCTTGTTTTCTGAGGCACACAGCCCTCCCACAGTTGGAGGGTTTGGATCAGGGCAATCAAGGGAGGCTAGGAATGCCTGATGGGTTGAACTTTAGCTGGCAGCAATTATACCAGGCCTCAGTAATGAGCTGAATTCCTCAGTGTGGGGTCCTTAGGTTCCAACCATTGGACTTGAACAAAGACCAGAGCTGGGACACCCACAGGAGAACGTCGCCTGCCCCTGCCCCTGACCTGAGCCCTTCAGTGTACAGGGTAACCATGCCTTGCAAAGTTTCTCAGTGTATTCTCATTGTAGCCAGAGGACCAGGACTAAGTTTTCTCTCCTCCTCTCTAACGCTTTCTCTCACCAGCCCTCCCTTCCACTCACTTCCATTCTTAAATCCCCTTCCCTCCCCTCCCCTCCCCTCCCCTCCCCTCCCCTCCCCTCCCCTCCCCTCCCCTCCCCTTCCCTTCCCTTCCCTCCCTTTTCCACGTAGCTCAGGCTACCCTTGAACTGAAATTCCTCTTGCCTCAGTTCCTCAAGGCTGGGATTACTGGCAAGCATCACCACATCTGGTCCACAGAGGATTTTTTCTTTTTCTTTTTTTAAATGTAGAACAACAGTGGGTTCCTCTCATGTTCTCGGACCAGGCTTGCTGTTCCATGCAGTGTCTTGGCCAGTGCGCCCGAGGACATCTCTCATCTACAATGTGTATACACAGTTACTTCTGGGCTCAAGTGAAATCACAGCTGCAGAATTGTGAGTCTAGAGTAGAGTCCTAGAGTCTGCATTACGGTAGGCTGCCAGGCCATGGGGATGTGGCAAGTCTTCTACAATTGGGGGTACAGGCCTTGAAGGTAGTTAGTGGGAGTTAATTCATAGGAATTAATGTTCCCCAAGTCATCCCCTGGAAGATGGCCCTCTCAATGCTTTCCCGGTGAAAGGAACCTTTCGGATCCCTTTACACACACTCTGGGTTTCTGGATGTTTTTTCCAGCCCCTGTAGGTTGGCCTCTATGAACACCTTTGTGGCATTTACCGTTTTTTTTTCCCCTCAGCATCCATTGTCTAGATTGTTCTACACGTCCATTTGTTCTTCTCCCCGCCCCACCCCGCCCAGCTAGATGGCTAGTTCCTTGCGTGCCACTAGCTTCCTTCTGTCCTTGTAAGACTCTGGAGGGAGAGCCAGTACTCTATAGCCCTTGGTTCCCAGAATTGATCTGCTCTTTGGAGCCAACATCTTCTCTTCTAAGTCCCGTGTTACTTTGCTCAGTTGGCCCAAAGAATCTATGCCAGGCCTGTCTCTCAGCCCCTATTGCCTGGGATGTTGTTTCTAGAACAATAAGATGGATTCAGCCCATCTCCCAAGAGAGTCCTGAGTTCCGGAATGGAGGTGACATAGTTTTCTTTTGGCAAAGGAGAAACCGCCCAGTGAGGCAGGCCAAGGCACCATTGATCTGAGTCCAGTGAAAAGTGGCTTCTCAGGAGCCCCGGAGCCTGGTCCACTTCTGGGCAACTTCTTTCAATTTCCTTTCATGTGTTTTAACTTCACAAATGTGCCAGCTTCCAGCTGCCTCTCAGAGACAGTGTCAGGGAGAGTGGTGTGGTAGGGAGGGGCCACAGTAGGGCATTGATATTGTTGGATGGGCAGGATTCATCCTATTGGGGTCAGAGGTTCTAATGTATAGGTAGGCAGAGTCAACACAAGCCCTTACAGTGATAACCCAGCCCTGCACATTAAAGTAGAGAAACACACTGCCCACAAGAAGGCAAACTCACACTAGGACATCTTGCTCCCCCCATGCACATACCTCTCTCTCTCTCTCTCTCTCTCTCTCTCTCTCTCTCTCTCTCTCTCACACACACACACACACACACACACACACACACACAAACATGCATGCACACGCGCACGCACACACATACACAGTTAACCAATTAAGTCCATCGAGCACTATTTGCAGATGATGGTGTGGAATTGTGCTGGAGTCGTGTCCGGCCTCATTAAACGTCAGGCTTAACAATACGGCACTTGGCAATCACGGCTGCTCCGTGGCTGTTAGTCATTAATCACCATCTGACAGACCTGAATTGGAAACGAGGAGCTGCTCACATGTGCTCTGTGTACCTCCTTCCTGTCTTGGTAATCAGCTTCAGAGAAGTTTTTTTTTTCTTCCAACTCCCCGAATGTGAGGGCCTCTGGTCTGACAAGAGCCAGAGGGTCACTAGGCTTGTCCCGTTCCCCCGACCCCTACCACCGGGAAAGAAGCTGAGGTCCTAGGGGGAAGAGCATACATAAGAGGTGAGGTGAGCGTATTGTTGTATTGTTTTTGGTCTACTCTTTCCCTTGTAGGTGTGGTATATATATATATATATATATATATATATATATATATATATATATATATATATATAATCTATCTATCTATCTATCTATATATCTTTGTTTTTCTATTCTGGCCTCATGGGCAGGAAAATTATTACTTTTTCCCTGAAGAGATCTTGAGAACAGGAGGGAGCTTGGTTGGTGCATCTTTCCCAAGTTGCAGGCATAGACCTGGTTTGCTGGCAGATGCGCGCCGCTCATTCCAAGCATTGCTTCTAGTGGGTTAGACTGCATTGCAATGTGCCTTCCAGGTCTCACTGCAGAATTCAAAGGGCCCAGACTAGTTTTTCTTTAGAGTCCTATTTTTAGCACACTTTCACTGTCTCGTTCATTCTCTTGTAGTTTTTTAAAGAAAACATTTCATAGTCAAGAAATATCTATGGGCCCTTGAGATGGCTCAGGGCTTAAAAGGAGCTTGCCACCAGGCTTGATGACCTGAGCTCAATTCCCTGTACTGACTCACGTAGTGAAAGGAGAGAATCGACTCCCACAAACCATCCTCTGATGTTTTCATGTGCACTGTGCCTTGTACGTGCACACACACACACATACCCACACTCCCACACATATAAACACACAATAAATAATTTTTAAAAAATCTAAAAAGTGATGTGGGATGCCCCTCTGTATGCTGTGAATATGTTTTATTACAGTTGATTAATAAAGAAACTGCTTTGGCCTATGGCAGGGCAGAATATAGCTAGGTAGAAAATCCAGGTAGAGATACAGAAGAAGAAGGGCAGGGTCAAGAGAGATGCCAGCCGCCGCCAGAGAAGCAAGTTGTGAGGTAATGAGTCATGAGCCTCGTGGTAAAATGTAAACTAGTAGAAATGAATTAATTTAAGTTGTAAGAACTAGTTAATAATAAGCCTGAGCTAACAGGCCAAAGAGTTTGTAGTTAATATTAATCCTCAGAGTGGTTATTCAGGAACTGGTGGGCGGGAGAGAAACATCAAGTTCCAAAAAAGTAGATATCTGTCCTCCACTCCCAGGAACTGCTTTTCTTGGGAACGTGTTTGTGGCCTGGCACAGGCTCACCTTTTAATGATCTCACCTTTGCTTTCAGACCCTGATTCTGGTTACCTGAGGTGGGATTTTTATCCTGTTAGCGGGCACGAATGTGTAAAAGGAAGTTTCTGTCCTGTAAGCTGCTCCCGAGTAAACACGCAGAGGCTTAATATTAATTATAAATGCTCAGCCAATAGCTCAGGCTTGTACTAGCTAACTCATACATTTAAGTTAACCCATTTTTTCCCCTATGCTTTGCCACATGGCTTGATACTTCTTCTCAGTACGACATACCCATCTTGCTTCTCTCTGTGTCTCTCTAGCAACTCCTCTGACTCTGCCCATTGTCTTCCCAGTGTCCTTAGTCTGGTTCTCCCACCCAACTTTATCCTGTCCAGCTATTGGCCAGTCAGCTTCTTTATCAAGCCAATCACAGCAACATATATTCACACAGTGTCAAGGAGTATCCCACACAGGTGCACTAGCAGGACTGTCTCCCCCCCCTTCCATGCTTATTGGAATATTTCTACCTATTTGTTTATTTTTCAGAGACCAAGTCTCACTACATAACCCAGGTGGGCACTGAACTTCCTATGAATCCCAGGATGCCCAAAGGCTCTGGTCATCCTTCCTGAGGGCTGGGATTACAGATGTGTACCGTCCTGTCTGGCAACTATGGTGCTTCCTTACGACTTAATTCTTTCTCTAAGCAACAACTTGGAGGGAACATTTTGCCATTTTTGCACGTTGGTAGAGGAAGGGGGTCTTTGCTGTCCTGTTTAACTTGTCTCCCCTGCACACTTCCAAAGCGTATCGCTGAAGCCTGGCCTGGGCACGGGAGATTGAGTAGAGAGAGGAATCCTGGGGTAACCAATTCCTGGTAGCACCCATGCATGCTTTCTCTCCTCTTTCAATGTTCCACCTGCGCTCTCTCCTTTGCCTTTCCTCCCAGGGGCTCCTCCCCTGTCCACCTGATGACTTCAGTTCAGAGACACAGATGAATGTTTACCTGTAACACGAGGGGGCCGGCTTGTTGGGGTATCTGTCCTGCCCAGTACCCCACAACCGGCAAATCCCAAAGAGAAATCACACACAGGACTCCATAAGGTTATAAACTGATTGGCCCATTAGGTCAGGCTACTTATTAGCTCTTATAACTTATGTTACCCCATTATCCTTATCTACATTAGCCACATGGGCTCAGTACCTTTCTCAGTGTGACAGCTTACATGTTGCCTCTTCGGTGGTCTGCGCAGGAGTGGCAGAGGAACCTCCCTGCTTCCCAGAATTCTCCTGTTCTCATTGTATCACCTCTACTTCCTGTCTGGTTTTCCCACCTATACTGCCTGCCTGGCCAATCTTCATGTCCCCTCTGCCCAGGACAGTGCCCAGCACCTGGTAGGCAACCAATACGTGCTTGCTGTGTCCCCTTAGTTGAAGTCACTGCAGGGGTAAATGGTGTGGGAGAATTTTATTAAAATATGATTGACAGAATACAGACAGAGGGGACATGAAGGTGTAAAGAATAACCTTCTTTTCTTTCAGGAGTTTCTGGTACGTTGCATGAAGATGCAAGGGACATACGTGAGGGTTGCAGAGGAGATAAATAGGAGGTAAGAATGTTTCCAGTGAAGACAAAACTGTCGTAAGAGCTCAGAGGCAAACTGACAGCGTCAAGGGCTGTGGGCGTCTCTGGAAGAAGGTGTAAGTCTTCAAGAGCTTGCTGTATAGCAGCAAACTGTCCCGTTTGCTCCTGTGAGGATGCTGGTAGACAATGTAGGCATGCTGGAGACACGAGGACTTAACAGTAGTAAAGGTCTAGCGTTCTTAGACAATGGGGCCCAGTGCCGTCCTGCTCAATAGTTTGGTTGTGGAACTTCCCTCAAAGACCCATGTGTTAAAGGTTTGGTCCCCTTATTGGAAGCTGGTGTAACCTTTAGGGGTCGGCCCAGTGGAGGGTTTAGGGTTTAGGGAAGATTGTGGGAGTCTACTTTGTTCCTCTTTCTCCCCCTTAATCCCTTCTTCATTTCCTCCCCTACTCTCCTTACTTCTCTCCCCCATCACCTCCTCCTTCTGTCTCCTGATCGTTAATAGAACCCTACTTCATCTTCCTGTTTAAATGCTTTTTTAAATTTTTACTTATTTTTATTTTGTGTGTATGAGTCTTTTGCCTACATGTATGTATGTTAGCCATGTATGTACCTGGTATGTGTGGAGGTCAGAAGAGGGTGTTGGATCCCCCGGGACTGGAGTTATGGACAGTTGTGAGTCATCATGTGGGTGCTGGGAACCAAGCCTGGGTCCTGTGCAAGAACTTCAAATTCCCTTAACTACAAAGCCAGCTTTTCAGCCCCCCAAACTTTATATTTTTTTTTAAAAAAAGGTTGATTATCTCAAGTATTTGTTGTAAGTAAAACCAAAAAAAAAAACCAAAAAAAAAATTAAACAACTAAAGATAGATCTTAGGAGTTTTCCAGAAGTAGGAAACATACTCTTCAATAATTACTTTAAATATTATCTTCTGGGCCAGGCGGTGGTGGCACACACTTTTAATCCCAGCACTCGGGAGGCAGAGGCAGGCAGATCTCTGTGAGTTCGAGGCCAGTCTACAGAGCTACTTCCAGGACAGGTTCCAAACCCACAGAGAAACCCTGTCTCGGAAAAACAACAACAACAACAAAATTATCTTCTGGAAGGAGAGACAATGTTTTCTTCAAGTTATATACTTTCAGCCAGGGGCTTGTAATTGTTCTGTATTGCTGTGCAGGATAACCTGTTGGTTTTGTCTCCCTCAGTGGCTGATTGTAGAGTTAGTTCCAGGAGCTAGAAGACTGCCTAGGGCCTCCCATTGGGCCCTGTTTCACGCTGAGAGACACCCCTTCTGCATACCCTTGCTGCCAGCCTTGAGGGCAGAGGTCCTGCCTTGCCCAGGTTGTTGTGGTCGGTGGCCTCCTTCGGCATTTCCAGACTTTTCCTCTCTTCCCAGGTCATTGCTTGCATGGTTCTGCCAAGGTATAGTTGGTTTCTGAGTTTCTGTCCTTCCATGAAGTCTCAGCTCAAGGTCACAGTCACCAAAGGAGGTTGGTTGACAGTCACTCGCGACTTTTCCAGCCTGACACATTTTTCGCCTGGCCAACCTCATTTAGCCACTGGGTCTTGGTGTGAGAGTCGCGCTCCAGTCAGGCCTTCCGGGGAACTTCGTGCTAGGTTTGGATTCCTCATCACACCTCCTGCAGGACTTACACAGCTCTCGGCCTTGCTCTCACCGTTATCCGACCATTCCCAATTATACATTGATTGGCGTGGGCTTCCTCTCCTTAACCCGTCAGCTGCACGAAGGCGGAAGCTGCAAGTTTTGACTGACTGTTGTCTGCCCAGAGCCAGTTCAGTGCCAAGTCATGCGTGAATGGTGCTGACAGAAAGTGTGGATGGTCTCAGGTTCAAGTGTGGGTTGAGGGGGAATGTCAAAGTTGGTTAGGCATTGACCCGGTAGCCTGGGTATATTCTGAAGTTTCTTTCTCTCTTCTCAGAGAAAAGAGCTAAAAGGGGGACCCTCTGGTTATAGGGACTTGGTTTCTTCCTCAGACCCAGTTTGAGAAAGAAATCTATGAGTGAAAAAAAAAAAGACAGAATAAATTCCCTAGTTGGTGATAGTGGTGTGTGCCTGTAAACACGGTTACTCGCGAGGCGGATTCCTGAACAACATAGCGACAGTCTGTCTCAGAGGGGGAAAAAAGCCACGTGTGCATGGTGGTGAAGACCTGTAATCTTAGTACTAGGGAAACAAGAGACTTGCAAGTTTGAGGCCAGCCTGGCCTAAATAGGGAGATCCTGTCAAAATGATAGAAAGAGAATAAAAGAAAAAAGCAGGAAGCAAGCAAGGAAGGGCAAGTCAAATTCCTAATCCCAACTACCTCTAGCCTGCTTGTTCCTGAAGGGTTCTGAGTTAGAAAGTCTGCTGCTAGTCAACAGGACGGGGGAGGGAGGAAGAGAGAGACTGGGGACGGATGAGGGAGGGTAGGAGGAAGAGAGAGACTGGGGAGGGATGAGGGAGAGTAGGAGGGGAGAGAAGACCCCTGTAGTTTACAGTAGAGTGGGCTGGGGAGGGTGGGGCTTAAAGGATATAGGAGTTCACGGAAACTTCCTGGCTATTTAGGTACCTAGGCCAGAAGGGCTTTCTGCAGTAAGGTGGTTGTTGCTTTAGCTGGTAGTGCCTCAGGGGCATTTGGAGCTGTGGGAAGCACTTCTAATTATCTCCATGGTGACGGCTAGAGCTGTGTCTTCAGTCCAAGGGCCTTCTGCCCTCCACAGGTGCCTTCCTGACTTGAGTGGCTGTAAGTTGTCCCGTTTGAGAAACTCCTAAAGATAAGAAAAACAAATCAGGAATGTGATGTTTTATCTTTTGGGGCCTTTCTCCCCTGAGATCCCTTGAAGGGAAAGCCCACCCTGCCCATGTGGGGCACGGCATACACACAAGGGGCCCATGGGTTACAGTCCTCCACAGTCCCTGCCCAGCTGTCCCTCACAACCCCCACTGCTCAAAAGATGTCCAGGGCGCCCTACTGCCTCAAGCTGGCCCCTCAGCTGTGAGGCTAACTTTTTCCATGTGTGGGGAGGCCCCCATTAGAAGGGGGTGTTGGGGGGACTGGCAGCGATGGTGGTGGTGGAAGAAGTGGGAGTGGAGGGGGCAGTCTGAAGGCTGATGGGAAGGGACTTTTAGGGTGATGCCTGAGAGGAAGCACTGGGGGAGTCAGAGGCAACACGTTCTGGCCTCTTGGGAGGACGGCTGTTGGCACCAGGAGAAATCCATCCAGGGGAGCCAACACTCATTAATCATCTGGGCGGCCGAACTGCCAGCTCCTTTCAAGACCTTTCAAGAAGGGTTTTCACCCAAAATAGAGTTGAAAATGTGCTGGGCCCTACTCAGAATCTCATCAGTCTGGGCATTATGGGAAGTGTCAGGCGGGCTGTGACAGACAAGGCGCACTCTGTTCAAGGGGTCCTGACTCCCACAGCCTGTCATATCAAGCGCCTGATCAAATTTGACAGCTTCATTTGTACCTACAGAATAGATAAAAGGGTCTGTTCATTGAAACAAATGGAGGGGAAGTGGGGGAGGTGAGGGTGAGAGGGAGCATGCATGTGAGTGTGTCTTGGGGGAGGAATGGCCCCCGGGGGGAGGGGCACAAGGGGGAGAGTTCTAGTGAGGTACAAGGGTGCAAGGAAATGTGCAAACAGTTCCCCAACAGTCCGGAGGGGAGGGAGGGAGGAGCTGAGTCCGGGGAGACAGGTGACTGAATATTCGATGTGGGTGAAGGTCCCATTTCGCAGGTGTGACCATGGAAAAGTTCCTGAGAGCTCACTGCGCTCTGGACCCCGATGCTCTAACAGAGCCAGGGAGGTGGTGCCTGTGAGGATGAGAGTCTAGGGTGGGCAGCTGGGACTTGGAAAGTTGGCTGAGTGAGCAGGCGCTCATTTCAAATCGAAATCCCCAAGTGAAGCGCTGCCCCTTTCTCCTGCTGACACCCCTTGGTTATACTACTTCCCTGCACTGAGCCTCTGATCCTCTCCTGTCTGCCGGCTGGGTGGCTGCATCCTGCAGGTGACCCAGAAGTAAAATGAACTGCAGGCTTTAGGCGTCTTTCTGTTCTGCGTACAAGCTGACCAATAGAAGTATTGGGGGCATCCCAGCACCCCTGCATAGTCCTGCTTTGGGTATTGCTCAGGCTCTTCTCTCAGCAAACCCTCGTCTTTCTCTTCTTCTGGGGGGGGGGGCTCTAAGGGTACTCTGAAGCCCTTGCACTTTTGGGGATCCCCTTTGTTTGCCATTATCGCGTTTGCATTATTAGCGTGAGTTTGTGTTTGTTTTTTCATACTGGGTCATAGGCAATCTGATGCAGAGGTTGTGTCCAATAGCATTGAAGACACATTGTGAATTTTCCAGGAAAAAACAAACAAACAAAAACCAGAAAACTTTGTGAGATAGCCTTTTACAGGCTTTGAACTTGGCCTTAAACAGGTCTCATCCCTCAGCTTCCTGAAGACTGGGATTTAGGGTGTCCGACACTGGACTCCAGAAGTCTTTTGTAGCTGGTGATTAGCCCGACACAATTCTATCTTTAGTGTCAGACTCTAGGAGGGGAACCTGTGACCACGGCCTGAAGGCTCCTTTTTGACCTTTGTCTTTGGCGTGTAGGGTCAGAGGTGAGTAAGGCTCTCTTTGCTGCTTCGCCTTTGTGGGTGCAGCCCAGGCTGGGTCTCACAGGGGCTCTTGAGCCCTGCATGCTGCTTTGGCTGATGTGGGCTCCACCTTGGCAATAGTGTGGTAGCCCTGGAGGTGGGAACACAGGCATTGTGATCAGATGATCTTGTTCCTGTCTCTTCATGTGACTTTGCATCAAGATTTATGGAAGGGGATTGTTGATGGAAGCGTGTGTGCAGGAATGCCAGCTCAGAGCCTGATGCACAGTAAGCGTTCAGTTGATGCTAGAGGACAAAGGGCTCGCTCAGGTCCGGCCCCTGTGGCCCAGGCTTTTCCGTTTGAACTTGGAGCACATTCTATTGACAGCACCTGTTGGTGACCATTGATGCCCGTGGCCATTGATCGTTATCACTTTGAGTCAACCTTCAGCTGTAGACCATGAGGCCGTGGTTATCATCAAACACATCAAAACTCCCTGGGCTTTTTGCTAGAGAGGCTTGCTTCTAGGCCACCTCAAGGGCTCAGACCTGTGGTTCTTTGCAAGGAGGAAGCCTCAGCTCTACGGAGGGTGCAGGTCTTGATCTCTGAGTAGCTCTGACTCTTCAACTTTGCCCTTAGTGATGCCAGATTTGGCTGCTGGACCATTACATCCCTGGGGGTGTGAGTGTGTATGTGTTTCTTATAGTTTCTCCCCCCTCCCCCATTTCCTTCCCCTTCCCTTCTGTTTTTGAGACAGGATCTCACTCTGGGATGGCTTAGAACTTCTCATATAGACCAGGCTAGTCTCAAACTTGTGACCTTCTGCTTTTACTCTCTTGGTGCTGGTATTCCAGACCCATACTATCAAAGTCTCACTCTCCCTGTGACTTCAACATCAGCTTTGCCCAGGGAAGCAAGACTTGGTAGGGTTTAGGGAGCCTCTTGTGTGGTGAGATCTGAGGAAGCAGAAGGAAGTGAGCCGAGCTGAACTCCAGCGGCTGCAGGATACCCGCATTTCTTCACTGACCTGGTGTGCCCTAGGAACAATGAGCCAGAAGATGGCAGGGAGGACGGTGCCCGTTCAGCGGCTGACTGGGCTCACCCGCTCCGCTCACTGGGACTATCTGCATATCAGTCTTGCAGTTAGCGGCACAAGAGACACCCAGGGCTATTTTTGGCTTGAAGCATGCAACAATTCATTCGAGATCCTCTGCTGTTGTCCCTGTTAGTCAGGGGGTCCAGTTGATTAGTTAGCAGAGAGTGATGCTTTCTGGCACGTTGGCTTGATGAGATTGAGCCATAGTCCCATGAGTCAATCAAATGCCAACCTAAGCGCCTCTGTGAAACAGTTTTGCAGATTATAGTCGGAGTTCCTAAAATGTGAACTTTATGTTGATCAGAAGGGAGATGGTCTGGGATGTGCCAAGCCTAGTCAGGTGAGCCCTTTGAGAGAGGTTTTAAGCCTCCCTGAATTCATGGCTCCCACCAGCATGTTTGTGATCCTCCCTTCCTGTCTGCTACCCCTACAGACTTCTGATTTGCATAGCTAGCCAATAACTTGGAAGAAGTGTCTGACCACTGCTTTCTAGTTGAAGTGTGGTTGATGGGATGCCTGTCGGTCCATATTGGACACGGAGTGTGAGTGAAGAAGAAAGATCTTCATTGTGTTAAGGCCCTGGGATTTCGGCGTTAATATTCTGCCACCACAGAATCTAGCTATCGAAACAGCATTGATGGGTCCCTTAGTATATCATATGTTAGCTAGAATGTGTCTCTACGCCACATTCAACAATAAGTTCCTTGAAATAAGACTGGTTCCACATCTGTTGAGCCCTAGGTCAGATTATAGTACCAGTACCCTTGATGTCAAGTTAGATTGGCTCCAGGGCCCAAATCCACGGATGCTTGTCTCTTATAGAAGATGGCATAGGATTCTCATATTATCTAGGTACACTTACCCTTTAAACCACCTGTAGGTTACTCATGACACTCGACAGAATGGAACACTGTGTAAATAGTTGTAACACTGTATTGTTTAAGGAATGATGACAAGATTCAGTCCTTGTCATTTTCTATGTCCACGCAGCTCTTAAAAAAATATTTTTGAAGAGGAGCTCACCCCAGAGGTAGAGCGAGCGCTCGCTTTACATTGCTTCTCCTGTACGGCACCCTGAGTCCCAGCCCAGCTGGTTCTACTTGGCATGGGGTAGTCACTTTGTTTACTCATTGATTCGAACCTACCCTCCTGCCCAGCATTGTGGTCCGAGGCAGTTTTGAAGGATGAGTAGCCTCCAGATCAGCCAATTTGGAGATCTCCAAGATATAAGTGTGAAGTGTTTTAAAGTCGGGAAAACCGTGAGATCGTGAGTACAGCCTTTGTGTTTGTTTCTACTGGAGACGGGATCTCATTCCGCCGCCTACGCCGCCTACGCCGCTTACGCTGGAAGTGCATTGCTGGATCTGACAGCATCATCTTCCCGCTTCAGCATCCTATGTACTTGGTGCCACAGCTGGGAGCTCCTACACCCAGTTTTGCACAGTCCTTTAACTATGAAATCTTGGGAAATTAACTTTAAATCTCAGCCTGTCATCAAAGGAAAATGACGGTTTGTCATAAAAATTAAGTAGCAGGGACTGTGGATATAGCTGGGGGGGGGGGAGAGCACTAGCTTAGTGTGTGCCAGGCCCTGGGTTCTAGCCCCCAGCACACACACACACACACAAGGAGGAACCAAGTACTCAGCATATCTTATTATATTAAATGTATATATGATTCAATATATATGTTATGACGAACACAGAGCCATGTTTCCTGATTTCCCCAGACACGCCTGACTTAGAGTTCCACATGTGTGAAGTCGTTGGAAAAGCAGAACCATGCCATTTCCTGTAAGGACCGAGCACAGTCTTGCATATAGCACACGCGCACACACATATGCTCACAAATCCACACCCCCAGGAGAGCAAACAGGATGTGGAGGGACGTGCAAGCACACTTTCTAACTACTCTTTTTAGTCTCAAATCTGGCTCTGATTTAAGCCCCAAGACTACTTCACGTTATGTTCTGAACCGTGCAGAGATGCCCACGGCCCACGCAGAGCAAAGGCTGCCAGTGTGGTTTGATGTTTATCCGCTTCTCCTTTTTCTCTCTAGCTAGTCCCTCTCTCCAAAAGCCATTGGCTGTAGGCTATGAACAACTGAATTCTGTTTGAAGACCTCAGTTTAACCTCAGGATTCTCAAAATTATTTTAAATAATAAATAATTTCTACCCCACCTGAACCATCCCTGAAGTTTTGGAAATGCTCACATCAGCCTATACTGAGCATTTGATTTTAAAAAGATAAGTTAGTAGCAATTCACCTTGGAGGCATCAGATTTGGGGGTGAAGAATTCTATACTGCACGAACTTTTCACTGGCACCCTTTCCCTCCACCTGCTGGAGACGCGAGGCCGTGGAGACTCTTACTGGACTATCCACGTTGTCTTCTCTGACAGGGAACCTTTTCTGATGGAGCCCAGGACTTCATGCACGCTAGGCACTTTCTACCACTGGGCTGTGTCTCCAGGTCGGAGAGGGACTTTAGAGTTACCCTTGGTGGGAGCCAGTGGCAGCATCCTAGGCAGTGACACCATCAGGGTACTTTATTGTTTAAATGGTTCATAAATCGGTAGGAGCTGTGTATAGTGGTATATGTCTGTTGTTTCAGCTGGTGTAGGGGCTGAGGCAGGAGGATGTCAAGAGCCTACCTTTAAGAATACAGAATAGTCCGGCCAGGAAGAGATAAGTATACAGCCTAAGAATCTGATTTCAGAAGTTAAAAATAGATTCAGCAGAGGCCAGCAGCAGTTGGGTTTTATCGAATGTAATTAATTAATGATTTTGAAGTAGGCCACCCTGGAACTTGTTCTGTACTTCAGGGTGCCCTTACACCCAAGATCCTCCTGCCTCTGTCTTCAGAGTGCTGGGATTACTCCTGGCCTGAAGTTACAATTTTTTAAAACTAAAACCATCATTTATTTATTTTGTGTGCATGGGTGTCTTTCCTATGTGCATTCTTGCGCACTATGTGTGTGCCTGGTGTCCATGAAGGTCAGAAGAGTGTGGCAGACCCTCTGCTGCTGGAGCTAACGGATGACTGTGCACCATATGGGTGCTGGGAATCAAACCTCAGTTCCCTGGAGGAACAGTCGGTGCTCTTAACTGAGACATCTCTCCAGCTCTCCCCTCCCCTTCTAATTTTCTTTTTAACTTAGAGTACAAAGAGATGGATTTTGTTATCCAGTTGGGTTTTAGAAGCGGAACAATAGCTAAGTCTCCTGTCTCATAGCTCAGTGTTCTTCCTGCTAGCTGCATAATGACAGGGCAGGCCGGGCTTGCCATATAGTCTCCAAGTTCACCAAAGCATGCTGATCCCGTGGCTCTCCATTCTGAAGTTTATAGAGTGCAGTCACTCTCTTGTCTCCGACGCGGTAGGTTCAATTTGTTTTGTCTTGAGAAATAAAAATACTTCTGGTTCCTCTGCGACTCAGAATCCAGGAGCAGCTATTCCTGCTGCAGGAAATGTTGTTGATGGTGCTGGTGATGTGCCAATGCCCTAGGAATGCTGGGAAGGGCCTTCATTCAGGAAGAAGTAGAAACCCTTTCCACCTGAGGACTGGTGTGCAGAAGGTGCATGCTGACCAGGAAAGAGCGGACGGGTGGTGATTCAGATGTATTTCTGTTTTCTTGAGATAGGGCTGTCTTAGGGTTTCTATTGTTGTGAAGAGACACCATGACCATGGCCTCTCTTATAAAGGAAAACATTTAACTGGGGCTAGCTTACAGCTCAGAGGTTTAGTCCATTATCATCACGGTGGAACATGGTGGCACACAGGGAGACATGGTGCTGGAGAGAGGTAGCTGAGAGTTCTACATCCTGCAGGCAGCAGGAGGAGACTGACATTGGGCCTGGCTTGATGTTCTGAGACTTCAGAGCCCACCCGTGACACATTTCCTCCAATAAGGCCTCACCTCCTATTAGTGACACTTCCTATGGGCCTCTGGGGGCCATTTTTACTCAAACCATCACAAGGGTCGGATGGCCTCACACTTGGTATCTTTCTGCCTTAGCCTCCCAGGTGCTGGACTTACCACTATATTACATCAGCCCTATAGTTTACATCATAGATAAAAATCTGTTTCTTTAAAAAAATTGTTTTTATTTTTATTTAAGTCTATGTGTCCAAGTGAGTAAATACCATAAGCGTGCAAGTGCTGGTGGAGGCCAGAAGAGGGAGTCAGATCCCTTGGAAGTGGAGTAACAGGTGGTTGCCAACCATACTTCAGTCTTCTGGAAGAGCCGCAAGTGTTCTTAACTGAACTGTCTCCCTGGTCCTAAACCCTGTCTCTTGATTCGCCCTGACAGTGGAAATTATCGATCTAGGGACTCACGTCCCTCCTTGTCCCCACTACAGAATGCCTCAACTAACCCACAGCCTTCAGGACAACTGCGGACCCCGGGTCCCACCACTGTTCCTCCAATGGCCCTGTCTTCTGCAGTGTGACAGTCGCATCAGCATCGTGGTACCTTCCTGAGCCGCTCCATGGTCTTCTGGCTGCACGGCAGAATGTGGTGGCGGGTCAGCCGTGCAGAGCTACAGTTAAGTACCATCCTATAGTGTTCCCTGCCTCGTGGGCGGGAGGTTTTCCGAGTTACCTCTGGTACTGCATGGGATCCTGCATTGTGCCGGCACAGACCGACTGTAAACTTTCTGGGACCATTAACCACCACCTGCAAGTACAGTGCCCCAACTGTGAGACTTTCAAAGCTGCCACTCTGGTTTCTGGTCATTACTTACCATATTTATCAAAAGATGGAGGCTTTGGTGGTCCCCTCATCTCTCTTAAAAGTTGAACCCAATTGTTAGTGTCTAGCAGTATACTGCATACCCACCCCTTGATGGACTATTACAGGCATTTGGTGACTTCTTTTTTCTTTCTTTCTTTTCTTTCTTTCTCTTCTTCTTCTTCTTCTTCTTCTTCTTCTTCTTCTTCTTCTTCTTCTTCTTCTTCTTCTTCTTCTTCTTCTTCTTCTTCTTCTTCTTCTTCTTCTCATCAGGTCCCTCTCTTGGCTCTTTCTCTGCTGAGGCCCTTTCCTGTCCTTTGACCCAGTAACTGACAGCTGGATGCTGGCCACGGGAGGAGAAATGTGGCCAGGCTGAGGGTTACAATAGAGCAGGCTTTGTCCAGGGGCCTGCTATGTCTCCACTGACCTTGGAGCAAAATGACTGGGAAGGACCAAGGGGAGCCCGCTTCCTTCCCTCTTTGCTTGCAGGTTTTAATGTTCTCTTTGTTGGTCTGCGCCCCTGGAGGCTGCACAGAAGAGAGAGACTTCAGGCTGTCTCCTCCCTCCTGGACAAAATGGTGCATGCTTTTCCTGTTTAAACAGGGCGCAGTTGTGAAGTGCCCTGACTTTGCACACACCAAGGCCCGGCAACGGCTGCAATAAATCAATGGGAAAATAGAAGCTGCCAGTTAGACTAAACAAGTACGTTTGCAAAGACGGCTAGCTCTCATTAATCACCCTGACAGTCCTAAAAACACATTTCCCCTTTAATGACTGTATTTGGATAATCAGTGCTTTTTCCTCCTCACTCAGAGTTTGAGTAACAGACAGCTGGTGTTATTACAGCCATCGGGGAGAGGCAATGCTGGGATTAGGGTCGACGGAGAGCCATCCACTGGAGGTCTAGGCGAAAAACGCAAGCTGGTTGGCTACAAAACCGTTGTTAGGCAATAATGAGGGGGCGCTTTGTACTGCCCTGGACAGCTTGGGCAGCCATGTGCACGTTGACCCCCCCCCCCGCCCCAAACCTCCACACCCACCTGCGTTATGTGAATGAAAACCCTCATGTTGGTTTTATGAGCTCTGGCCATGTGACCCTGTGGAGGAGGCAGGAGGTATTCTGGGAGGGAGGAGGAGACTTGTAGAAGCCATTTGAGCTTTGTTTCCTTCAGGTGACTTTGGCTTTGAGGAAAAAGTTTGAAACCTAGCACATTCCTCTTTATAAATGATGTAACACATTAAGGCCCAGCGCATTATGAAAATGGTAATTCAAACCCATAGTGCTCCAAATTAAACCATACATTATCGGATGCGCTCAACCATCTATTTTGCAAAAAGACAGGATGAATGAAATCGAATCAAACAGAAAACCGGAGTGCAGCTTCCCCTACAGAATGATTAATGAAGTGCAGACCTCAGGATACGGCAAGACGGATTCTACCCAACCCTGACATGCATGAGAAGGGAGTTAGTGGGTCTACAAATACCGTGCAGTAGGATAGATAGGCTGAGCTAGGCGGCTGGAGCTGTCTACAAGTGGGGAATGGCAGATTTCGCAAGTGACACTGGATGGTTGGGAAGGTTAAAAGCACAACCAACTCAGAGAGAAGACTGTGTCTGAGGGCAAGCCCTTTCCCCCTTCTCTTCCTCTTGTCTCCACTGCCCACAGGGCCACAAAAATAACCTAGCAAGAGGTGTGAAAGTGGGAGCTGGAGCCAGGAACATCCAGTGTCTCAGGTTCAGCTTTATGGCTTCCACCGAGGTGCCCTGGAAAGACAGGTCCCATTTCTGGAGTCGGGAGAGATTAGGGGAAAGAGGAGGAGGAGGAGGAAGAGGAGGAGGAGGAGGAAGAGGAGGAGGAGGAGGAGGAAGGGAAGAAGGAGGAATCTGGAGAAAAGGAGGCAGAGAAATGCCAGGCGGGAGTTGCCAGATGTATTAAGTATTGCAAATTGGCAGCTGTAGGGGGAAGAGTTCTTCTCTATTAAAATGGCAATTAATGAGACTTAAGCTATCAAAAGTAACAAACTCCTCACCAGTTAATTAAAGTAGGCAATTTCTTAAGAATCTTTCCAGCTTATGAATGGAGGGAGGTGTTTAAAGGTAAGAACGTTACTTCCGGCTTTTGGTTTTCATGGTAGTTTGGGGCAAGTTAGTTCAACCAGGCTCAGTGTGCGTCCTTCCCAGTCCCAGGTGCAACAGTTTTTCAATGTTTTTTTTTCCACACCAGAGGCATAAGCCAGGCAGCTATTAGCAAAGTTTTCTTTTTGTCTAGAGAGCAGTTATTAGCTGTGTGAGATAAAGAATCTTTTTCCGTCTCCCATCCTAACCAGAGAAGCTCCTGCGCCCAGGAAGAAGGGCAGAAAGGAAAAGTTTAGGGGCCCTCATCATTACTTTTAACAGGCTTTGGAGAAGAAACATAAAGGCATCTGTTGAAAAGGGGGGAGGAATTGTGTGCAAAGGAAGCTGGGAAAGAAACAATAGCATAGCAAACAGTACAATGGGGTAGGGTGTGGGCAGGAGTCTGCATTTCAGGTGTGTAGGAGAGCGCACTGCTAAGCAATGCTGGGTCCCCAGGTCCCACCCTGGGCTGGTCTCAGGGCGATGCTTACTCCTGCAGCTTGTTGCAGTTTGCTCTGGACCCCAGTCTCCTTTCCCCGGAACATGTAGTCATTGAGTGGCCAGCATTAATATTGGGTTAAAGGAAGGAGGAGGAGAAGGAGGAAGTTAGGAGGAGGGAGAGGAGGAAGAGGAGGAAGAGGAGGAAGAGGAGGAGGAGGAGGAGGAGGAGGAGGAGGAGGAGGAGGAGGAGGAGGAGGAGGAGGAGAACAACAACGCAACCCCGATGTTCTCTTAACTGACAGAAGTTTGGTCTGGTGCAAAGATCCGGGGACACAAATGTGTGGGCCTTGTGCAGAAGAGGCCAGAGTTGTGCTGAGGCCTTCCACGGAGTCTCAACCCAGAGAGAGGTTGTTTGTGAACTCTTGATACTTCTAGATGGAGAACACACCCCGCCGCCCCCCTCCCGCAGTTGACGCCTGCCTACCAAGTTTCAGAAGCCGGAAGTCGTGTACAAACTACCTGCTAAATAATCACTCTCAATAGCAGGCAAAGCGCAGCGTCACCAACATATCCAAAAGCCCGGTGACACCTACGCAGGGCGCCCAGGGATGAGCAGTGAGGAGGGGCTGGTGGCCCAGAGTCTGCAGCACCACTGTGGCTGCTCCCAGTGGAGAAGAGCCAGTTCGCACTGGCACTAGGCAGTTGGTGACTCAGACACCTGGGCTCAGGGCATCCTGGACACTCACTGCGGGAACGCCATTCCGCGAAGTAGGCAAGTACTGGGCCAGCATCCCACTAAACAACACCTGCTCTCCACTGCGAGAGGATGAAGGCGAGTCGAGAGAAATATGGAAAGAAGAGCCAGGTCTCAGCGTCTGGCTTCCCGCATATAAGAACAGGTTCACATTCCTGTATCATCGCTAAGAATTCTCAGCAAAACCCAAACCTGGTTCCGAGTTTTCAGAGTAGCAGAGTTGACTTAGGAGCCCCCAAGCCTCACGAAACATTCCTTGAAGCAAGTGCTGATTGTGTAAAGAGTCACCCCTACCATGACCACCAAGTACAAATCCTCAGTCTTGGGGACCTTGAAAGGTGTCTGTCGGACTAGAATTGGTTGAGGCCTCTCAGCCTGTAGCTCTCCTTTTGGCCACGAGATGGCGCCAGAGGCACGTCTCTGCTAGCCCTCCCGCCGGGCTTGGGATAAGGTTGCTGGGCAGCCAGCTTCAACCCTCCTTCCTGGTTCCCTTTCTCAGCCTGTAGCCCTTGAATTCCCGCCCAGAGGAAGATCCACTTTCACACACGCCCTTGCTCCACTTTGCCCCCAGGAAATGCCAAGGCCTTTGAAGTAATGCCGGGAGCCAAACAACCAAAAGGGGGGGTGGGGAGCAAAAGTGCTTTTATGTAATTTGTAATACATCGGTGCAAGTTCCCTCAGAGAGGAAAGGCGGTAAACTTGTCTTTGAACCGCAGTCTCAGAAGGAAATCCTAAATCCTTTAAAGAAAAAAACCAAAACAAAACAAGGGCATTTGCTTAGGTGTCTGGAAGTGGGACTATGTTGAGGCAAGAGAGAAACACACCACGGTGTGAATATAGCCAAGTATTCCATTTATTAACAAAATAGTCTTAGCAAGGGAGAGCTCTGTTCACCCCACGAGAGGCCCCGCAGCCCCGGCGCTGCTGCGTAAGACCGGGAGGGAGGGAAGGTGTGGGGGACAAGACTCGGGTGGGTCGAGTCTTTAATCCACTGCAGGAACCCATGGAAACCCACCGCCAGCTTTGGAGATTGCTGACTCAGGTCTGGGACAGGGCGAAGGGAGGTGCTGTGATCCTAGGGCTCCCTGAGTCCCCAGCCTGCCCCCAACAGAGCTACTAATGTCGTCTGGTCTGGTGACTTTGGGACTAGTCTGCTTTGGAGGAGGGATCCAGCAAGGATCCCTGGCCCTGCTCCTATCACGAGAGGAGGGCGGGGGGTCACAGTCCCAACTAGGGAGAGAGAGAAAAAAAGATGATGATAAAGTACTTCACAAAATATAAAGGGCAATTTCGTGCCAGCGGGGGCCTTCTAAGATGCTCCTAAGACTGAACTTGCCAGGTCCCCAACTGCCGACAATGTGGCTGAAGGGCAAGTTTGGGTCCCTGAAGGGCCAGGAAGGTGGATTGGACAGCACTCTGTTGGAGGCCATTGGGACCATTGCAGGGGAAGCCTGCTGGTGGCCCCTGGACTCTTCCAGCTGAGCATCCTGGAGGAACAAGGCTGTGATTTGATTTGAGGGGCCAGGGCCTAAAACCAAGTGCTCACGTGGGAGAAAGGAGGGTTCTTGGAGAGGGCCACACAGCAGCGATCCGATTCAATAAAGCTCGGGACCTCCAGTCACCACGGTGGTTCCCCTCGACCCCCCCCAAAAAAAAATCGTTACAATTTTTTTTTGTACAAAGGAGAAAAATTAAAACGTCACATGGAAAGAAACAAGAGGGGACCGAAGGAAAAGGGAAGAGATGCAGTTTTAACAGTTAAGACTCATGCAAGAGACTGCCCAAGATGAGAAAAATATAGAACCCAACTCTCCCTTCATTCCTTAAAACCAAACCAGTCAAAAAAGCAAAAAAAAAAAAAAAAAAAAAACCCTTAAAACATGTAATACCTAAGAAAAAGAAAACAAAAAAAGAACGGGAGAGGGAAGGGGTTCGTGTAGTTCTCTGGGTGGTTAATATTATTATTTGAGGAGACAGACTTTTTGCATACCATTGACTCATGTGGGCCGTTAATGCACTTATATTCCCAGCTTGTAAGCTAACATTATAGTAAATAAATACACAGTCCGGTGGGGAGGGGCTGGGCTGGATCCTGGTAGGGGTAAGCAGTAGTGGAGGTTGCAGCGTCCAGGGCAGTGGGACGAGAGAGGAAAGGGTGGGTGGGGAAGGGCTGGGAGGGGCCAGAGCTGTAGTTACTGATATCCGAGCGCCGAGGCGGAGGCTAGTCTCTGTCCATACAGCGCATATGGCGAGTAGTAGGGTCCGGCTGTGGGGAGGGATGGCACTGCCAGCCCCCCAGCTGTAGATAAGTGGCTCTTGCCATAGGGGTGGTATCGGCTTAGCCCCAAAGTGTGTGGACTCCGCAATGACAGCGATCCGGGGCTGCCTGGGGCGGCGGGCGGGGGGAGATGCAGATGGCAAGAAGCTGCTGCAGCGGCCGCTGCTGCGGCGCTGCCCAAGCTCGAGGCCCCGGGGTAGGCGGCCAGAAGTTTCTCTGCGCCGGGCAGGGCTGTGTGAGTCCGTAGATGGCTGAGCAGCTCCTCGGAAGTGGCAAAGCGCTTGTCGCAGGGCCCGCTGGCCGCCACCCAGTTGCAGCTGTGTGGCAGCGGTTCGTTCTGCAGCATGAAGCCATAGGTATAGAGAGGGTGGCCCGGGAGCGCGGCCTGGGCGGCGCTGGAGGACAGAGCCGCGGGTTGCAAGGGGTGTCCGGGGTACACCAGTGGGTAGCCACCGGCCTTAAGGCTGGGCCCGGCCGGATCATGCGCGCTGCAAGTGGAGCAGCTGGAGCCGCCGAGGTGCGAGGCGTTGTGGTAGCCTCCCAGGCAGTAGGGGTCACGGCATAATCCCTGCAGGAAGGAGGGCGGGGAGGCCCCGGTGAGCGGGCTGGAGCTGGGGGGCTTGCCGGGTGGCAGGCCCAGGCCCCCGGACAGCTGGCCTCCCACTAAGCCAGACTTGCTGGGATCCAGGCCAGGCACGAACTGGGACGGGTAGCCGGCATAGGCACCCACGATGGAGCCGTGGTAACCGATGCTGGAGGGCGGTAGCGGGAACACCGAGTGGCCTGGTTTGTAGGGTGACACTGGTGCCACGTGGCCGGCCCCCACCAGAGCGGAGGGCGGCTCCGACTTGCGCCCTGATGCCGAGGCCTCCGGACCACCGTGAGCCGAGTCCCCGCCGCTACCTCGGCTCCCAGCGGCTGGCTCCGGACTGGGTTTGGCTTCCTGGTCTTTCTTGTCCAAGTCCCCTCCGCCGGTCCCGCCACCGTTCTTGCAGTCTGAGTGGTGCGGGGAGCCTCCGCGGGAGCCTCCCGGTGAAGACGAGTTTGACGAGGTGGAGACCGGCGCTCCATGCGGGGGAAAGGGAGGACAGGCGGCGCTGGGGACCCTGAAGCCCGCCTTGTCTCCGGGGGACGAGGAGGACGAAGAGGAGGTGGAGGACACCGACGAGGAGCCGCTGTCTTTGCGGGAGTCGCCGCCGCTGGAGCCCTTGGAGTAGGGCTTGAAGCTGGACTTGTCCTCCGCGGGGGAGTCCCCCAGCTGCTTGAGCGCGGTGGCCGCGGAGGCAGTGCCAGGGGCGGAGCGGCCGGGGTCTTTCTCGGATCCCAGCCCGTTGGCCGCTGCGGCTACCGAGTTGAGCTTGGACGAGGGCGGCGGGTCGGGTTTGCCGATCTGCGAGCAGGTCTGGGCTAGCAGTGCCAACGGACTCTTCTTGGCGTCCAGCTGCGGGAGATAGTGGCAAAGGGGAGGAAGAAGGGGGTGAGATTAGGAGACCCACTAAGCGCGCAGGCATGCAAGGCAGGGCACGGGGGCCTAGCGAAGAGGGTCACCGAGAAGAAGGCCTGGCTCTGGCGGAGCAGCCGGGCAGAATGGCACTTGCGTTATGGGTTAGTCCCTGAGTGTGTCATGGGCGCTGGCGTGCAGGAGAAACGGTTCAACACCCGCCCTCCTGGTTAAAGGTGACTTCTCTGGAGTCGGGGTGGTGATTCGCCTCCTTTCCATCTAATCTCCCCCTCTTCTTGGCCCGGGGAAAAACTTAAGCCTTTAGTTTGGGAGAACTTCGTTTGGGACGGGTTTCTGGTGATGGCGCTCGGGGTAGAAGCGCGGAGAGGCGCCTTCTAAAGGCAGAGCTGCAGTTGGCCCTGTGAGTAGCCCCTCCCTCTCTCCTTCCCTCCCTCCTTGTCTCTCTCCCTCCCGGGGAGGACACCCAGAGAAGTGGGATGAAGAAAGACCCGGGATCGCGAGTGTCTGGGTTTTTTGCAGTGTGCCCCAATAGGCCCGGGAAGATGCGGGGAAACCCGGGCGGCTTCCAAGAGAACAGGTCGGGGTGGAGGCAAGGGAGGTCCTGGAGCCGTCTTTGGACAGGACACTGGGGGCCGGAGGAAAAGTAAAGGAGTCTGGGCGCGACAAGAGCAAATCCAGTTCGACAGAAAACACGCAGCTCCGAAGGGCGAGTGGGCAAAAACCTTCCACCCGGCAGTCTAGGGATAACCTGGAAGGTCTGATCCCTGTCTTTCGTCCCTCCTCGTGAGGTCCGCTAGCGTGGCCAGCCTCGGGAGTCACCTCGCACTGAGCTACGGGTGGTGGTGGTGGGGGGTGCGCAGGGAGCAGGGCCACGGGCCCAGCATGGGTGGCGGAATGGGTTCAGCTCTAGGTGGGCAGCGCCCGGAGACTGACCTCAATGGGGCTGACGGGAGTGGAGGACAGCGGCTGCAGGTACTCCGGGTGCAGGAGGTGACCGGTGTGAGCGCTCAGCATCTTCAGGACCCTGATAGGAAGCCGGTTCGCCTGGCGCAGGGGGTCCGCCGGGGGCAGGAGGGACACCACCGCCGGCACCGCCGGCCTCTTCCCGCCGCCGCCGCTGCTGCCGCCGCTGCCGCTGCTTTCGGGTGTCCTTGGGTTAGATCCAGCGGGCGAATCGCTCATTTGGAGGAGGCAGCGCCACTGGGGGGGCGGGGAGGGAGGGGAAGCTCCGGGAGGCGAGCTCCCGGGGCGGGTGGGCTCGCTCCGCTGCGTCGAACGCCGTGCAGCAGTCGCTGCGCCTCGGTGCCGCCTCCCCTCCTCCACCGCCGCCGCCGCCGCCGCCGCCGCAACCGCTAGCCCAGGCAAGCAACACAAAAACCTTCGTCTTCCGCGAGCTGCACGTCAAATAGCCGCGATCCGCAGCCACACTTCAAAGGGATCGCCGCGCCCGCCCAATCGCAGCTCTCTCCCGGACCCCGGGGCGGGGAGAGCGGCGGGCGGAGGCGGGCGCCGCCGGTGGGCGGGGAGAGTCTTAAAGGGCCCTCGCCCCCTGCAGTCTCCCAGCAGCCGCCGCCGCCGCCGCCGCCGCCGCCGCCGCGCGTTGGTTCTGCTCCCCTTTCCGGACCGGGCAGCCCTCGCCACCGGGTCATACAAGGGATGGGACTGCTGGACGCAGGCTCTGCGACCTCCCTTGCGCTGGCTCTCCTGTTGCCGGCTGCTCCCCACCAGCCCCAGCGTGCGCGCTCGTGTGTGTGTGTGTGTGTGTGTGTGTGTGTGTGTGTGTGTGTGCTGGCGGGGGCTGTCGCCAGTGTCTATGGTGGGGACGGGGATGGGAGCGCGCTGCTCTGGTCCTAGGATCCAAGCCTCTCCCCAAGTCCGCCTGGGGGCGGGCCATGCCTCGGGAGCCAGGCCCCTTCCCAAGCTGCTTCGGCCAGTTCTCTTTCCCCTAATTGGCCTCTCCCGGATGTGTTCACTTGGAAGCGGCGGAGCCTCGGGGGCATCCACTATTCCCAGGGCGCCGCGTGAGCCGTTCCAGTGAGTTGACTGGACTACTTTGAGCTTGTCCAGTCAGCCTGCAATTTTTGAAGGACTCCCTTCCGGGTGAGATGATCTAGGTGAAACGCCGTACCCGGGCTAAGGCGCGGCGCCTCGGAGCGCCTGGAACGTCCCAGGGGCGCACTGAATTATAGATCGTGTTTAGGTGTGTTTCAGGGTTCTCGTCCTGTGTAAAGCACAGTAAAGCTTCCTCACTGTGCTGTGCTAGCTGCTATTTGGCGACGGGGTGAGGGGTAGCATCATCACAGGAGAAGCCTGTGTGTCCTAGCGGCTCAGGGCTCCAGAGATTGCCCCACCGGTTTTCCCCCAGGGAAATTTCGAAATAAAACCTTTTTATTAATAATAACAGTACCTTCTCGGATTCCCCCAAGCCTTCCGGAAAAAGTTATGTATTCCCACTGGGCAGAGATTTTACATAGTCATGGACCTGACCTTAAAGTTCTCGACCCTTGGCCTCAATCAGGTGACACTGGTCCTTTGTGTCCCCGCTCTGGAGTGACCACTTCTGTTTGCCCTCGGCGGCCAGTGGAGGCGCGCTGGTGTCACCATTCCTTCTGAGTACCACTTTCCTAGTGATTTGTCACTCACTCTGATCATCAAGGACTGTCGTTGTGGGTGTAGTGCCCCAGGGCTATCTGGTTCTGACTGCCTGGTGCTGACCCACCCTCGTCTTTTCTCTGACTTCGGTACCAATGACTCAAGACAACGTGAGAACCCAAGACTGGGGCAGGAGATTTCAAAGGGATCTTCAAAGTGAGAGAACCGGTCATGACCTTTGTGGTGCTCTGGAGAGAATACGAGTAGGCAGCTTCCAAGGCCACAGCAGTCACACACTAAACTCAAGCACTCCCTGGATCCACACTATCTGGTGAATAGAGTGTATGAATTTTTTAGAAATTACCCAACTGTCCCCTCCCTCATCTTTAATTCTGACAAAATTAGTTGTAAGCCAACGGCTACCGATGCTCTGACTCTAATGATATCTTGCATTATTGTAGCAAGATGGGATGGAGGACAGGAGGGTGATCTCATTTATTTTATGGTGTCAAGTTTTGCTTCTCACCCCCATTAGCTCCGCTCATTCCAGTCTTTGCATTCTGCCCTCGTGGTCACGGCCAATACTTATCTTTAAGATTCTATTGCGGGCTGGGTATGGTGGCTCATACTTTTCCACCCAGCATTCAGGCTGGCAGGAGGCTCACATCATGCGTTTGAGGCCACCCTGGTCCTACCTAGTGAATTCCACACTGGCTGGTGCTACAAAGTGAGACCCCGTCTCAAAATAAAGTCCACTGCAGGGACTTTGAAGTATCAGTCTGCACACTCTTTGGCCTTTAGGAGAAAGGAGCTGAAGAAGGGTAGTCTGTAGAAAGGGCAGTCTTTGTGGATACCTTGGAGGAAGAACTAGGAAGAAGAAAGAAATTAGCAGGCAGATGAAATCTTCTTGATTATTGTAAACAGTCCAACTGCAGGAGTGAGCCAAGAAATCCTTCTAGGACCTGAGCAGATGTGTGTTAGAAATGATTAATGGGACATAAGTTGGAGGGAAAGAGAGGAGACACTTAGGAATGTGGGTGGAAAAGAGGGACCAGGAGGCAGAAGAAAGACAATGGAGTGTTCACCCTTTACTTGGAGAGTCGAAAGATGTCAAATGAACAGTGGAAGAGAGGAAGGATACAGACAGGATGTAAGGACCCGGGAAGGGGGCAAAGCAATTTCCCTATGATATAAAACGTTGTCCTTTTAAGAAACTTGGTTCCCTAAGCTCAACACAGTCAGCATGCGCAGTGAGAGCGATGCCAGACAGAATGCTGTCTGGGCCAGACCTACTTCCGGCTTCCGGTCAGTGAGTAGGACATTCGCCACAGCCTTCACAGAGGGTAGGGACACCTTTGGGCTGCTGGAGAGGGCAGCAGGGTTTCTTTGATTAGATCTATCCAGTTTCCATCCGAGAGGAAAATGAAAAAGGAAAAAAAAACACATACTGAGCTAGGCCAAAGGCCTAATTAAAACACTTGCGGATTATTAAAAATCACTGTTTGACATTTGCTTAGCAAAATTGTTACCCCATACAGAGCACTACACTGGGCCCCAGTCGACTGAAAGGAAGTTCAGTTTTCAAAGGAATGGCTTTGCCACCTGGGTGAGAATATGACTCATTAATCAACTGGACTGTGTTTACTGAGGGCCAGCTGTGGGCAAAGCATTGTTTTAGGAGCATGGTTAAAAAGTCCCTGCAAAATGTTGCCGTGCAGGGCCGATGGCATAAGTCTTCCCCTTGCAAATGTGTGGCAGATGGACGGGACCTTGTTTGCCAGGCTTTCACCGGTTGCCCTGGGGATGGGGAGCCGTGGTTAAACAGGACAGGGTTAAGGCTATTTAAGGCTGTTTCTATGACACTGTAAAGAATGAGCCGGATGCTAGGCATTTCTTTTTCCTTCTGACACACAGGCCCTCATGATGTAGCTTGACTTGGTCTAGAACCCATGATGTCCCCAACAGGGATTACAAGTGCGCTTGATTTTATGCTATGTTTTCCCTAGTCTTTGGATGCTGTAGGCGGCCCAGCTAGGTCTGAGAGTGAGGAATGGAATTGAAGATCCTGGATAGCGAGAGGCAGGGCGCTTATATGAGGTTAGGTCCCTGGGAGCCAGGCCTTTAAAGCATGCTGCTATGGTGACCCTGGCCGCATCACCGCCTCCCCCACCTCCCAGTGCTTCGGTTTACCCATGCATAAAATCTAAGAGTGGCCATCCCAGACTCAGGAGGTCCCATGTGGAGTGTTGTGGCAAAGAGACTCCCAGGTAAATGACGCCTGTGGTACAGTGTATTGTTAGCATCTGAGCCTGGACTGGGTATTCTGTGGCAGCTGACCCTCCCCCAGGCTCCAGTCCGATGTATCCTTTTATTTATTTATTTTTTTAATGTCCCTCAAAAGCTATTGGGGAAAAAAAACCTTTAGAAAATTGTGAATATTTATAGATTTTTTTCACAACTTCCATTTACATAAAATTTGCCACCCAGGAAAAAAATGCCTGAGTCAGGTGGAGAGGGAGAGGTGGCGGATTTGTTGTGAGGGGTTAATGGGTAGTTTTCACTCCTTGCTGGGGCGGAATTGCTTGAATGATCACCTCTCTGCCTAACACTCAAACCCTAATGGCAACAACATGAAATAATATCTCACTGGGTAACTATTTACATTTTTTTTTTTTTACAAGCTGTAAGAACTCTACAAAGTCTGTCTTGTAGAGGACTTGGTTTTCCTTCCCTGCGTTTAATATCTTTCAACAGCTGGCAATTACTGCCTTGGCCAGAAGCCCTGATTTAGCACAGCGCACCCAGGGTTCTGAAGGCGGTTTTTCTCAGCTGCCCCACCCCAGGCTTCAGACACCGCCTGAGGCATGACAGGGTCACTAAGGACTGGTGGCAGCAAACTGGCAAGAGCCAGGCCAGCCAGCCGCACAGGAAGACTACTCCGGTGACCTCAACGGTCTGTCATTACAGGAGTCCCAGGCATCTGCCTTTATCCTCTTTTTCTTTTTCTTTTCTTTTTTTTTTTTTTTGCTTACCTCCCACAGGACTGTGGTTGCATTTCTTTTCCTTACCCTCTGTGTACTTACTGGCTAGCAGTGTTTGACCACCAAGGCAGGACTGAGGCTGTTCTAAGCACTTGCATGCACTCTCTCCCCTCACCCCTGCAGAACCCCTGGGAGTAGGTTAGCACTAATCACAGAGGAAGGTGTGGGAGCCTAGGAAGGTTAAGCAGTTGGCCAAGATCCAGTGCGGTTTGTGTCTGGGGATTTGCCTCCTCTCTACTTCCCCTTCCTTTCTGTCTGGCCCACCTCCTCTTTCTTCTCTTTTACCTCCACTCGTCCCCTCCCCTCCTCTCCTCTCTCACTCTTTCCCTTGTAAGACTGAAACCTAGGGCGTTACTCATGCTAATTCAACACTCAGCGGTAATGCCAGCCCTAAATGCGTATTTGAGTTTTATATGTACAGGGCTACTTAATTATATCTCATCTCACCGTATTCATGAAAATTTTCAGGTAGAGAACTGCAGTTTACAAAATGTTGACTAAGCCGGGTGGTGGTGGCGCAGGCCTTTAATCCCAGCACTCGGGAGGCAGAGGCAGATGGATCTCTGTGAGTTCGAGACCAGCCTGGTCTACAAAAAAGCTACAGAGAAACCCTGTCTCGAAAAACCAAAAACAACAACAACAACAAAAACCCAAAATGTTGACTATATGACCATGTGAAAGGAATCCCCCGTACCCCCCACCCCTCCACCCATGCAATTTTTGGAGACAGGATCTTGCTATATAATCCAGACTGGCCTTGAACTCACAATCTCCTATTTTAGCCCCACAAGTCCATTGTGTGTGTGTGTGTGTGTGTGCGCGCGTGCGTGCACACACACGCGCGCGTGTGTGTGTTTGAGGATTGTGTGGGTGGAGGTCCTAGGACACCTTAAAGAGTTAGCTTTCTCCGCCTACCATGTCAGCCCAGAATATGGTTAGGCATAGCTGCAAGCGCCTTTGCCCACAGAGTCCTATCTCTGGCCCCCCAGGGAGTTCTTATGTGCCTCTGCTTCTGACAGATTTCAGAGTTGTTTTGGGCAGGCTTCATTATCCTTGTGACAGGTGAAGGCATAGGTTCTAAGAGCCAACTGGAGAGTTGGAAAGTCACACAGCAGACAGGGATGGGAGTAAATCCTTCCAGTTAGTCCTATCAGCTTCCACCACCTCCATTCCTCTGTGGATGGGGGTGGGGGTGGGGGCAGGGGGAGTGGCAACTCCTGATAAAAGGAGGGGGAATTAACTCCTTTACCTCCCCCAGGAATTTCCTTTAGAGATGAGGCAGGAAGAGGGACTTGTAGACCACAGTTTATCTTCAAGCCTGTTCTTTTGATTCAGGCCTTTGAGCAGGGCTCTTTGAAGAAGTGTTTTCCCTTATCTCCCATCAGCCCCAGGGAGCCACAGGGGCTGGGTCAGGGGGAGGCAGTATGGTAGGTGTGCTTTTGAAGTCTGCCTTCCTTGCTTGTTCTGTCCTCATACATCAGCCTGGGCATTCATCCTTGATTACTTTCATCCATTTAGGTCTATATGTTTCTTAGAAACTCACCGATGGGTGTTGGAGATCAGATTTAGGGTCTTGCGCACGCTAGATAATTGCTCAAATCCTCAGGCCCGAAACTTCCCTCTTAAGCCGGGCGGTATCTCACCCTTGTTAACAGCCTGCTCCAGCTGAGATAGCAGACTGTTAGGGTTGCACACAGGGCAACGTTTAGTGAGCACTTGCTGGATGCCAGAGGCTGCTCTGAGCACCTTGCAGGTACTAATTTGTTTATTTTTCGCAGCAAATCAATCAGGGGGTACTACTGTTTTGCCCTTCTTATTGTCTTCTATGTGAGGCCCTCACACCTGGAGAGGAAAGCCGTTTGCCAGGTTACACAGCCAGGATGGGGTAGAGCTGATATTTTAGTGCAGGTAGGGGGCTCCTAGGCTGCTTGTAAAGGCAGACCTGAAAGGGGAGGGATTTACTCAAGATGGGAAATGGACAAACAAAAAGACCCCAGCAGGACACACGGCAGACAAATTCTTTCATAATTTTCTAGAGGGCGGCTCACCCCCGCTGGGATTCCCCTTCATCGTGAGACATGAGAAATATGGTAGAGAGGGAACTGAGGCTGAGAAAGGGGTGAAGGAAGCAGCCATGCATCTGTTTAACTGGATTGGATTGATTAATTCAATGGAGCATCCTCTCAGTGGCTCCTTTTGAACCCCTTGGTTGGTGTGGGCCTGAGGTGATCCCCAGAGGGTAAGACCGACAGCTGTGTGGGAGCCCAGGCCTCCTGAGGTCTCAGGAAAGAGAGCAAGGGCAGACCTTACCTTTGTGTCTCACGGGCTCTTAGAGATTAAACAACAACGGGAAACTGAGGAGGCCCAATCTTAGCTCCTGCTTAATGTCTGTTGTAGTTTGAATATGACAAGTTCCTAAAGACTCCTGTGCTGAAGGTTTGGTCCCATGGTGATGTTCACAGGAGAGCCTTTTGGGGAGACTAGATCATAAGGACCATGACTTCTCAAAGCCTTGTGTGTGTGTGTGTGTGTGTGTGTGTGTGTGTGTGTGTGTGTGTGTATGTGTTAGGGTGCCCACAGAGGCCAGAAGACGATGTCAGATCCCCTGAAACCGGGGTTACAGGTGGTTGAGAGTCACCCAATGTGGGGGCTGCTGGGAACTGAACTGGGGTCCTCTGCAAGGGTAGCAAGTGCTCCTAACGGCTCCTAAGCCGTTTCTCCAGCCCTAGTCAATAGTTTTATTAGTTGATGAATTCATAATTCCATGGCTATTTTTAGACGGTCGAGAAGACCGGGAGGTGGAGCTTAGTTGGAGAAAGCAGGTTTCTGGAGACCCACCCTAAAGAGGATATCCTGTCCCTAGTCCTGGTTCGCTCCACTTTCTGGTCACATGTTTTCTGTCATGATGTTTGGTCTTTACTCAAACCCAGAGGGAAGGGGACCAAGCCACCCTGCACTGAACCCTTTGAAACCATAAAGCTTCAAAATAATTTTTCAAAATAAATCTTTCACTGTTTTTTTTTTGGGGGGGTGCACAATGGTAGAATACTACCACTATCTCTTAAATATGACACATTTCCTCTCCTCTTTGGGGACAGCATCTTGCTAAATAGTCCGGGCCTGCCTGAAATTTTCTTACGTAGTCCAGGTTAGCCCTGCAACTCATGATCCTCCTCCCTTAGCCTTTTCAGTACTGGGTCTATAGGTATGTGTTTGATAACTCAAAGATACATTCGGATTTTCACTAACATTTACTAAACACCATCTGTGGGTACAGGTATCATTCTAGGGTTGATTGCAAAACTCTCCCTCAAGTATAAGGGGATTCAATCTAACAAGAGTGAAAAGACCCTGAAATGGTAAGCGGGGACCATGCCTACCCCTGTGTATCTGTCTCTTCTCCTTTTGCTTCCATGTGCTGAGTCATCAACACCTGGACCCAACGGGACCTGACGCCCCAGAGAGGATCCGGGTGGGTGGCATTTCGTGCACATCCTCGTTGTGTAGAGCAGATATCATGTGCTTTTGACCTTTATCATGAGATTCGGTCATGAAAGTCATGATATTTGTATGATCTTTCCTCCAAGTTTGTTCAGCGTGCCCCTTGTTAAGCCGTCAAAGACACATAGTCCCAAACACAATCATGCAAACATATCAGAAAAGGAATGTGAGGTCCGTGGGTGTACACCTGAAATCCTGGCATTCAGGAGACTGGGGCTGGAGGGTCCTGAGTTTGAGGACCTGGCCTATGGAACAAGATCATGACTTAAAAAAAAAAAAAGTAAAACAAATAAATAAATAAATAAATAAATAAAACATTAGCAAAAAATAGAGCTTCTCAGATGAGGTCTTGATTATTGCAACGAGTATCTGATAAAACATGAATTGCAATATGTCGGAAAAATTCAAGGAGTATTTATTTTGTTGCCCCCTCCTCCAGCTTCTATCTGGAGAAGGACCTAAGGGGGCAAGGTCTCAGTGAAACCTATGTTAAAGTAGAGAGGCCATTCAGAGTAATGTATGCGTGTATGCATGCATGTGCTTTGAAAGTGGCTTAAACTTGCTTTTTTTGTTGTTGAAAAAATGGTCTGATTTATTCACGATGAAGTGCACTCCCATGACACCACATCCTGGAATTTAAGGTGGAGGGTGAAAACACTTTTTCTAGCCATCTGACCTCTTCCCAGTGCTCCAGAGCTGGGAGTTTGCTGTGTTCCTTTGGGAGGCTGCTCATATATTAGCAAATATGTATCTACTCGCCACTCCCCCTTTATACACAAGTGGAACAGAGTACACTAAATATCCCGAACTTTAAAAAGAATAATGCATTTTAGAGTTCCTACAATGAGTGTTTGTGTCTTATCAATTTCTCTAATCTCTTTCACAGCATTGCTATGTGATGGGCCTGAGTCTATTTAGCTAGTCTCTATGGATGGATATTTAAATTTATTATTTACATTCTGTGTGTGTTTGTGTGTGCGTGAATGGATTTGTGGGCAACTGAAGCAGGAAGATCGCTTGAGCTCAACCTTGGCTCTTTACCTTCAGTCCTGGGTCTGGGGTCTCCCTGAGCCATTGGGCCAAATGGCTCAAGGTGGGAAGAAGGGTCAGGGATGGTCCGAGCCTCTGGAGGAATTTAACCCCAGGGTGTCTAAAGGAAAGTCTCAACGAGAACCCCAAATCCTACCGAGTGCGCGTCTTTTGTCTGTCTGCCTTATATGCTAAAGAGCTTTCTTTAGGTATCTTCAGGTGCCTGTCGAGATCTGATATTGATAGTTAACACAAGTGCTTTGGGTTGAACTGTCTGCTTTTCTCATCAGTTTCCTTAAATAAACCAACATACAAATGATTGAAAATTAAACGAATCTCCAAACAGCTGTTTGTCCATGTTCTGTTACTAAAATGAAATATCTGAGGTTAGGTAACATGTACTGAAAAGAGGTACATTTAAGTCCAGCGTATAGAGGCCAAAAGACTAAGTGACATGTCTCTGGTACTTCTCCTTACCTGCTTGCCTGAGGAGAGAGCACATGGTTTTACTGGAAGCCGAGAAACACTGGAAAGCCATGAAAGCTACATTAATCCCTTCTAATCATACAGTTCCAACGATCTCTTAGATCCCGCCTCTTAAAGGTTCCATCTCTTCTTAACATTATCACACCAAGGACCCACTTCCCAGCAATAAACAATAAACCATATCTAAAGGCAATAAACCATATCTAAACCACCCCAACAGCCAGACAAGAAAAGCCACAGTAGTTCAAAGCTGAGCCGAATGGGACCCTGTCTTCTCTCACAGCACCAGAGTCGAACAGGCTCCCCCAGGTCTGTCCTCTATCTATGTTGTGAATTTTTTTTCACCACTGCACTCAAAATGCATAATGATGATTTTATTTGTGACAGGAGACATGTTTTAAAACAGTTGTTTTAAAACAACTGACAGAGAGGCAAGATGGGAAACGACAAGAAAGTGAGATCTTTTTGTGGGGGGGAGGGGGGAGGAGGGTGGGATGCTGGCAGAGAAGAGCAGGGTTTTCCTTACTGAAGTTGGAATTCATCCTTTACTCCTTGGGCAGATAAAGAACATCATCCAGGAAGGAAGCAGGGGTGCAGGCATTGCGTAATGACTGCTCTCAGAGACTCGTGGGCAATTAGCTGCTGGTTTGCTTCAACTGCCTCTTGTTGGGACCTTTCAAAGGAGAGACTACAGCGTGAGAGCGTGGGGCAGCGTGGGGGTTTTGCGTGTGCGTGTGTGTGTGCGTGTGCGTGTGCGTGTGTGTGTGTGAAGCCCAGCCTCATATCTCCATGTGAATGCAGGCGTCAGCTCTGCAGAATGCTGGAAACTTTAGGGCTCTGTCTTCCCGCATGATGCTTCCCAGACTAGGCCAAGAACGCAAGACAGACACCCTCAGGATGGCAAGGGAACAGTAAACAGATGGCTCATTGAGGACCCTGTGTACTAGGGAGAAGAAATACAGCCTTTTCAGACTGCGGGGAGGGAAAAATAGCTTCCCTATGGCCAACCAATGGGAGTTGTTTTCTCCCTATAGCCTGAAAGTCTGGGGGGGGGGGGCAATTACAGAGGAGCCCTTACTGACTTAGCATTGTTTACCTCTGCAAGAATGAGGAAGAGCAAATATCAGGAATGCCCAAAGAAGTTAGTTAGAAGAAAGAACTCAGGTTTAAAAAAAAAAAAAAGCGAATGTCTCATTATGATGATTAAATAAATAAATAAATAAATTTTAAAAAACCCTAGAGTGGGTGCAAGGACCCAGGGCTTGGGGAGGAATTTGAGCGAGCACTCCTGGACTTCTATCAGAACTCTGTTTCTTGTGGGTTGGGATAAACCGGAAGCTGCTGCTGTCCAGAAAAAGACCTGGGCTGTTTCTCTCGTGGTTTGTGGCGTGATCATGTTGACCCGGGACACGCTCGACTCGTTTGTCTCATCCCACGATGCCACGATGCAGTCTTGGGTGGCGAAGGCAGCAATTGTGACACAGTGTGCTTGGGAACGGTGCTCGGCGACCTCGGCTCAGACTGGGGCAGCATGGGTAATTCAAGCGGTCGGCCAGCTTCTTCCTTGCCAACACAGACTCAGACCTTAGTGTACCCTCCTCCATTTCTCTCTGCAAGCAAAGCAGGAGATTCATGTCTTATACCCCGGCACTTTGTGCCAAGTAGAAGCACGGTAATAGTCCCCTCCCACTCCCTTGTGAATTGGATTACTTAACACATCTTTTTGGGGATGTCAGCAGTTTAATAGAGGTAATAAGTCAGGGCTGCCCTTGTGTTTTATTTTTCTGCCAGTATTTAGTTAATTAAAGAATGCAAATTAAAACACCTTAATTTATATAATATCAATATCAGCGCCTTAAAACATTTGGCATAACCATGCTGGCACGTCCCTTACATAAACTCTTCAGAGCGGTACTAATAAAAATGAAGAGGGCTGTAAATCAAGTTTAATTTATTCATTTTTGTTTGGTATGAAAGCATATGCCAGAATCAGGTTATTTATGAATGTGTAATAACAATGGCTTATTTATTTATTTATTTTTTTAACCCCATTACAAATGACGAAAAAGGTTTTCAGAGGGATATGGGTTTTAATTTTGAATTATCTCAAAGTACATCTCAGCTCTGATCTCTAAAATTTAAATTTCTGCTTTCCCATAGACAGTCAAACATAGGTATGGGTATTGAAAGACTCACCAACGTAAAACATCGCCCCAGCCGCTCAGAAAATCACCTGCAACCAATTGTGGAGCTAGAAGCAGGCACAATGCGCCTTGCGGCATGTAAAGTGCAGGGGAGATAAAAAGGTTGCTGGTGTCTATCTGACTTCTCAAATATTCCATTAAGAGATTACCTCACGGAGGGCTCCGGTTTAAACAGCATCAGAGGGGATTTGGTGTGCGGTTGCTTTCCTGGGAGCCGTAGAGATGAACTACGGAGACATGAATGAAGTGCCAAACATTCGTTTCATCTTCGTCTTCCTCTCTTCCACTGATATTGCTTGCTCTGCGTGGTGGATCTGAGCCTGGGGCTTTTTGTTCCGCCCCAGAAGAGCTGTAGGCTCTGTTCTTGGGTACCGAGTGGCAGCATGCTCTCCCTCTTCCCTCTGACAAAGCTCCCTCATAAAGCTGTCTCTAACGTTTCACACCCAGCCTTCAGTTCTACCGTTTCTCACAGACCTGCCTTAGCACATGTGAGACAGTGACCAAGGTGCCGCCATCTTGCTCTCATCCCATTGCTTTAGTCTTAGGCACTACCAGCAAGCTCCTAGTCCCAGAGCGGCCGTGCCCATCCGCCTTGGCAACACGTCCAGAACTTCCCCTGACTCTGACCGTCGCCCAGACGTATAACCCAAACACTTGATGTGTTCTACCAGAACAGGTGTTGATTAGATTTCTGGGGCCTACACCTGCTAATGATGCCACGGTGAGCTTTGCCTTTGAGTTTTGGCGTCAGGAATTCTTTGGGGGCAAACCCCCTCTCTATCCAGGCTAACAAAGGCCTCTAATTGGGCCACACATGCAAGGTGGTCTGTAAAATTATCACCTGGACTATAGCGATGGGTGGGAGAAACTTTAGGAAGACGCTTTGTCCAGCCTGAAGTGACCCCACGGGATCCTGAGAGATCCCCACACATTCACGATGGCCCTCCAGCGCCCACACGGATAAGCCTGAGGAACAAATGGACTTTCTGCGTTTCACCATGACTCTTAATGCCCAGGACTCTCGGTGGTCAGAGGAGGGAGCCCAAGAGTGTGCTGTGGCCATGGAGACTTGCTAGGCTATCTCTCAGGAGTGCACACATGTGTGCTCCACATTCCCCTGGGACACGGTGGGCCTCACTCCATTTCTTCCCGCCATGCGGGCCCCCTTTAAAAGCCGATCTTAATCTTCATATTTATTTATATCCCTCCCACTTCCATAAAAGATTTGAGGTTACTTACAATTCAAAACGCAGATACTGTAAAATCTGAAGCCATTAACAGAAAAGTAAAAAGATCAGAGCCAAGTACAAAGGAGGAGGGGTGGGTGGGGGAGAAGGAGAGTAATTATTCCGGGGGGGGGGGAAACTTAGATTAAAGAAAGCTAATGCAATTGAGAACAAAACGCAGCTCTGAACTCCCTGGTAGCTTGGTAGCTTGGTGGGTGGCTGCCAGCTCCTAAAATAACTATAGATTATTACACCTCAAAGGCAGGTTTAAATGCCTACTGAGGACTCACCCGCTACAGGAGCTTGGCCCAATCACTTCATCCCTCCCGGTTTCTGTTTCCTCATCGGTAAAGCGAGGATTCTCCTACTCACCACAGCACGCAGTGAGCCCAAGAGCAGCACCCCCCCCCCCCCCCCCCCCGCCCAGCACACATGGTGTGTCTGCTCTGGTTTCGAATATTTCACTCAGCCATCGTCAATCCATTCTGAGGCGCCTATTTCAAGTTCTAGCTTTTCTGACGCTGATGTAATGGAAGCATAGCGTCGCAGATTACTTGACAGCATTTTTCTTTCTTATTGGACCTAAAATAACAGTGCATTGTGGGATAGATGGGATACGTTATTAGTGTACTCAAGCCTTACGGGCAGCAGGTGCCGGTCTTGTCCCGTTTGAGAGGTGAGAAGAACGAGGCCTGGCAAATACAAATGGCTTCTCTAAGGACCGTAGCTGGCAAGCAGTGGAGCTATTTGACCCCACAGCTACACTTAACTGCTGTTCAATCAATGATTTCAGCAGCAAACACTGCCACCAAACTTTCTCCGTTGGGACGCAGAGGGATGTAGTGGAAAGGTAGGTGCTTACCCCGAGGGGCAGGCTTTTCCGTGAGAGGACCAGCACGGGAACGTGTCATCCTCTCAGGGTGACGAGTGTATCCGTGTGAATGCACTCACGTCATGGGGCAGAGAAGGGAAAGATGATTCATTCCTCCCAGCTTTCGCCCGAGAGCTTAGCCCTGGGTAGGAAATGCCCTTCCAGGGGGTCAGAGAGGGGTACGTGATTGCCTGACTCTGTATCTTGTCTTCAGCTTTGGGTTTCAGATGAACAACCCTAGCAGACACTGAACACAGCCCAGGTCATCTGCCCCTGGTCATTTATCAGACAGATGGCAGAGCAAGGTAGGTACTCTCAGGCAAGGTTGGTAAGTTAGTTTTAAGGCAGAGACAAAGTTAAGAGGCATGGCCTCCTAAGGTCTCTTGCACACAAGCTGGAAGGACAGGTGGAAGGGACCTGGACAGACCACCATTTGAAGTAAGAAAATGCAGCTTCAAAAAGAACGAGATGGGTTAGGATGTAGCTCAGCGGCAGAGCGCTTGTAAAGCACACACGTGATCCTGAGTTTGATCTGAAGAACCCCCGAGAGAATGAGAAACTAGTCTTCCCATGACAGTAGAGTGGGAGGCGGCAGGGCCACCTGGAGGAGGATTCCTGAGTTTGAGACCCAGTTGAGCAGCTTAGGAGCAAATTATCCAGGAGTCTCGGTTTCCTCATTTTGTTAATGGGCATCACAACATCCCAGTGAGTTACCTCATTGCGGTTGTTAAAAGGTCAATTAAGATAACAGATATGAAAGTGCTTTCCGAGTGAAGTAAGGCTGTGTAAATGTGAGCTGTTATCATTGTCTTTCTTTCTAGGCAAGTACCTGCTTTGTGAGCCTGGACAAGTTCCTACAAGGGAACAGAGAAGATCACTGGTTACGGGACTTGCCCAGCTATGGGGCAGCCCCTGGAGGAATTTAACTTAGAACTCAGCCCCCCTCTGGCTGGTATCTCACTTGTCCCTGGCTGACCTGGTGTAAAGGTTTGGGGTTGCCCCAGGAGGCCCCTCTTCTCGGGTTCTCAGATTCTGCCCTGCAGTGGGGTCTACCAGCTGACTGGGGAGAAGAGCCACTGACTCTGCCTTCTCTGGCAATAAGGCAAGTCCAGCAGCCAACAAATCAGGACTTCATAAACATTGTCAAAACCCAATCATTCCAAGGCAAGCGCGGCATCTTCCTGATAGATTAGCTCCAAAATGTTAAGCTGAGTAAAGTCTGCGCCATCTGAATGATCTAGATGAACAGGGACAGTAAATCCACAAGCCTGAGTTCAACACCCCCAGTGGATGCCCGCGACTTCAGATACTACGCGGATGTATCTGTGTTAGGGTTTAATATAAACTACAGCACATAAGGGATGAACAACCACGAATAATAAAACAGAACTTCAGTAAAATATTGTAACAAACGTTATTTCAAACTAACAAATTGCTTATTTCTAGAATTATCCATTCCATGTTTTTAGACAGAGGTTTGCCACAGGTAAGCAAGCGATGCAGGGCAGGACTGGCTGCCTACAGGGAGAAGGGGTTCTCCGTGGATGACTGGTCTTGGCATTTAAGACCCTCTGGTCTGAAGGGCCTAGCAGACTGTGGCCTGGGAACTGAAAAACGCATGTTCAAGAGGAAGGCACTGGTGTTAACAGGGACACTAGAAGTGGGCCCCACCTTTTCTGGCCTTCCCTCTGAAGGAGAAGGAAGGAGGAAGTGGGAGGAGAAGGAGGAGGGGAAGGAGGAGGGGATGGAAGGGGCCTGGGAAACATAAAGAAAAAAAGAAGTGCTTAATAAGACAGAGGAAGTAGGGGAAGGAGGAGAAAGCAGTGGAACACAGCCTGCCTTGGCAACCAGGGAGAACAAAGTAGCCATTTGCACACTGAGGGTGCCCCGGGAGGGACCTTTCCCTAGATGAACACATCACCCACTCCTCTATGTCGCTAGCCTTTCTGGAAGATGCGGGGCCTTCCGAGCAGGGCCTGCCTTCTCTGGCAGCAGACAAAAGGCCATTTCTGAGTTACACAGAAAATGTGTTACTTTGCCAGAGGGTCGGGTAAGGGCTGCCCGGGCCATTCCTGGCCCAACATAGCGCTGGCGGAGGGGGCCTGTCAGTCACTAGGAGCCAGGCGTGAAAGGGGCCCCTTGTCAACTTCCCCTGCCTTTGAAGTGACTGGGATGGAGGTGCTCAATTAAAAGCCCATCAGTCTGTAAGTAAATCAACGCCTATCAGGCTTGTCACATCAAACAAACGATTATTACCCCAGCCCGCCCACCCCATTAATCTGGCTGTTCCCTCTTGACGGCTCAGGGTCAGGGCGGTGTAAATCCTGTACTGGATTCCAGCCACCTGGATCGGGATGAAAGCGTTGGTACTCTCAGGCATTTCCCAGGGCCCCTGGAGGGAGGGCAGGGGAGGCTCAAGGGGTGCTGAGTCTCCAAAAGACGCGGTTATGGGAGGAGACACAAGACAACCGGGAGACAGAGAGGGAGAGATGAAAGAGGGTTCCTCTAAGGGATCCCAGAGCGCGAATGTTGAGACACTCTTCCACGCTTCCAGAAGGCAAGGTGTTCCGGATGACATTCCTGGACCTTAGGTTCTGAGTCCAGAGTCAGAGAGTAGATTCAAGATCAAGGTGCTTTTCTTCACTTCCCCTCTGGGTTTCTTGGTGAAGGGAAAGAAAGATGGTGGAACGGATACAGGAAAGAGGCGAGGATGCCGCTGTTTCGATCCCTTGTGTCAGGCATCATAACTGGCATGGGCAGGACCCAAGCTTGGTATGAACAGGACACATTAGACCAGAGGTTCTCAACCTTCCTAATGCTGCATCCCTTCAATACAGTTCCTCACGCGGTGGTGACCCTCAACCATAACATTCATCGATTCTTCATAGCTATAATTTTGCTACTGTTATGAATCCTAATATAAATATCTGACATGTGACCCATGTGAAAAGGTCCAAAGGGGTCAAGACCCACAGGTTGAGAACTACTGCATTAGGCACTAGTCACAAGTTCAGACAGTCTGCCCAAGTCCCTGAGTGACACATTGTTCTGGTGAAGCTCTCTGAGGTTCTGTGTGCCGGTTTGTGGTTTCTTTCGGCACCTGGGACCAAGGTCTTGGCTATCCCCGCCGCGGACTAAAGAAAATGTGGGTAAGGAGAAAGGGACACATGCAGTTTGAAAGAGGGTCGAACCGTGAAGGAGGGTCGAGCTGTGAGGGAGGCACTCCACCATGTTGCCTGCAAAGACAAGGCAGATTGACATGGTAAAGGAAGCTCCTGGTTCCTTTCCAAAAGGTTGCCTCAGAGATGCCCCCACTGACTTGTGATAGTCCCCATTTAAAAATGGTGGTCGCTTGCTTATCCACTTCTAGAAGAGTAACTCCTTAAAGAAAGTGAGGCTAGAACTGAGGCAGAGGGCCCAGGAGGGGAAGGTTTTTGGCTCACTTGACGGCAGATTGTATTCAATTCTGACTGCGTAAAGTGTGGAAATGCTTGAAGTAACTGGAAACATTTTTGTTTCGATCTCTCTCTGAGGTGGTTTAGAATTGCTCATGGTGAATCCTGCAGATAGGCTGTGTCAGTCAGCTTGTTGCTGCTGTGACAAAATAGCCCGGGCAAACAATGATTTATTTGGTTTATAGTTTCAGAGGTTTCTGCTTATAGTCACTTGGCCCTATTGTTCAGGGCGTTTGTGACAAAGCAAATTGTGAGCCATGGTGGCTGTGAAGCAAATAAACAGAGGGAAGGGACCAGGCTTACTACACCCTTCAAGAGCATGCCCTCAGTGATGCAGTTTCCCTCTATCGGGCCCCATCTCCTAAAGATTCTGCCACCTCCAAAGAGTGCCATGGGCTGGTGGCCAACCCTTTGTCCATGGGCCTTTGTGAGGGATTTAAAATTCAAGTCACAACACAGACCACCGCCCCAACTGCGTGTGTGGGCTTTCTCTCAGATCCTCTAAGGAGCCAGTTGCCTGTCATGCCAATGTGAACTAATTTGTCCTGTCATCAATACCCAGCAGTGCCCAGTGCCTTTGTTATCTACATTGATAGACATGTTGAAGCATTTCCCAGAGGTGAGGAGGGATCACATGTAAATGCAGCATGACTCTGTGCGTTGTTCACTAAGCATTGACCACACTTTACCTCTGTAAGAATTTTATATTTAGTGGACTCATTGAACCTGCAGGCCCCTTCCTTCCTTCCTTCCTTCCTTCCTTCCTTCCTTCCTTCCTTCCTTCCTTCCTTCCTTCCTTCCTTCTTTCCTTACTCCCTCCCTCCCTCCCTCCCTTCCTTCTTTCTTTCTTGTTTTTTGTTTTTTGTTTTTATTTGTTTTTCGAGACGGGGTTTCTCTGTAGCTTTGGAGCCTGTCCTGGAACTAGCTCTTGTAGACCAGGCTGGCCTCGAACTCACAGAGTTGCAGGCCCCTTTCTAAATCTTTGGAATAAAGCAGCAAGTATGTTGCATGGGAGTCTTTGCAAAGAACCTGCGTGTCTGACCCTTCTTTATCACGCGCGCACTCATTTAGGCAGATAGTTGCAGAACATCTCTGCGTCTAAGTCGTTTGTGCAAGGAGTCAAAGAAGAATTGGAAAGGCGTGTGTCCTCCTGGGAAGCAAGCCACTGCTGTGGAACATTTAACTACGGAAAGGTGTGCTGCATTTGTTTATGTTGCAGAATATTGCTTTCACTGTGTAAAAGGGTGTTGCCTTTGTTTACACTGCAATGGTTTAATTATGTAAAGATGAGCTGCTGTCTCACCTTGCCTGCCTAAGGCACCTTATTGGTCTAATAAAAAGCTTATTATTATATTAATAAGACTTGTAGCTAGGCAGTGAAGGGATAGGAGGGGCCAGCAGGCAGAGAGAATAAATAGAAGAAGAGAGAAGAATGTGAAGGATGAGAGAGAAAGAGAGAGAGACAGAGAGAGAGACCTGAGGTCAGTCAGCCAGGTAGCTGCCAGTCACAAGAAGCAGGAAAGTAGGCAATACAGGATGAAAGCAAGGTAAGAGCTCCTCCCCCAAGCAAAAACGTAGACGAAGAGAAACAGGTTAATTTAGGTTATAAGAGCTAGTGCAACAAGCCTAAGATGAGGCCAAGCATTCATAACTAGTATTAGGTCTCTGTGTCTTTATTTGGGGGACTGGTTGATGGCCCGAAAGAAATTCTCGTACACATCACAGCTAATGATATCTAACTTGAAGCATTGAGCTAGACACCGTATGCTGGGAAGGATGAGACAGAGAGTTCAGAGAGAAGATAATTTATTCAGGTTCTTCTTGGTGAAGGTCTAGAATTAAGCACAGTATTTGCCGTTGGATCATGTCAGGTTTTTAATATGCTCTATAATACAGTACCGTGTGGGCTTAATGCCTGTTGTTACTGGCTGTAATGACAATATAATTCACTGCCATTGTAATCACAGCCACATCACACAATCCCCTTCTCTATCAAGCAGGTGTATTTAACACCAGGAACTCTATCCCAGGTCTCCCCAGAGGTCCTGAGAACTCACAGATGCGGGAGTTGTGTTTCTTACACAGATGCGGGAGGTAGATGGGGTAGAGGCTCTGAACCCGGGCTGCATTTCAAAAGCAAGCTTCAAAAGCTGCTTCTATCGCTAGCCTGCTGTGAGGCCATGGGCAAATCACTTGAACTCCCTGTGTGTGTTTCCCCATCTGTTAAATTGGGGTGATAACAGCCCTGGCCTCATAGGGTTATATGACAATTAAATGCGTGTAAATCATTCACAACTACAGATAGCGTGTACTCAACAATGCCTGTGTTAGGATTACTGCTGAACCGGTCTCTTGAAGAGGAAATGCTAGAAAGGCACAGACAAGGAGCATCAGTCAATCATTTACGTTCATTTTATTTTAAAATTCTTTCCTTATCTTTATGTGTATAGTCGTGTTGCCTGAATGTATGTCTGTGTATCAAGTGTGTGGAGGCCAGCAGAGGGCATCGGATATTCTGGAACTGGAGTTACAGGTGATCATGAGCTCCCGTGGGGGAGCTGAGAATAAAACCCAGATCCTCGGGGAGAGCAGTCAGCACTGTCAATCTCTGAGCCAGCTCTCCAGCCCCTAATTTTGATTTTAAGTCTCTCAGCATTTGTAAACATTTAAAAGTTCTTTTTTTCTACTAAAATTATGTGTTTATTAATATTTAATGTAATGTTAAAAGGTCTATGTACTGTCCACGTGAGTTTAAAACTCTGTGTGTGTGGTTCCGGTCTTTCTTCCAGAAATAGCCATTATCTTGTATTTGTACTTTTTCTTTTTAAATTTGCTTTTGCTTCTTAGGAAAACTTAAAAATTTAAGCATACCATACATGATAACACGCGGAAATCTTAAGTGTACAGGTTGCTTAATTTTAATACATTGTACAATTTTGGGAACACACCTGGATGAGACACAATATCATGTATACTCCATAAGCCTTCCCCTTCCCCAACTTCCTCATGTTCTTAAGATGATTCTGATCTGGCTTATGTCACCATAAATTAGTTTAGGGATTATATCAGTTTTAACTATTAAGTATGTACTCTTGTTTTTTTGTGGGGGCAGGATATTACGAATCTCAGGTGGGTCTTCAAATTGCCCTGTAGTTAAGGATGACCTTGAACTTCTGAGTCGTCTGCCTTCACCTCCCAAGCACCAGGCTAACAGGCAGGTACCGCAACAGCTTGTAGGTGTTGCTGGTGGGCAAACCCAGGGCTTCTTGAGTTATTGGCAAGTACTCTCACAACTGAACCACACTGCTAGCCCTGTCCACCACAGTCCACATTCTGTTTGCAAGGTCCTCTGTGTTGTTATACACAGCTCTAACCCATTCTTTTTCATGGTAGGGTAGGTATTCGATTGTGTGAATGACTCTCATGGCATAAATTTATTCTGCTGTTGGTGAACCCTTGCACTGTGTCCCTTTTCTGACTGTTATCAGTAAAACTTCTGTGGGCTTCCTTGCCTACATCCGTTGGTACATACATGTATTTTGTTCTTCCTTTTCTCTCTGTTTAGAAACAAGGTCTTGCTGTGTATCCCCAGCTGGGCTCCAAGTATTACATTTCCTCAATGGCCTTGCAAGTAACCACAGTTGCTGCAAGTTAATCCACACAACAGCCACGTCTTGCATGGAAGTCAGCCTTTCACAGCCTTCTTCCACATCCACGGGCTCTTATGTTTTTTTTTCCCTACTCCCTCTTCTGTAACGTTCCCTGAGCTTTGGGTGGTAGAAGGCTGATATATCCACGACCCATCACAAGCACTCAGAGTGATTTAAACTGAGCACTTTGACCAGTCATGTGTCTCGTTGTTAACTACTGTCCATCACAAAAAGAAACGTCCCTGAGCCAAGTTGAGAGCAGTGCAAATCGGTGTTTATACTTATGGCTATGTAGTATAGATTGATCTTAACACATACTTGTTGAAAGTAAAGTTTAGTCAAAATTTTTGTGGTCGTTTTTGGTAGGTGTAGTGGGCTATATATTTCTTACATGTTTTAATAATTTTTTGTTAGTATGATGTGAGCGTATATGTGTAAGTTTGCATGTGTGCGCCCAGGAGTCCATTCTCACCTTCCACCTTATTTGAGAAGTTTTCTCATGGTGCTCACCACTGCATAAGCTGGGCTTCTGTTGCTTCTCCCGTCTCTGTCTCCCATATCCTGGTAGGAACATGCTGGGATCACAAACAGATATTTTTTATTTCTATTTATTTATTTTTATTTTTCTCTGCTCCCTTCCCTTCCTCTCCTCTCCCCTTCTACCCATTCCCATGGTCCCCATGCTCCCAATTTACTCAGGAGATCTTCCCTTTTTCTACTTCCCATGTAGATTAGATCCATGTATGTCTCTCTTAGGGTCCTCTTTATTGTCTAGGTTCTCTAGGATTGTGAATTGTAGGCTGTTTTTTTTCTTTATGTCTAAAAGTCACTTATGAGTGAGTACATATGATATCTGTCTTTCTGGGTCTGCGTTACCTCACTCAATATATTTTCTAGATCCATCCATTTGTCTGTAAATCTCAAAATGTCATTATTTTTTTCTGCTGTGTAGTACTCCATTGTGTAAATGTACCATATTTTCCTTGAACTCTCAACAGAGGAATCTAAAATTCATTTAAGGAAATGCTCAACATTCTTAGTCATCAGAGAAATGTAAATCAAAACAACTCTGAAATTCCATCTTATACCTGTAAGAATGGCCAAGATCAAAAACACTGATGACAACTTATGCTGGTGAGGTTGTGGGGAAAAGGAAACACTCCTGCATTGCTGGTGGGAATACAAACTGGTACAGCCTCTTTGGATATCAGTATGATGATTTCTCAAAAAATTAGGAAACAACCTTCTCTCAAGACCCAGTAATATCACTTTTGGGTATATATTCAAAGGATGCTCAACCGTGCCTCATGGACATGTGCTCAACTATGTTCATAGCAGCTTTGTTTGTCATAGCCAGAACCTGGAAACAACCTAAATGCTCCTTGACTGATAAATGGATAAAGAAAATGTGGTACATTTACACAATGGAGTACTACACAACAGAAAAAAAACAACCACAAACAGATTTTATGTGGGTTCTGGGGATTGGAACTTAGGTTGTCAGGTTTGTGTGTGAAGCGCTTTACCTACGGGGCCATCACCCCAGCCCCATGACTTTTGTTAGGCTATATTAATTATATATAATCACAGGTTTCATTATAACGCATGTGCGCATGCATGTGTGTGTGTGTGTGTGTGCGTGCGTGCGTGCGTGCGTGTGTGTGTGTGTGTATGATCCTATCCCATTCATCCTCATTACCTTTTGTACCTGCTTCCTACTCTCATTCCCATTCTCCTACTCCTCCCAACTTGTCCCCTTTGTATTTTCATGTCTGTATTGTCTTGGGAATCTCAGGGATCTTTTCAACCAATAACCAATAGGTAAGTATCCACCTCTGACATGAGTGTTTTACTTAATAGTGTAAGGCTTCTGGGAACAGCTTTAATTCACCCACACTGGCTTCCTTCATTCAAATTCTTTTTTAAATTAAAAGTTATTTACTACTGTTGTGTGTGTGTGTGTTTGTGTGTGTGTGTGTGTGTGCGCGCGCGCGTATGTGTGTGCATGCTAAAGCACACATGTGGAGGTCAGAGAACAACCTTAAGGAGTCACTTCTTTCCTTCCACTCTTACATAGACCTCAGGGCTAGACCTGCGCTCGCCCGGTTAGCACAGCAAAGACCTTTATTCACTGTGTCATCTCGCTTCCCTTTGTCCTGGTCCACTGCTCAGTCACTGTGAAGAGACACTGCTGGTGCGGGAGAATTATCTGTATTCTGCCAATCATGTATTTTAATAAAACGCTGATTGGCCAGGCAGGAAGTATAGGCGGGTCAACCAGACAGGAAGTAGAGACGGAGCAATGAGACTAGGATAAGGCTAGGGAGGAGAAAGCTCCCTCAGACACTCCTGCTCAGACCACCGAAGAGGCAGCATGTAACTTGCCCAGCTGAGAAAGGTACGGAGCCATGTGGCTAACGTAGATAAGGATAATGGGGTAACATAAGTTATAAGAACTAATAAGTAGCCTGACCTAATGAGCCAATCAGTTTATAATCTTATGGAGTCCTGTGTGTGATTTTTTCCTTGGGAATTGCCGGTTGTGGGGTGCCGGGCGGAACAGAAACCCCAGCAAGCCGGCCCCCTAATGTTACACACTGTGACCCCAGCAACTCTTACAAGAGAAAGCTTTGAAGTAGGGGCTCAGTTACAGTTTCCAGGGTTTAGTCCATTGTCATCATGGCAGGGAGCATGGAGACCCACACGGTGCTGGTGCAGCAGCTGACCTGCAGGCCAAGAGAGAGACCCCAAAGCCTACCCCTAAGTGACACACTTCCTCCAATGAGGCCACACCTCCTAATCTTTTTCAAATAGTGTTATTCCACGGTGACTAAACATTGAAATATATATGAGCCTCTGGGGACCATTCATATTCAAACCATCACATAACCAAATAGTTTTTAACCCCAAATTTTATTTTATTTTTTGGTTTTTTAAATTCAGAGTCTCTCTATGTATCCCTGGCTATCCTAGAACTTGCTATGTAGACCAAACTGGTCTCAAACACACAGGGATCTACCTGTCACTGCCTCTTAAGTGCTGGAATTACAGACGTGAACCACCATGCCTGGCTCAAATTTTATTTTTTTAATTAACTAATTAATTAACAATTGGTTACCAAGTATCAGGTTTTCTTATGGATTTTTCTTTGAATTTATTTCATGATTGTATACACATGTATGTGGGCATGCCTGTATCATGGCACATACGTGGAAGTCAGAGGACAACTTTCTAGAGATCCCCCCCTTTATTTTTATTTACCATGCAGGCTCTTTGGGACTGAACCCAAGTCGTTAGACTTGTCAGCAAGCAGCTTTACCCACTGAGCAATCTGCCAGCCACCTTTTCACAGTCCTCGTTTCGGTGGGGCCTCCTCCCTCCTCCTGCCTCCTACCTGTTTACATTCTCAGTTCCCAGCCTTCCACTTTCATATCATTGGGTGTTTTGTTTGTTTGTTTGTTTGTTTTTATCGCCCCCAAATACCCTTAAGGCCCTCTTTTCCACTCTAATCGGCCACTTTCTAGTTTCCTGACCTCTGACCTCTACATGCACTGACTCCCATATAAATGCACACATACAAGAATTGTAAGCCAAGATTGGTGTATAAGGGAGAATATGTGGTGTTTCTCGCTGAGTGTGGGTGACCTCACTGAATACAAAATTTTTCAATTCTACTGATTTTTCTTGAAAATCTTATTTTTTTCTTTATGACTGAGTAAAATTTACAGAATGTCTTTGAGATACAGTTTTCATTGTCAGTTCTGAGTTTGGGGGAGTGTAGCTCACTTATGGTGCATTTGCCCAGAATGCACAAGACCCTAGGTCTGATATCCTAGAACTACAAAATAAAACTTAAATTTTTTTTGTGTGTGTGTGCATGCACACACGTGTACATGTAAACCACGCTGCCTGGTTTACACAGTGCTGGGAATTGCCCTTGAGACCCTGGGCATGCTAAGCAAGCATTCTACCAAGTGAGATACCCCTACTCTCACATTGAATTACTTCAATTCTTTAAATTTTACTTAACTATGTTAAAAAAAATCTCCAGATGTTCTTATGTGTTATTCTCTCTTAGTTCTGTTGGTTTCTGCTTTATGTATTTTGAGACTATGTTATTAGGTCTATACAGATTTAGAATTGCTCTATTCTTCTGTTGAGGTGCCCACCGAGGGACTCGCCTGTGCTGGTTTACCCTGTCTGATACATACCTAGTGCCACCAGCTTTCTTCTGGCTGGGGATTGCTTGCTGTATCTTGCACATCCTTTTAGCTCCAACCTTTTTCCAGTTATCTGTTTGTATATAACAAATCACCCCAACAAGCATTTTGTTATACTTACAGGTTTTATGGCACAGTAAATTGGACGCAACATAATAGTGGCCTCTTATTGTTGCTTTATGTCATCTGAAACTTTGGTTGGAAAGACTTGGGTGATTTGGAGCTAGAATACTGTCTGGAGACTTCTTTATTCATGTCTGACACCTGGAGTTGGATAACATGATGTGGGGCCCAGCTATTGTATTGACTGGAATGCCTACATATGGCCTCTCCATATGGTTTCAGCTTCCTTATAACATGACAGTCTTGGTAGTCAGGTCTCTTAAACAGTGGCCCAGACTGCTAAGAGTGATGCTTCATGGCACAATGTGTGCACTGTATTATGATAATGCATGTTTATAATCTTGCCTCCAAAGCCAGTGTTGTTTTCGTCATTCTTTGTGGGTTGAAGGAACCACAAACAGGCCCAGACTGGTGCAGACAGGTGGACCCGACTCTTACTGAGAGATGTGCTACAGGGTCGTGGCTGTGTGTATAAACCGCTCCATGGCTCTCCTCATGCTTAAGGTGTTGCTTGGAAACACCCAATAGTTAGATTTTTATAATTTTTATCTAGCTTTACAATTTATTTTAAAAACTGAATTGCATTTTAATTAGTTAGTAAATTAAGTGTGTGTGTATGTGGGGTGTGTGTGTGTGTGTGTGTATGTGTGTAGGTGAATATATGCAATGTTGTGTGGACAACTTCTGTGAGTCAATTAACATTTTCCCCACCATGTGGATCCTGGGGATTGAAGTTAGGTCATCAGTCTTGGTGGCAAGAACTTTTACCCACTGACCCTTTTCACTGGCTCAGTCTTTGTTTTTTAACTGAAATCTTTGATCCATTTATATGTAGAGTAAGCATGGAGATTATAATTTAAATCTATCATCCTATACTTTTTACTTATTCCAAGTGACTTTTGTTAATTTTGCTCTCATTTCCTTCTTTGGAACTATTATGCAAATTGCTCCCTTTCCCTAATCTAGTTGATTTTTTTTTTGGTACATTTTTTAATTATTCTCTATGATTGTTCTGAAATCGCTGAGTCATCAGTGTACAGAGACTGGACTCATCTGTATTGTTTTAGTGTATGTGTTGCTGAAGTGAGCACAATAATCATGCAAGAGATTCCTATGTTTGCTGCTACTTCACTATAAACTACCTTACATGTACTTACACCACATCCTGAACAATTCAAGAACCCGACATCATGTACCCTCCACTTACCTGACCCTGATTTTTTATGCTATTTTAAGCATAGATTTCATTCTGTGTATTTTGATTTTCATAAGGCACTATATTTTATGCACTAAATACCAATTTAAATTTGCCCACAAATTTTACCTTCTGGCATTGCTTAGTCCTTTATTCATTTCTGTGTTTTCATTTGGGATCTTCTAACCTCCCCCCCCCCCGCCATGCTCCTGGCATTTTTTTTTTATGTGTCTATGTTAAATTCTGTTTTCATTCCCTGGAAATGTCTTTGCCATGCCTTCCATGTTGAGGGATATGAGCATAGAATTGTAAGTTTTATTTTTTAGATTATTTTAGTGATTCTCTAAGTCTCCTGGTCCCACTTTTTTTCTCTTCTATTTATTTTCAGTTTTAATTACTCCTCTTTTGAGACAGTTTGCTTCCTCCTTCATCTGCCTTTAGGACTTTCCTCTTCGTTTTTCATTTTTAGTAGATTTTCCTACAATGTATACTGCTGTAGTAATTTTATACTTTTCTTCTATGGGCTTATAAGTTTTTAAAAAATTATGTAGCATTATTTTATTCTGCCTTTCATCATTTTTGGAAGATTCCTAGCTAGAATTTCTTAAAAATTCTCTCTCCTCCATCTGAGAACCAGGCACAAATATGTTCGATGATTTTACCATGTATCTTCTATGCTTGAAAAAAATCTTTCCTTGTTTAAAAAAAAACCTGAATGCCTAATTTACTTTGAATTACGCTATTCTGTTTTTAATCTCAGTAAATATGCTAGGATCTCCATCTCACATTTTTTAAATCAGACTACAGTTCTGTTGTAAAACTATACCTCCTTTATTTTCTTAAACACACCGACGCTAGTTTAAAGTCTGTTGGATAATTTCAATAATGTCTTTGCTGTTTTTTTCTTATCTGCTCCCCCACCCCCGCTCTGATTTTAGTCATTCGATCATACTTATTAGCACGTCTGGTAAATTTCAGTTGAACTCATTAACTGTGTACAAAAAGCTGTGGTCTGGATGATGTATCTTTGTTTCCTCCCAAGTATTAAAGGCTGGGTTTTCCATAGGGGTAAAGGGTTTGCTTAGGCTACTTGAGGCCCTGGGTTCACTCCCTAACCCTGTAAAGGACAAAACAAAAGATTATTTAATTTTCTTATGTTCGGGAGTAGGAATGGTCAACTCATCCCTATGCTGCCAAGGGTGACTAGGAGCCTTGATAGGGTGATACGTATTCCCTTATTCCTCCTCTCGGAAATCCCAGGGATAGTTCTCCTTAATCTAGGATGTAACTCATTTCCAGACAAGCAAATTTTCTGGGATCTCAACTCAAATTCTGAAGTTCTGTTAGATCATGTCCCCTCTGATGGCCTTGAACTTTAACCTCTGACTTCCTAGTTTTGCCTTTATTTCACTTTATGCCACATCAGGCCCTGACAAGGGACTCAGAAGAGAGGCCAGAGACAAAAGCATGGTTTACCTCAAATTCCTTCCCTGTGTGCTCTTGGTCCCATCAGTTTCTCCAAAGTTTGTTGCTTGCAGATGTTTATATGCTGTTGTCCTGGACATTTAATTTAACCATTATAATTATCAGTGAAGGATGTATCTTTGTGATTTGTGAAGGATTTGTCTAACATCCTTCAATTAAATAAAAGTTTTTTGTTAGCTGGGTGGTGGTGGCACACGCCTTTAATCCCAGAACTCAGGAGGCAGAGGCAGGTGGATCTTTGAGTTCAAGGCAAGCCTGGTCTACAGAGTGAGTTGTAGGACAGCCAGAGCTCTCAAAAGAATATATATATATATATATATATATATATATATATATATATATATATATTCATATATATATTTACTACCTGAATGTATTTTTATATAAGCACTTTTCTTGCTTTGAGACTTAAAAAACTATATCACCTTGCTGTACTAGTTTTGCATGTCTGGAGAATAACTTACCAAATTTAGAGGCCTAAGACAACAAATAGTTATCGCACAACATTTTGTGGATCACAAGTCTGGAATTAGCTCAGTGATACAGTTCTGGCTTAGGATCTCTCATGAAGCCAAGCTATCAGGAGGTCATCTGAAGGCTGAAGTAGAGGCTTTCCCTCTGGGCTCTCACATGTGTCTGGAAAGTTCTCCCTGGGTACTGGCAGGAAGGGTAAGCTCTTCCCTGTGTGAGTCTCTCCCAAAGTTACTCTGAGAAGTCATCTACCACCTTTTACTATGGCTTGTCATAGAGAAGCAAGTCATTGACTGTTGCACTCCAAGTTAGGAAGAAGGATGGGGTGTTGAAGAATTTGTGTGTGTATATTTACTAGAACAATCACCTATAGTAGGTGGATTTCTTTTTTCACTGACCGCTGTGTTTTTAAGCTTCACTGGTGTTGTTACAAGTAGCTGTGCTTCATGTATTTTTTGTTTGTTTGTTTTTACTACTTTTGTATTATACACAGTGAATGGACTAAAACTGCATTTCTTTCATTGTCTTGATGATGATCGTGTGGTTTGTTAGAATCTTTTTCTTTTTGAGGCAAGATCCTGATATATGATAGCACAGGCTGGCCTTAAACTTACTATCTGGTTCTAGTTCTCTAAGGCTGTGGCTGTAGACATAAACCACTACACTTGGCCCAAGAAACATTTTAAAAAGCCATTCATATTAAGTTTCTTTAAGAAAATACAGTGTATTTGACCATATTCACTCCCCAACCCTACTCTTAGTTCCTCTGAGAGGCATCCCATCTCCTTGCTCCCCCAACATCATGTCTTCTTTATATTTTTAAATGTAATAATCCACTGACTCCAGTTTGTGCTTTCCATATAATTCTGGGTGTGGGTTCATCTACTGGAGTGTGGGTGATTTACTAAAGTGTCATATCCTTTTTTATTCTTTTATTATTTTTTTCTTGAAAATTTTCATATAATGCATTTTGATTACGTTTTTGTATCCCCCCTCAGCTCCCCCAGATTCCCCAACTCCCTACCCACTCAGCTTTATGCCCTTTTTGCTCTTTCAACGAACAACAAACAAAGAAGAGACAAAACCAAAAACCAAGAATGTGACCCCTTATAAAACCACAAAACAAAAATCAAAGTAAACAAGAAAAAAAAAACCACTAAGACCCCCCCTCCAAAAAAAAAGCCAAAATAAAGCAAAATGAGATGAAAAGTCCACAAAATTTCCATTGAATTCATTTTGTGTTGGCTAACTATCCTTGGGCCTGAGGCCGGCCCTGGAATATGTTCGATCCACCCAGTGACACTCCACTGTAGGAAACCTGGGCTTACCCTTTGTCTCAGGTTTTCTATTGCTGCTGCGAAACACCATGGCCAAAAAGCAAGTTGGGGGAGGAAAGGGTTTATTTGTCTTACATTTCCAGGTCATAGTCCATCACTGGAGGAAGTCAGAATAGGAATTCAAGTGGGGTTTGAACCTTGAGGCAGGAGCTGATGCAGAGACCATGGAGGAGAGCTGCTTACTGGTTTGCTTCCCCTGACTTGCTCACCCACCATGGGCTGGGCCTTCCCCTGCTGATCACTAGTTGAGAAAATGCCCTACACCTGGAACTCATGGAGGCATTTCCTCAACTGAGGCTCCTTTCTCTCTGACGACTCTAGCTTGTGTCAAGTGGACACAGAAAACCAGCCAATACACCGTTGCCAGTAGGTACCAGTTGCAGGTAGCTTCCTGGTTAGGAGTGAGAGCCAGCGTTCCCCCTCTCACTTCTAGCACTCAGCCTGGCTCGAACCTGTGCCGGTCTTGTCAGGGCCGACAGTCTCTGTGAGCACATATGCTCCTCAATCCTGTTGTGTCCTTAGAATCGTCCATCACTTCTGGCTCTTACATCCTTTCTGCCTCCTTTCCCACATGGATCCTTGAACTTTGAGGGGCGATGACTTAAACATCCCAGTTAGGACTGAGTGCTCCAAACTCTCCCACTTTCTGCACTGTTCTGGGTCTCTGTGTGGATTCCCATCTACTGAAAGAAGAAGCTAAGAAGCAGCTTCTCTGATGTGGGCCGAGTGAGGCACTGGTGCACGGGTACAGCAGTATGTCATCAGGAATCAGTTTACTACGATGGTCCTTTTGCAGAATAATATCATCAGTTTCTCCCCTTAGGCCCATGACCCATCTAGTCTCAGGTTCTTGGCTGCTTAAGCAGTGTCTGGGATGGGTTTCATCTCAGACCAGAAAGTGGTTGGTTTCTCTCAAAACATTTATGCTGCTATTGTAAAAGCATATCTTATATACAGTGGATTTTTGTGTATGCATAATATATATATATATATTTTAAACAGGGTCTCTGTACATAGTCCTGACTGTCCTGGAACTCACTACGTATAACAGGCTGGCCTCAAACTCACGAAGACCCATCTGCCTTTGCCTCCCAATTCTGGGATTAAAGGCATGCACATCTATACCTGGTTCCATTTGGTTTTTCAAATGACCTTTAACATTAGCTGTCCCTCTTTGTATTCCTTCTTTTACCTTTCTCTCCATCCCCCACCCTACATAATCCTCACATTCTAGTTTTCCTTTAGCGCTCCATAGCACTGTATTCTATTTCCCCTTTCTTGGGAGATCCTTTCCTTCCTCTGGTCCATTACTAGGTACCTAACCTCTGTAGTTACTCATTTTATAGGCACATTTCAAACTTAAAATATAACAATCACATATATGAGAAAACATGGAATATTTGTTTTTTTGTGTCTGAGTTACCTTATTCAGAATGATTTCTTATAACTACATTCATTTACCTACAGATTTCATAATTTATTTTTAGACAACTAAATAGTATTATATAAATGTACCTTATTTTCATTATTCATTCACTTGTTGATGGGCATCTAGACGGTTTCCAATATCTGAATGTTATGAGTAGAACAGAAACTAACATGGTTGAGTAAGTGTCTCTCTAGTAGGATATAGTTCTTTGGATATATGCCCAAGAGTGGTACAGCTGGATCTTGAGATCTCTTTCCAGCTTCCTGAGGAGCCACCACACTGATTTCCATTGACTTTCCAGTGACTGTACAAGTTTGCACTCCCACCAGGAATGGGCAAGTGTTTCCCTTACTTCACATCATCGTCATCATGAGCTGTCATTTGTTTTATTGACCTTGGCCATTCTGACTGGTGTAGGATGAAATTCCAAAGTAGTTTTATTTGCGTTTCCCTGATGGCTAAGGATGTTGAACATTTCTTAAAGTGCTTCTCAACCATTTGTGTTTTATTTTTTGAGGATTCCTTTTTTAGTTATGTATCCTATTTTCAAATGGGCTATCCATTTTTTGATGTTCAATTTTTTTAGTTCTTAATGTATTCTAGACACTAACACTCTGTCAGATAAATAATTGGTAAAGATCTTTCCCCATTCTATAGGCTGCCCCTTTGCCTGAATGATGGTGTCCTTGGCCTTGCAGAAGCTGTTCATGGGTGATTGATTAATTGCGGGGCTTAGTGCCTGTGCTATCAATGTCTTGTCCAGAAAGTCTTTTCTTGTACCAATCTGTTCCCCATGTTCTCTTCTATAAGAGTCTGAGTATCATATTTCATGTTGAGGTCCTTGATCCATTTGGAGCTGAGTTTTGTGCAGGGTGATACAGATGGATCTCTTCATCCCTCTACATGCAGCCATACAGCTTGACGAGTGCTAATTGTTGAAGATGCTGTCTTTTCTCCAGTGTGTGCTTTTGAACAGTTATATCCTTAAAGAAAATGGGGTTTTCTTCCTCTAGTTGAGGTCTGCATCTCCTGGATGAAGTCCACTTGATCACGATTGATGATCTTTTTGTCATAAACTTGAATTTAGTTTGTGAGTGTTTTATTGAGATTTTTGCATCTATGTTCATCAGGGATATTGTCTTTAAGTCTCTCTCTCTCTCTCTCTCTCTCTCTCTCTCTCTCGGTTTGGTCTTTGGCTTTGATATTAGGTTAATACTGGTTTCAAAAAAAGAATTTCGAAGAATGCTTTTCTTTTGTATTTTATATGTAATACTTTGAAGAATATTGCTAATTCTTCTCTGATGGTTTTGATGGTCTGATGGAGTTTGGTACTGAGTCTGTCTAGCCCTGGGCTTGTCCTTCCTTCCTTTCTTCCTTCCTTCCTTCCTTCCTTCCTTCCTTCCTTCTTTCCTTCTTTCCCTCCCTCCACCCTCCCTCCCTCTTTCCCTCCCTTTCTTCCTTCCATTCTTTTAATTTCTTCCATAATTCCCTTCTTTCTTCCTACCTTTCCTTCCTACCTTTTATTCTTTCCTTTAGTTCCTTCCTTTTATTCCTTCTTCCTTTCATTTCTAAGTTAGGAGATTTTTGTTTACTGTTTCTGTCATTGCTTGATATGATTATATTTAAATGATTAATTCATCTTGATTCAGCTCTTGTAGGTCATATACACCCAGAAATAAATCCATTTCTTTTAGATTTTTTTTAGTTTGGTGCGATATAGATTTTTAAAGCATGTCCTTATGATTCTCTGAAGTTCCCAAGTATCTGTTGTAAGGTCTTCTTTTTAATCTCTACATGGTTAATTTTGTTCCATTCGCTGTCTTTTGATTAATTTGGCTAAAGGTTTGCCAGTCTCATTAATGTTTTCAAAGAACCCACTCTTCATTTCATTCTTTCCATTGCATTATTTTTTCCATTTCTAGTTCGTTATTTTCAGTCTAGGTTTTGATGAACCTTTCCTGTTCACCGTTTTTTGGTGTTGTTTGTTCTTGTTTTCTAAAGCCTTCAGCTGCACCATTAAGTTATTAATTTGAGATCTCTCGAAGTTTTTGCTGTGGGGAGACGGAAAGATTTCTCAGTGGTTAAGAGTGTGGCTATTCCTCTAGAGGTTCTGGGTTTGATTCAAAGGACACATTGTGATTCACAGCTGTCTGCAATTCCGTTTTTTTTTTTTTTTTTTGGATTCCACACCCTCTTCTGGCCTCCATGGTACCAGGCATGCTTGTAGGTCTCATACGTATAAATGAATAAAAACACTCATATATATAGATTAAAATTAAACAATTAAAACAGACCTTTTTTTTTGATGTAGGCATTTGGTGCTGTAGTCTTCCCTCTAGACTGTCTTCGCTGTGCCCATGGGTCCCTTGTGTTCCCATTTTCGCTCTAGGAAATTTTAAATTCCTTCTTGAGTTTTTTTTCCCCGGGACCCAATGATCATTCAGTACTGCGTTGTTTAGTTTTCACGAGTTTGTGTATGTCTGTAGTTTCTATTGCTGTTGATACCCAGTTTTATTTCTTTGTAGTCAGATCGGATGCAGGATATTAATTACAATTTTCCGTATTTGTTGAGATTTGTTTTGTGGTCTAATATATGGTTGACTTTGGAAAAAATTTCTGGGCCGATGAAAGAAGGTCATGTTCTTTAGTGTTTGGATGGAATATTCTGTAGATATCTGTTAGTTTTACTTGCTTCATGATTTTTTTTTAAACCTCAAACGTTTCTTGTTTAGTTTTGCCCAGATGATCTTTCTATTGGTGGGAGTTAGGCATTGAAGTTATCCACTATCACTGTGTGGAGGTTCATTTGAAGTTTCGGTGGGATAATGCTTCTTTTATGAAACTGGGTGCATCTGTGTTTGGTGAGTATGTCTTTCTTGGTGGAGTGTCCAGTGACCCTCTTTATCTCTTCTGAGCAGCTTTGATTTAAGTGTATTGTATCAGATACTATAATAGTTATTCCTGATTGGTTTTTTGTTCCTTTTTTTTGGAATTTTCTTTTCTATCCTTTGACCCTGAGGTGGTCTCTGTCTTTGTTAATGAAGCTTGTGCGTTGAAGTCAGCAAAAAGGTGGAATTAGTCTTCGAACCCAACCTGCTAGTGTATGTCTCTTTATTAGGGAATTGAGATCATGAACGAGAAGAGCGGATGTTGAGTAATGTGTATTGATTCATGTCTTTTTGTGTTTTTGTGGCATTTGCTGAGACATTTTTTTATCGACTGTTCTGGAATTGTTATTTTTTGCCCTGTGACCTCTTGAGTACACCAAAGTTCCTTCTGGTGTCTTCTGTAGAAATGGCTTAGTGGTGATAATGATAATTTTTAAAAATATTCAATGTTTTGGTCATGGGAAGTTTTATTTATCGTCCAGTTTTAGTGGATAGTTTTGCTGGATATAATATTCTAGGTCAGCAGTTGTTGTCTTTTGGAACTTGAAATACATCTCTCTAGGCCCTTGAGGCTTTAAAAGTTTCTTTTGACTATAGTTAGGTGTTATTATGATGGTCCTGCCTTTATAATGCTTGATGTTTCTTTCTTATGACTTTAAATACCCTTTTATTCCATGTTTTTAATATTTTAACTATACTATGTTGTGAGAGTTTGTTTTCTGTTGGAGTTTGCAGGCATCTGGTACCTGGACAGGCATTTCTTTCTTTAAGCTTAAGAAATTTTCGTCTATGAATTTGTTGAAAATGTCCTCAATGCTTTCATGATGGTGTTTGTTCTCCTTCTATGCCCATAATCAAAAGCTTATGTCTTTTCATGGAGTCCCAGTGCTGTTCATGGTGTCCCATTTTCTGTTCATACTTCTTCTACAATTGTCTTTACTGAGTGATCCAATTCTTCTGCCTTGTCTTCCACCCCCAATTCTGTTTTCCCACACAATCCATCCTATTGGAGAGGCTTTCCAATGAAATTTTTATTGGTACTAAGTTTTTTGTTTCCAACATCATCTCAGTTTGAGTTTTCTTCAGCAATTCTGTCACTATTTTCATTTCTTGAATTGACTACATTTTATTCATCTGTTTTGTTTTCATGGAATATATTCATGCATTATTTGAGTTATTTGAACATGCTTATAATAATTCTTTTGAATTTTTTTTTGGCCTTCGAAGTCATTTCATGATGTGGGTGCCATTATTAGAGGGTTACCAGTGATCTGTGGAACAGGCATATTGTCTGAGTGTTTCCGTGGTTTCTGTGCTGGGCCTTCTGTATCTGTAGCTAGTTTATCGGTTGATTGTTCTTTCTTTCTTTTGTGTGTTTTGTTTTAAATTCTAGACACCTTTGTTTTTCCTTCAGAGCTGGGGTTTGCAGTGTTAGGCGGAGGACTAAGTCCTAGTAGGACTGCTTTATACTTTCTTCTTTGGGACTCTTATTTAGGGCCAGAGGCTCTATTTCTGGATTTTCTTTGAGGGTCAGATAATGACCTATGTTAGCCAGGACTTCCTCCCTTTCTCTTGTGCTTTCTCTGTGAGTTGGAGGAGCTGTCCATGGGACTCTGGCCCTACCTAGACTCAGATTGCATCCTCACCTTGGTTTCTCAATTACCACTGCAACTACTGGGAGATGTGGCACTCTCAGACACTGTGGGCCTAGCCAGACATTGAATCCCAAGTTAAATCAGGATTTGAACACCTGTATCTGGGTCTACAGCTTCCTTTGATACTGCAAAACACCAATAGACCTTACCTCAGTTTAGGGCTGGTCTGGCCTCTTCATCTGCAATTGTTGGAGCTGCTGAGAAATGGTTTCAAATAACAAATTCTGTGGTTATAAAACTGGTGCAATGTTCTTAGACACGCTTGCAATGGACCATTTCAGTGGCATAAGTAAACACAGTGTTCCCTTATTCTGTATACCTTAAAGAAACCCAAGAGGATATCAATGCTTCATTTGTCATCGCTTTGGCCACATGAGTGAGTAGCTGACCTCACACTGGGTACCCAAAAGCTGAGAGCCAAACAGGCTCCCTGATTCCCTATGGAGTGAATTGGAGGCAACATGATGAGAGAGGATACGCGTATTCTTTCCCCAGAATCCATGAATGAGATTGGAATGAAAGCACAAGAAGTCAGAGCTGGTGTGTGCTTTCTTTACAACCTCACAGGAAACAATTCCAGCTCCCAAATCCAAGTTCATCATCAGCCACTGGCTGCTTTGCTGGAGGCTGTGCCTTTGCAGTGGAAACTGTGAGGAGCAGTGAACACAAAAGTCCTTTCAGGTGGATCTGGGCTTGAATCTTGACCTTGGCACAGTAGATTTTTACAGTGATCTTGGGGGAGGTTCCTTCATTTTCCCAGCTGCAAGAGGGTCACGTTAGTACCTTCTGTACTAGGTGTCCTTTATCAGGCCACATTAGAGACCACAGGACAAGTGCATCACACCCTCAGTCTGTATCCTTATCAATACTGTGTGGGAGAGTTTTGGATACAAGGATGGCTCTGGGTATCTCAAGAGGTCCCGAATCTTTGCTATTTTGCTGTTCGCTGTGGCCAGCTTGTGTCCCTGTGCAAATTATTAAGGGGTTGACATTTTCCTAGACCCAGTACAGTAGAGGGTTTTCCTCAAACAGTGAAAGGAAATCGTAATTTGTAGATGGAGACTGCTCATTCATTTTCCGGCCGCCCAGATCTGAATAATCACACAGAAACTATATTAATTACAATACTGTTTTGGCCAATAGTTTAGGCATAATTCTAGTTAGCTCTTATATCTTAAACTAAGCCATTTCTATTAATCTATGTTTTGCTATGAGGCTGTGGCCTACCAATAAGGTTCTGGCTGGCGTCTGGCATCTTTCTCCTTTGGCAGCTACGTGGCACAGCATCTCCTCAACTCTACCTACTTTCTATCTCTATTTGGATTTTCTGCCTGGCTTTACTCTACTAAGCCATTGGATGAAACAACTGCTTTAATAACCAATGGCAATAAAACATATTTATAGCATACAGAGGGGACTCACACGTCAGTAATTCTAGTTAGGAGTAGGATGGTTGGATAGGAGCATGGTTTACCATAAGACAGCATGAATGAACTCATGCTTCATACAGGAGGAATTCTTTAGCTGTTTGCACCAGGGAAACCCAGACCACAGCAGGAGATTTTTCTCTCTTCAGAAGAAGATATTTCAGCTGGGAGAGTATCTGCCTTGCAAGAATGAGGACCTGATTTTGTTTTCTAGAACCCACATGAGAAAAGATGGGGATGTAGGCACCCCCATCCTGCATTATACGTATAATCCCAGCACATGGGTCTGGAAACAGGCAGAACCCTGCAGATCGGCCAGCTGACTTTAAGGAGGTGAGTTCCAGGCCAGCGAAAGCCCGGACTCAGAATAGCAGGTGGAAGGCACCTTAGAAGTAAAACCCAAGATTGTCCTCCGGCTTCCACAAGTATGTACACACATATGTATATGGACCTGCACACACATGCACACACTCGCGCACGCACGCACACATGCGTGCGCGCGCACACACATACACACACACACATATTTTCTTCAGTGCCGTGGAACTGAAAGTTGTCAATTAATTCTGCTGGCTTACCAATGCAGTCACAGATGATGTACACATAGACTGAGGGAGTCTGTTTGGCTCCAAGGGGCCAGGTAGTGATTCACCATTAACTGGCTTTTTTTTTCTAGTTCAAGAGAGAGGTCCATAGTGCATGGGCACTATGATCTGTCTGTATTTTACAAGGTTCCTGGGCAAATGTTAATGAATTAATGTTAAACAGTTACATCTTACATGTGCAGGCCCATGTTAGGTTCTGTGAGGTATATAAAATGTCATGTGTATGAAGATATATGTATGTATGGACACACACACACACACACACACACACACACACACACACCTCCAAGGAGCATTGACTTTAGCCAGTTCCTGTATACAAGCTTATATATATGTGAAAGAAACTATAAAACAGGCCATAAGGTCATTAAAGATGCACCAGTTAAATTTTATGGGCTCTCAGAAGACAGGAGAAATTACCCATGGGGAGAGTGTGAAGCTGCTGGGCTGGCCTTGGAGCCTCTGTCCTCAGCTTTATCCCTTCCATTCCTCACAGTGCTGACATACAAAGGCAGGGATGACGTGATTCTAAATACCCGAAACAGCCATTTCAGCACATACGGCATCTTTCAGACCTTGCAATGATTTCCTATTGCCGATTGCAGTGATTTCAAAGTCCATTCAGAGTGTGACACTCTCTCTACCACCATTCAGAGGATTTCTTCTCTTTTCTTTGGAGCAGGGGTGGAGTGGGAGCGCCAGTGTTCGGAATCTTGACTTCCTCACATTCTGTGGTTTGGGCGCTAAGAGCATTTTCCTGTGGGGATGCCCGATATGCAAACATTTTCTTGTTTATGTTTGGGCGGCAGAGGCCTGTCTATGAGTGTGATCCTCGCTTGCCTCTGTCTGGGGCCTCTGGATTTCTGTAATGAGAGGCATCTGGAATTAGGGTTTGCAGTGTGAGAGATCAAGGCCTTCCCATAGGGCCTTTGTTCTCATTTCCATTTGCTGATATCCGGACTTGACCAGTTTCAGGTTTGTGTAGGGGGCTTAGTTTGCTGACAAGGCTGTAGGGATCATAACTTTGACTTAATATTAAGCCCTGACCTGCCCTGGCCCACTGATACAGCTTCAATTTTATTGATGTCCAGGAGTCTATATGGAGTTGCTTCTTTAAATCTATATGTCTACTTGTAACTTGGCCCGAGTGTCTTCTATAATAGGGGTTATGGTATCCAGCTGCCTATTGGACACCTTCATTATGGACATCCTGGTTTTAACTCGGCCAAAGCAAGATTACTGATATATGCTAAACACACCCGAGGACTCATAGACATACTAACATTTACAGTGTCTGTTATATGCTAATCAGTTTAATGGCTTTTAGTTCATTTTGGCATAATTTACACGTATATTACTATGATAGCTGCCTAGCACAGCATGTATGGATATATAGAGAGCACATGACTGCCTTGGTTAGCTCAGACACGCTTTGCTTTAGGTAGTTAAGGTTTAAAAGAGGCTCAATACATAAGGAAAGTCCCTTGCTTTATAATTGTGGCATTTTGAATAAGAATGGCCCCATAAACTCATAGATGAATGCTTAGGGAATGGTACTATTTGAAAGGATTAGGAGGTGTGGCCTTGTTGGAGTAGGTGTGACCTTGTTGGAGAAAGTGTGTCACTGGGAGTGGGGTTTGAGGTTTCAAAAGCCCGAGCCAGTCCCAGACACTCTCTTTTCCTGCTGCCTGTGGCTCCAGATGTGGAACAATTAAGCCGCTTCTCTGGCACCATGTCTGCCTACATGATGTCATGCTTCCTGTCATGATAATAATGAACTGAACCTACTGAACTGTAAGTCAGCCCCAATTAAATGCTTTCTTTTATGAGAGTTGTCATGGCCATGGTGTTTTTTCACAGCAGTATAGCACTGGCTAAGATAATTACTCTAGCTCCCTGTTCCTTCTGGGTAGGTGCTGATTCAGCTTGGCTACTATCCAAGAGCAATTTCTACCTCTTCCCATGCCGTCTGGAGTCTCAAAGAGCATGGGTCACCAACTATTTGCATGAAGATGATCCTGGGTCCTTGTGAACAGGACTGTTTCTTAGACTCTCCCAAACCAGACATTCTGGGGAGAGGGCCCAGAATTATACCCTTTTAAGCAAGTTTCTCAGATTCTTCCTAAGTGCCCTGTGGTTTGCGGATCACTGCCCAAATCCCCTTTCTCCTTTGGTGTTTTATCTAAAACATTCATGGGAGAGGCACTCTAGAGATCCCAGAGGAGTGGGAGCTGACTGCACTCGCCAGTCTCCTGTCCTATAACAAACACCTGAGAGAATCGTTTATAGAGAGACAAGGTTTATTTTGGCTCCTGGTTTTGGAGCTCCAGTCCGTGACGGATTGATGCCACTGCTTTGCGGCTATGGTGAGGGAATACATCACCGCTGAAGTGCTGGGTAGGATGAACTTCTTATAGAATAGCCACGGAACAGCAGAAGAAAGGGTTGGGGTTCCACAATTCCCTCTGACGGCATATCCCCAGGGAGCAAAAGACCTCCTACTATGTCTTAAAGTGTCCTCTCCCTCTCAGTGGGATCATCTGGGGACCAAGCCTTTACCACACGAGCCTTTGGGGAATCCTGTCCAAGCCACAGCACTGACTCCCAGCTACTCCTTACTACACTGAAGCTGTTATGGGAGTCCCAGGACATTGTGTGGCCATGTTCAGTGCTACACACATCTTTCTGAATGGTATGATTGATCCCCACTTACCCTTTCCAAAACTGCAACCACAACCCAAAATAGTTTCCATCAGAGAAGACCTTATTCAAGATAATGATTTCCCCAGTGATTTTTATCTTGTTGATTGAGGCATAAAATTCAGTACAGGTTGGTGAATTTTACACATCCTTTTTGGTTGACCAATGTCCAAGTTTGCCTGGGACCTGAAGGACGCAAGAATTTCAGTGCCCAAATCAGGCTCTGGGAACACTAGGATGAGATCGTTACCTAAGCGAGAGAATGTGCTTTATAAATCGGCCTATGAGCTAAAATTAAATGTATCAGCAAATATTAGATTTAAAGTATACGTGGGCTGTAAAACAAGGGAAAGCAGCTTAGAACAAAAGGCAGTTTAGCATTAGTCAGAAGTGTGGCAAAGCGTCCCCCAGTTCATGGTGAAGCCTGGAAGTTATTCTCACCCTCGAAAGACGGTTATGGCATTGGCCGTGTTGTGTGGGCAGCTACTCTTGCCAAATTACATGTGCTTGACAACAGTGGTTGGAACACATTTGGGGTAAGGGATGTTATTTCAGGTCCTGAGAGTGGGATGCTTTTTTTTTTTTTTTTAAAAAAAAAGATTTGTTTGTTTGTATTCTTTATCCGCAAACATTCCCTGAACAAAATGCTGGGTTCACTGTGGCATTTCCATCCTGCGTACCATGTTCTTTTTGTGTACGTCCCTTCTGTGCTGTCTCTTCTCCCATCCTCCACTGGTGTGCGTCCTCTTCCCAAACAGTTTTCTCTCTACTGTCTTCCGGAAGACAAGCCATGCGGTATTTGTCTTTCTGCATCTGGCTGATTTCACTCCTCATGATGTTCTCTCGTTCCCTCCATTTCCCCGCAAATGACTTAATTTAGCTTTTTCTTCATGACTGAGTAAAACTCTGCTGTGCATTTTTTTTGCTTATTTCACAAATTTTTAATTTTTATTTTTTGGGAGTTCATGCAGGGCACTCCACATTTTCCTTATGTATTAAGTTAATGAGCATCGAGGACGATTCTGTAGCTTGGAAGCTGTGATTATTGCTGCAATAAACATGGACGTGCAGGTACCTCTGTGGCGTCTTGACTTAGGTTCCTTTAACTATATTCCCAGGAGTGGTTTAACTGGCTCATATGGTAGGGATGCTGGCCAATCTTTGACATCAACCTCATACACCTGGAAAGTGGGAACCTCAGTTGAAGAATTACCTTAACCAGACTGTGGGTACATCTGTGGGCAGTTTTCTTGATTACTGATTTGATACAGTTGTGGAGACAAGATGTGAACCTTTGGGGGCAGAACAATAACCCCATGGGGACCCAACATGCAGTCTGCAGAGGTGTCTCAGACACCTGCAGGCAGCCAGTTGTGTGAGCAATATTGGGAAGGACAGTGACACCTCCCACATACAAGCGACACGTGACATCACACAGTATCTTACCTCTCTTACCTGGTTCATTTTACTCAACACAATATCTTCCAGTTACACCCACTTTGTGGCAAATGATATGATTAATTTTTTTGATGAGGGAATAACAGTCCACAAAATAAAGATGTTTCTTAACGGCTTACCTGTCCATACTCACCTCTGTTGATGCCATAGCCTGGCTCTTCTGAACGGCAGAGTGGGAACATTTTTCTAGCTACGTCTTGGCTCTACCCCGCCTCTTCTGGCTGGGTAGATATTTAATGCCGTCGCAACGACCGTTATCTTGGATGACAAAGTGGAAGGCTCACATTCGGGCTGTCAGAAACCCGGGTTCCTTTTGATGTTTATAGTGGACATGTCACTCTGCAAAGGTGTTTAGGTTAGTTCTCCAACCCCTGCCGTCTGGGTTACGTGGTTGCATCTGCAGCGCCGTCAGCCAGGAACCTGGGTTTCCGACACTGTGGAGTGTGCGGCTCAGTTGCTCTGGATTGTTTATATCTGAATTCTTGTGAGAAAGAAATAAGTGATGATGTTGAAGTCCCCGTTGCTGTGACTTTTGTTATTGCAACTGAGTGCTTTTCTGAAGTCGGGCTGCAGAGCCCTGCTGCTGTGTAACTGCCCTCTTCAGGTACTGAGATGTGAACAGGTCATCCGGTCTCACTTTTTAGGAGACTGAGTGTGGAGGCTTTTTTTAATGACAGTGGAGACAGGTTGTGTTTGATCTTGACTCTGCCCAGCCCCTGACAAGGCTCCTCCATGCGACAGGAAGTATCTGTAAATGGGCAGGGCCAGAGGGGTTAGTGTTGCTAGGCTACATCTTCTATAAGACTCTAATGGGAAACCTTGACCTCATCGTCAACCAAGTTCACCTGTCAATCAACATAGTCCTAGTCAGATCTGAATCACCTTCTTCTGATGGGTGTGGGACAAGGGAGGAAAACAAGCACCCCCTTGCCACTTGCAGGAACCTGCTCATGTTCTGGGAGCGAAACTGTCCTTTATCGTCTACTGGTGTACGTTTGAGTTGTTTCTTTATGTTTACATTTATTTTGTATTATATGTGTGCCTGCATGCCTGTGTGTGGGTTTGCGCATGTAAGTGAGGGTCATCAGTGGAAGCCATGGAGCTGAAGTTATGGGTGACTGTGAGCTGGGTGCTGGACTGCACTCTGGTCCTCTGGAGGAACAGCACCCACTTGAAGCCATTGTCATCTCTCCAGTGCCTCTGCTGAAGAGACTTCCTTTCCAGTTTTCCAGGACTGTGATGGCGCAGTCCGACTTGGGAAGTTTTGTGTCTGCACATGCACAGTGGAGAACAATGGATAGTTTGTGAAATGGAGAGAGAGAGAGAGAGAGAGAGAGAGTGCATGCACACGTGGATGCATGCACACACCAGTGGAGACAACAGGTGAGCGGTGGAATGGAACGTGGTGGCCCAAACCTGCCATTTACTGGGTGTCTGTTCTCTTTGTGACCAGTGCTTAATTGATGATAGCACCCAATTCTTACAACAACCCTGAGAAATGGGAATGTGTTCTGGAATAGTTGCTTTTCTTGCCTCTGAGAGAAAATACTTGAGAGAAGCAATGTAAGGGAGGGAGGACAATTAGGATTTATAGTTTTGAGATGGGGAAGGCAAGTCACTCTATCCAATCCACTGGCCTAGGAGCTTGCAAGAGCATATACTGGAAGTGGAGTCTAACTATAGCCCTCAAAGACCTGCGGGACTGTGTCAGCCAGCCAGACTGTGGTCTTCAAAGGTTCCGCACTTTCCCAAAACAGCACAGCAGTTGGCGACCAAGGGTTCAAACGCACATGGAGCTGACAGTCTGTGAGCAGCCCTTACAGAGCAGTCGAACCTCAGCGAGCCTTTTCCACACAAGATAACTGCGTCCTTTGTTTTGTCTGCCAGAGATAATGGGAAAGTGACAATTCTGTAAATATTTAGCTAATCTGATAGGAACTGGCCACTCAGGAAATGCGAGCAAAAGGATGGTCTTTGGGGACTGGTAGAGTTGAAGTTTCCCATCCAGAGCAGACACTGGCTTCTGCTGTCCCAGGCTTTGACCCTTCACACACTGAGCGAGGATGGGCAGCACCACTGCTGTGCCGCACTGGAGAGGAACCAGATTCCCAATCAAGGAACCTTGTGAAAGCTGTTGGAGTCTTTTTAGTTGACTTCCTTGTTTTCTAAGGGGTTTTGAGATTAGCAGGCTAAGCCATCCTGCTTATCCTCCTTCATTTCTTCCTTCTTCTTTTCCTTTCTATCTCCCTCCTCCTCGCTTCCCCACTCCCCTCCTCTCTCTCTCCCTCTCTCTCTCTTTCTTTCTTTCTCTCTCTCTTCCTCCCTCCCTCCCTCTCTCTCTCCCTCCCTCCCTCCCTCTCTCTCTCCCTCCCTCCCTCCCTCTCTCCCTCCCTCCCTCCCTCCCTCCCTCCTTCCCTCCCTCCCTCCCTCCTCCCTCCCTCTCTTTTTCTTTCCCTCCCCTTCCCTCTCTCTCTTTCCCTCCGTCCCTCCCTCCATCCCTTCTTTCTTTTTTCTCTTTATTCCTCCCTCTCTTCCTTTCTTCATTGTATAGCCCAGATTAGCCTTAAGCTCACAACCCCCTACTGCCACACACACACATGTACACACACACACACACCTTAGCTTCCCAAGCGCTAGGGTTACAGGTGTGCACCTCTACACCTGGCCTCTAGACTGTTTTTTTATCCTTTAAAAGTCTCGCTTCTGTAAAAGTCCCTTGCATCATGGCCTGGACTTCAGCATTGTTCTCTCCTTCTCCAGATTTTGCCCACTAATTTGTGTGAGGACCAAGCTGTGCGAAACAGGGCTCCTTTTGAGCAGCTCTTAATTCCCAGTTAAAAATTAACAAACATCTGAGGCTGGCAACCAAACGTATTGCCTTCTTATCTTCTCCCCATCATTAAAAATGTGCAGTAGAGTTGCGACGAAACTATAGTTTTGTTTCTCCCCAGGCTCGTTCACAAGTGTAACCACGCGTGTGCTGGAACTGGTGGGAACACACTGCGCACAGTCACGCACACCCGGCCAGCTCCTGTCCTGCACCCGGCTCTCGGTCATGCTTTCCCCTCTTCCCGTAGACCCTGTGTTGGCTGAGGACAATGAGGAGCAGTGTGGCTCCTCTCCCAGGGCTGCCTTCCCCGTGTACTGTGCTGTGCTGTGTTGTGCTGTGATGTCAGGACTGGCTGAGAACTCAGCAGAGGGTGGGCTGTCTCTGTGTACCTCCCGCGGCAGGGGAAATGGAGTCTGGCAGGGCTCTGCAGATTCCGTCACTGTGAGGAGCAGCTCTCAGAACAGCAGGTCTCTGTGCTGGGTGTCCTGTGGACAGTGTTCTTTTACCTTTGCTCTCACCCTTACCCGTCCTTCTTGCTCGTTCTCAAGATGTCAGAACAAGCACTGGGGCAACACAGTGAGAGCTGGAAAGGAGAAGCTGTCAGCTACTTTATAACAACAGCAACTCTACAGTGACACAATTAATATATTATAAAGTCCCCCTGTTTTTTGTTTTGTTTCGAGACAGGGTTTCTCTGTAGCTTTGGAGCCTGTCCTGGAACTAGCTCTTGTAGACCAAGTTGGCCTCGAACTCAAAGAGATCCACCTGCCTCTGCCTCTGGAGTGCTGGGATTAAAGGCATGCGCTACCACCGCCCAGTTTAGTCACCCCCTCCCCGTTTTTAAGAGCACAGTGAATGAGTTTAGCAAGTGTGAAGCTATGTAGCTGTCCTTAGAATCGCTGGGATGACTCCATTCCCCTGAAAGGATCCTGGCACATGTTCAGTCTCAACTCTCACCTCCAACCCCAGCAAACACTAGACTGCTTTCTCTGCACTGATAGGTTCTTTTTAGAAATAGGAAAATACAATGATTGCTCATTTAATCCTAATTTTTATTTAGCATATATATATATGTATATATGTATATATGTCTTCCCATTTATTATGTGTAACAACAGCTTCCTTCTTGCTATGATCAAACAGTATCCACTGGATAAATACATCATACTTTGTTTATCCTTTTGTCAATGGGTATTTACGATACTTCCAGTGTGTAGCCATGGTGAAGAATGCTACTATAAACGTGAGAATGTAATTGAGTCTCTGCCTTTACTCTCTTGGAGTAATATGTAGAACTGGAGTTACGGTCATATGATGACTCTCTTCAGTCTTCTTAGAGAGTTACCTTGCAGCTCTCCACGCCGGCTGCACCATTCCCACCAACAGAGACCAAAGCCATCTTCCTTTTTTTGCTTCCCTCCCTCCTTCCCTTCCTCCCGCGCTCTCTCCCTCCCTCCTTTTCTCCTTCCTTCTTTCCTTCCTTCCTTCTTTCCTTCCTTCCTTCCTTCCTTCCTTCCTTCCTTCCTTCCTTCCTTCCTTCCTTCCTCCCTTCCTTCCCTCCCTGTTCTTCTCTCCCTTCCCTTCTCTCTGATCTTCTCTCTCTCTTCCTTTTACCCCTTTTTATTACAAATAGATTTTTCATATAATATATTCTGACTACGGTTTCCCCTCTCCCAATTCCTCCCCAGCTTTCCATCTACCTAAATCCACATCCTTTCTTTCTCTCTCTCATTAGAATACAAACAGGCATATAAAAATGATAAAATAATAAGATAAAATAAAAAACAAAGAAACCCAGATAGATCAAAACAAACTAACAGAAGAGCGAAAGAAGAAGTACCAGAAACACATACAGATGCAGAGACACACATATTTATACATACAGATATCCCATAAAAACAGAACACCAGAAACTAACATACATGCAAAATACCTGCAAGAAAAAAGAAAATAGCAAAAATAATGCCCAGACAAAAAATTACAAGACACGGAATCTTCAAAAATGTTATGGCATTCATTTTGTGTTGGTCACCAACTGTTGGGTATGGGGTCTGGCCGTAAGAGTGGTTTGTGTACCATGTGAGATTATTGGAGAAAACCATTTTTTCCTTTGTAAGCAGTTATTGATTGGAGATAGCTCCTTGTAACATGAGGGGCCGGCGTGTTGGGGTTTCTGTCCCGCCCAGTACCCCACAGTCGGCAAATCCCAAAGAGAAATCACACACAGGACTCCATAAGATTATAAACTGATTGGCCCATTAGGTCAGGCTTCTTATTAGTCCTTGTAACTTATATTAATCCATTATCATTATCTATGTTAGCCATAATGGCTCAGTACCTTTCTCAGCTGGAGCAGCTTACATCTTGCCTCTTTGGTGGTCTGTGCAGGAGTGGAGAGAGAGCTTCTGCTTCCAGAATACTCCCGGTCTCTTTGTTCCACCCCTACTTCCTGTCTGGTTTTCCCGCCTATACTGCCTGCCTGGCCAATCAGCGTTTTATTAAAACATAATTGACAGAATACAGATAATTCTCCCACATCAGCTCCTGGGTTAGGCATGGGGACCTGTGTCCTGCTCTCCTCTCAGGGTTGGGACCCCATCTTAGACCTGTGCATGCCCTATGAGTGCTGCCACAGTCCCTCTGTAAGAGTGTGTGCGTCTCTTTCTTCTTTTCTCTTTGTCATTTTAGTGGATATGAACTTACGACTCATCATGGTCTTGATTTGTATTTTTAAAAAATTAATCGTAGTGAACATTATTTCATATGCATATGAGCCATTTGAATATGTTCTTTAGAGAAATGTTTAGCCCATTGCCTATTTAAACATGATTTTTTTTTAATGTTTCTGAGTTTGGGGCTCTTACTGGATTCTGAATATCAATCCATTATCAGATAGGCTATTTGCAAGTCCTTGTCTTCCGTGTGCTGTCTTTGCGTTCTGCTAAAGCTTGTAACTTCGATGAGATCGGAATTTTTGTAGTTTTTTCCTTCCTCTGATTTTGGAACCATGTCCAAGAAAACACTTCAAACCCAGTGTTATGAATACCTTCTCCTTTGTATTCTTAGAAAAAACTTGTTTTATCTTTTTGTTTTGTTTTTTAAGTGGGTTTGATGTTGTTTTTATTTTTTTTGTTTTTATTTTGCTGTTAAGTGTATGGATATTTTGCCTGTGTACCATGTACGTGCCTGGTTCCTCTGGAGGCTAGAAGAGGGTGTTGGATCCCATCTATAACTGAAGTTATAGATAGTTCTGAGTGGTGGAAATTGAATCCAGGTCCTCAGAAAAGCAGCCAGTGCTCTTAACTGCTGAGACATCTCTCCACCCCTTTGTTTTTTCTTTTATGGTTAATTGATCTTTGATCCCATTTTGGGATCATTTTTCATTTTGTATAAGATAAGAATCCAGTTTCATCTTCTGCATGTGGATATTCACAGGTTGAAAGGACCGCTGAGTGGTTCTGGCACCCTTGTCAAAATCATTTGAATATATATATATATATATATATATATATATATATATATATATTATATAAAACATGTATATGTGTGTGTGTATATATATATATATATATATGCTCACAGATACACACTAGCACATGCACGCACACATACGAGTGTTTATTTCTCTCTATTTTCTCTCTCCTTATTTCTGGTTATTTTTATTCTGTCAGCACTGCACAATTTTGATTGCCAAAGTTTTGCAATATGCAACAAAACCTGCAAGTGTGAGAGCTCCGATATCCCCCCCCCCCCCAGATTATTCTGGCTGTTTAGAATCTTTTGAGCATCCATGTGGCATTTAGGATGATTTTTTTTCTGTTTCTGAAAAAGATAATATTGACGTTTTGCTAGAGATTACTTGGAGTCTATAGATTGCTTTTTCATAGTATTGATATCTTAAAGATTTTATCTTTTGGCCCATGAACAAAGACTGTGTTTCTATTAGTCTATTCTATCTTTTTATTTCTATTTATCTATTGCCTTTTGTTCTCTTTAATTTTAAAAATCTCTCTCTCTCTCTCTCTCTCTCTCTCTCTCTCTCTCTGTGTGTGTGTGTGTGTATGTAAGGTACATGTGTGGTATGGCATGTGTGTAGCTGGCAGAGAGCCATCTTGGGCATCATTGTTTGAGGCAAGGTCTCTCCTTCACTGCTGTTTATACCAGGCAGGTGGCCGAGGGACTTCTGTCTTCTCTTCCCATCCCGCTGTGTAAGGTCTGGGTTAGGGATGTGTGAACCTATTCTGGCTTTAAGGAAGAGCCGGGGATTCCAACTCAGGTCCGCTGCTTGCCCAGCAATGGCTTTACCCCCTGAGCCATCTTTTCAGTCCATTCTTAATTTCTGTTTCAAAGTGTTCTGATTAGTATAAGAATGCAATATTTTTGTATTAATATGTTTAAGACATTAATTCTTCATCTTTTTTTCGAGACACGGGTTTTTGTAGCTTTGAAGACTGTCCTGGAACTACCTGTGTAGACCAGGCTGACCTCCAACTCAAAGAGATCCACCTGTCTCTGCCTCCCGAGTGCTGGGATTAAAGGTGTGCCCCACCACGGCCTGGCTATTGTCACATTTCTATTCCCACTCCTTTGTATGTACCCACTATGTCCACCTCTCCTCTACCCTGACTTGTGGAAGCTTTAGAGACCGTCTCTTTATGATTTTCTGATATTTCACAGTGGTATCCCCAGACAGAACACTCTTTTTATTCCCTTCACTTAGTTATGTGCACTTGAGTTACTTGTCATCTGATTCTGAGAGGGTTTATTTTTTTTTTATTTTTGAGACAGAGTTTCACTGTGTAGTGATTCTGAGAAATATAATTAAATGTGGTGTGTGTGTGTGTGTGTGTGTGTGTGTGTGTTACTGGGGATTGAACCAAGGGGCTTGTGCGTGCTAGGCAAGTCCTGTATTGCTGAGCTATTTATCTCCCAGACCCAATCTTTCCATCAGTAATTTTCATCTCCCATTTTCTTTCCATTTTTGAAATGAAATTCTGGATGTTGGCCTTTTGGATTTACACCGGATTTTAAATCGTTTCTTCTTTCATCGTATATAGCCACTAACTTCTAACTTATAGGGGGTTTCCTTAACTTTTAATCTTAATCTCCTTGAACAGTACCTAGCTGCCCATTTTAGCTTCTGACAGCGGTTTCCTACTTTTAAGCTGGCATTTTAAGCACCATTTTGTTTCTGCTTCACGGTGAGAAATCATTTTCTCTCTCTCTCTCTCTCTCTGAGAATATGATTGCCCTGTCTGTTTTTCTTCCAAACACTTTTCCTCATGTTTGTTTTTGATTATGTCTTCTGTGAGAAGTATTTCCTCACTGTCTCCCCTGCTTGAGTGGAGGATGTTTGTGTGTGGGCTTCCCCAGGGAGACCAGGTTGCCAGAGGCTGTCTCATTTTGTCTCTCTCCTGCTTGCATGTGGGGGCGACTCTCTGGATGGGGGCGGGGAGTGCTATGTGCTAGGCAGCCTCCAGTTCAGCTTTTGTTGATGTGTGGGAGAGTGCCCCAGATGCTGGCATTCCGGGACCAGATGTCAGGCCGCGCCCCCACCCCAGCACCTGCATTTTGCTATGTTGAGTCAGTGTTCTTCGGAGTCCCCATTTTACTGTCTCACCCCTGAAAGTCTGGAAGTCCCTACCTTGAGTTTAGACTCTTTTTGATTTCTTTTATTTTTAAAAATATTTATTTGTGTGTGTGTGTGTGTGTGTGTGTGTGTGTGTGTGTGTGTGTGTGTGTTTCATCTACAGAGGCCAGGAGCTTTGGATCCCCTGGTGTGGGCGTGATTCAAGTGGCTGGCTGTGTGTCGCTTGATTTGGTTGTTGGGAATCAAACTTTGGTCCTCTGTAAGAGGCCGTAAACACTTTAACTGTAGAGCCATCTCTCTGGCCTCAGCTCTTTTCTTCCCAGAGAAAAGACTTCCGGTTTCCCTGAGTCGTGGGACTAGATGGAGGCGCAGCTGCTTACGCTGGGGAAGCTCCCTGGGAGTCCACGTGGTCAAGCCACAGACTTCCCGTCAGCTTTCTTCGTGCTCGTTCTCCCAGCCATGGGGTTGTTGTTTGGAAGCGTGTATCTATAAAATGTGATGTTGGCATGTGGGCGATCTCAACCTCGCCACCCCCACCCCGACACACGTTTTATTGTTTTGGTTGTGAGTCTAGCCTTAAATGACTGAACAATCTCACCAGTCCCCTTCCCTGCGTACATTTTGATTTAATATCTGATGGCACACATTCGTCCTAATTGTTCTTAGATGTTTTTATATGAACCTAAAGATTATTTTAAAAGAACCTCATATTCAATAAAGAGCAGTATAGATTTATACAGATCTTATAATAAATTAACTGTAGCATGAATAATAAAAACCCAGAGACAGATATTGGGGTTCAAGCTGAAGATCAGAAAAGCAAAACAGCCAAGCCACTAGAGAGTTCTTACCTCTCCCAAGGCCCAAAGGGGCCCAGACAAAGGAGGCGATCGTGCAATGCTCTCCACTGACCTCAGACTCCACACTCCACTGAGTTCCTGTCTCCTTCCGCCTTATATCTCTCCACCCAGCCATATCACTCCTGTCTCCACCTCCCTAGTGCTGGGATTAAAGGTAAAGGTGTGTGAACCCAAGTGCTGGGATCACCTTTGTGTGAACTCTGTTTCTCTTTTGGGCAGGTACAGTCTCCTATAGCCCAAGGTGGCCTTGAACTCACAGAGATTTGCTGCCTACGTCTCCTGAGTCCTGGGATTACAGGTGTGAGCCACCACTCCCTGGTCTGTATGGCTGACTAGTATGGCTCCTTTGTCCTCTGATATTCAGGTAAGCTTTATTTATTAAAACACAAATAATATACCACTATAGTTAATTTAGTTTTTCAAATCACCCTGTTGGGATTTGAAGTGGATTTGTATTCCTTCTGTTATTCCCAGTGCTTGGTCATGGGCCTGGATCATGCTAGGCTTTCAAGAAAAACAAACAAACAAATAATCCTAAAATATGTCACCACAAAATGGAAATAACCCCGGTATCTGGCTTTCTATATCACATGGTCCTGGTTTACTTGTGCTCGGGTCACGTGCAGAACAGAAGGACTTGGCTATTTCAGTCTGGTTTGAAACTCTCCAGTCTTGGCATGGCCGGGACTGTGATCCACCCCGTCTAGCTGTTAGCTAGGACTTTTTAATATCTGAGTTGTAACTGTGAAGCGATTCTTGCCAGCTATGCGCAGTCCAGGCCAAAGGCCATGGCAGTGCAGATGGAAGATGTTAAAGCCACGAAGTCAGAGTGAGTTCCAAAGACTGAGTCCATTCTTTGGACCCAGGTTGCTTCCCTTGTGGGACAGCAGGCCAGGCTCCTAAGAAAGCCTGGTGGACCTGTGTGTGTTGCGGGTAGAGGGATGCTCTCCAGCCTATTTCTGCTTCTTCCACAGGAGGGACCGTGGTTGAAGGGCAGGGGTGGTAAGTGTAACGGGATGCTGCTCTGTCTGCCTGGACTGATCCACATGGAGTTTAAGTTATAAAGTTTATTAGTGTCTCTGATTTAATGTGACACATTTCCAGGGCAAATTACTCTGAGATCATAGTGTTCATAAAATATGACAGAAATCTTTTAAGTGCGAGCATAAGTTCTGAATTAATGTAATAACCCAATCTGGAAAAGGGCTAGTGGCTCCAAGATTATGCACAGGACTCCTCCATCTCCCCTCCATCCGCCCCCATTCCTGGGCCTCTCTTGAAAAGCCCTTCTTCTAGACATCAGAAAGTGGAAAGGTCTCCCATGCTCTTGGGTAGGTAGAATTAACATAGTAAAAATGGTAATCCTACCAAAAGCAATCTACTGATTCAATGCAATGCCCATCAAAATCCCAGCAAAATTCTTCAGGCCTTGAAAGAATGGTATTCAACTTCATATGGAAAAGCAAAAAACCCAGGGTAGCCAAGACAATCCTGTACAATAAAAGAACTTCTGGAGGCATCAAAATCCCTGACTTCAAACTCTACTACAGAGCTACAGTACTGAAAGCAGCCTGGTATTGGCATAAAAACAGACAAGATCAATGGAACTGAATCGAAGACCTGGATATTAATTCATACACCTTCGAACACCTGATTTTTGACAAAGAAGCAAAAAAAAAAATCAAATGGAAAAAAGAAAACATATTTAACAAATGGTGCTGACATAGCTGGATATCACCATGTAGAAGAATAAAAATAGACCCATATCTATCACCGTGCACAAAACTCAAGTTCAAATGGATCAAAGACCTCAACATAAAGCCAGCCACACTGTACCTTATAGGAGACAAAGTGGAAAGTACACTTGAATGCATTGGCACAGGAGACTACTTCCTAAATATAACCAGCAGCACAGACACTAAGAGAAACAATTAATAAATGGGACCTCCTGAAACTGAAAAAGCTTCTGTAAAGCAAAGGACATGGTCAACAAGGCAAAATGACAGCCTACAGAATGGAAAAAAAATCTTTACTAATCCCACATCAGACAGAGGTTTGATTTCCAAACTATACAAAAAACTCAAGAAATTGATCATCAAAAGAACACAGAATCCAATAAAAAATAGAGTACAGAGGAATCTAAAATGGCTGAAAGACATTTAATTCTCAACATCCTTATTCATTAGAGAAATGCAAATAAAAACAACTCTAAGATTCCATCTTACACCTGTAAGAATGGCCAAGATCAAAAACACTGACGACAACTTATGCTGGAGAGGTTGTGGGATAAAGGGAGCACTCCTGCATTGCTGGTGGGAGTACAAGCTGGTACAGTCCCTTTGGATATCAGTGTGGCAATTTTTTTAGAAAACTAGGAAACAACCTTCCTCAAGACCCGATAATACCACTTTTGGGTATATATCCAAAGGATGCTCAATTGTGCCACAAGGACATGTGCTCAACTATGTTCATAGCAGCTTTGTTTGTCATAGTTAGAACCTGGAAACAACAAAAATGCCCCTCGACTGAAGAATGGATAAGAAAAATGTGGTAATTTATACAATGAAGTACTACATATCAGAAAAAAATAACAACATCTTGAAATTTGCAGGCAAAGGGATGGAACTAGAAAACATCATTTTGAGTGAGGTAACCCAGACCCAGAAAGACAGTTATCACATGTACTCACTCATAAATGGTTTTTAAACATAAAGTAGAGAAAACCAGCCCACAAATCACAATCCCAGAGAACCTAGACAACAACGAGGACCCTAAGGGAGACATACATGGATCTAATATACATGGGAAGTAGAAAACGACAAGATCTCCTGAGTAAATTGGGAGCATGGGGACCTTGGGAGAGGGTTGAAGGGGAGGAGAGAGGCGGGGAGGGGAGCAGAGAAAAATGTAGAGTTCAATAAAAATCAAAAAAATTAAAAAAATATTAAAAGCAGATGTCTCAGCTATTCACCCATATGTTCATGGCTAGCACTCCTATTCATGATAACTAAAGGTAGAAACAAGTACATGGGTTTCTAAAATTCTGATCTCTAGCCATTCTGCCTCTAGTTGCAACCCAGACTTGGCCTTTTCTCTGGCAGGGTTGGGCCAGGATGTGTTAGAGTCAGTCTGTCACCTGGGGGCCCATGAGTAAGCCTGGTGTCCTCACTGTTCCTGGCTTCAAGGCATCGGGTGAGGCCGATCTGAGAATAGGCCCAGCCACAGGATGGACCAGGAGGCAAGCGGGAGTGTGATAGTCAGAATCCCAGAGGCTGGGGGTGCCCAGCTGTACCTCTGCATTCTTCTAGGCGAGGAGGCAGAGCAGCGGGACATGGTGGGGAGGCCTCAACTATTGGATGCACCTGACATGACAGTGTGCCCTCCAGGTCATGGTTCTAACTTATGCAGTGTTGGTAGAGATAAAACTGCAATCCTGACAAACCCCACCAATTTTCATCAAGACAAAAATTAAAAATAGAGAAAAACCGAGCATTTTGGCTTTAACCAGTGTGACATTTGGTACTTCTATCAGGAGATAGCCTGTGGCCATCACATACCAAAGAAACACATCCCCTGCCTTCCTCCCTCACAGTGAGTCTGGACTTATCTTCTTGCTCACTCACTGACCTGCCTTTTTGGAAAATTTGAAAATCCAGGTCTTTAATAGTGGCTTCAGGGTCCCTCTAGAGTCTGCCTGCCGAGGAAGGCTGGGGCACATGACCAAAGGAACCTTCTAGTCCTCTAGTTTGCTCCTCTATTCCACACCCAAGCAGAGATGAGAGAGGCAACCTGGGCTATGTGCTAAGACTTCCGGAGTAGGCAACTTTCTGGTCCCAAACCAGGAGATGTGCTCTGTTGGGTTAACATTCTGAAAGTTGTGCTTCTAGGCGAGAGGCATGGTGCCCTATGGTACTCAGTTTTCCTCCAGGGGCAGAGTTCTAGTTTGATTTTACCATAAAACACTGACCAAAAACAACTAAAGGAAGGAAAGAATTGATTTAGTTTACACTTCCGGGTCACATTGTTGAGAGAAGCCAGGACAGGAAATCAAGCAAGAGTTGGAACATGGAGGGATCTTGATGGCTGTCTTGATTGCAGTACGTGCTTAGATTTTCTTCTATAGCCCAGGACTACCTGGCTAGGGGATGGTGCTGCCTATAGTGGGCTAGATCCTTCTACATCAACTAACAGTCAAGAGAGTCTCCCTCAGACATGCTCACAGGGCAAGCTAATCTGGGTAAATTCTCAATTGAGATTACTTTCTCAGGTGGCTCTAGATTCCAGATCGTGTCAATTTGACAAAGCTAATTGGGACATGTACCATGGATGGCAAATATTCCCAATTCTAGTTTGTAGGATATTACAGAAACTGCCATCACTGAGCGTTTATGGTCGAACTTAACAACAGACCCCACCTCATTTTAGGGCCGTGGTCCTCAAGCTCCCAATTGCTGTGACCCCTTAATGCTGTTCCTCATGTTGTGGTGACTCCCAGCCATACAGTTGTTCTCAGTGCTATTTCATGACTGTAATTTTGCTACCTGTTATGAATCATAATGCAAGTATCTGATCTGCAGATGATTTTAGGCAACCCCTGTGAAAGGATCATTTGGCCCCCACAGAGGGGTCGTGACCCATGGGTTGAGAACTGTTGTTTTAGGGAGAGGCCCAGAGAATGTCTTCATTCTTCTCCCCTCCCTCCCTCCCTCCGTCCCTCCCTCTGTCCCTCCCTCCGTCCCTCCCTCCCTCCCTCCCTCCCTTCCCTTCTTCCCCTCCATCTCTCCCTTCCCTTCTCCCTTCCCCTCCTCTCTCTTGATTTCTGGCTCTTCCCTCTTTTCCATTCCTTGCTTTCTTTTTGAGACAGGGTCTTGCTGTTAGCTCAGGTTCGCCTCAGACTCACCATCCTCTTGCCTGGAGAGCTGTGGGGTTACAGGAGGGTCCCCACCACAGACTGTATTCTTGTTTGCCGTCCTCCTGTACGGCTTAGGATGAGAAGGCTTAAGGAGACACCTACGCACAAATCCTACAGACGCTGCTAAAGTCTTAGAGCTCAGTAGCTGCGGATCAGACGGAGGACTCTTGCCAGCAGGTTAGAAGCCACAGGAATTTCATAAGCTACCATTGCTCTGGGCCAAAGGTTATCTGCTGAAAAACAACCACCTAACCCTTCCCTTATAACCCCAGGGTAGAGAAGGAAAGGAAGACAATGTTCTTAACTCTCAACCTCTTGGGATTTTCATTGTCATTCTCTGAGCTGGTCATGTTCTTACGATGCAATTGTCTCTTAGCAGTCTGCCTTACTATTCAGGGTTGGACTCCACATCCTTGAATCAGAATCCAGGGACCCAGGAATTTTGTTTATTACTTATTTATTTTTGAGGCAAAGTTTCATGGCCTAGACAACTTGCAATGTGACCGAGGACTTTCAGACTTCTGATCCTCCTGCCACTGCCTACTGATTGCTGGGATTACAGGTGGGATCTGTGATGCTGGGGATTGAACCCAGGGCCTTGGCGTGCTAGGCAGTCACTACACCAGTTGGGTTGTATCCCCACTCCTTTTTAATTCTTGAAACAAGGTTTCTATGACGCCTAGGCTGGCAATGAACTCCTGATCCTCCTGCCTCCTCCTCCCTGGTGCTGGAATTTCAGGCATATACCACCATGTGTAAAGTCTTTTTCTGTCTCCCCAGCCATCTCCCAAATACTGCCATGGGGACTTCTTATTAATTATGAAAGCTTGGCCTGTAGCTATAGCTTTATTAACCCATATTTTTAATAATCTACATCCTACCATGTGGTTTTTACCTCTCTCCCATTCTGTGTGTCCAACTCATTCTGCATCTCCCTCGTGCCCCAATTATCTCCTTTTCCTCCCTCTGCCCACCGATATCTCCTGCTAGCTATTGGCAGGTCATCTCTTTATTACCCCACTAACAGCAGCACGTCTTTACACAGTGTACAAATATTTTGCAACAGCCACGCCTGGCTTGCAATATGGGGAATTGCTGGGTAGACCGCCAGGTAGGAAAAGGTACAAACTACTGCATTCCAACAGCACCGAACCACGATCGTTTGTGTCACAGCCAAGCCGGGCTCCTGCTTGGATGGTTCCGGGTCTGCCTCCCATTAACGCTTCCCCACCGTGGACAGGCATCAGTGATGTCTCCATCATCCCCTATTATGTTTACGCGTTAGAGCGGCCGCTTGACGCTCGGTGGTAACGAGTTCATTCTTTGTGCACGGCCTTGCTTTGTTCTTACGTCTAGTAAGTCTTGTCTGACCTGCCAGTCCATGCATGCTGACCCTGCTCCAGGCTGGATCTGTGGGGGTGAGTGTCTCAGTGAGTTCACGGCTCTTTAAACAAGGCGTCATCAGAGTCGATGGTGGAGTGAGGCTTGGGGTTGGGATGAGACAGGCTCCCTGACAGTGTAGTTCTCTGAAGCTGGTGGAGTCTGCAGAGCTAGGACTCCAGGGCATGCTGACTTGTGGTGTCCCATGCCTACCTTCGCCCTGCACTCTGAAGTAAGAGTAACTCCTTCCAACTCCCCATCTGCTCTAGCGCCTCTGGACTGTTTTCCCGCCTGTGCACCCCTCTTGCTGTAACTCCAGCAATTTCTTTGAATCTTATCCCCAAATTCTTAACAAATTAACTCTGTTATCTTCTGGAAAGGTCGGCCTGCACCTCAGTTGGTTGTCTGCTTCCCTCACAGAACCCCACGGGCATCTTACGGCCGTTTCCTTAATAGCGTTCCAGGAAGCGTGCTTGATGCATTAGCTTCTCTACTGTTTCAGTAACAAATCGTCACCAAGTGAGTGACTTAAGAGAAATATAGGTCTGGCGTCCAGCATGGACTTAACGTTTTGTCCGCGAATGTAGGTGTCAGCAGGGCTGACCTCCCTTTGGAGGTCCTAAGGGAGAAGAGGAGGAGCCATGCTGCGGTCTCCCCTGGTGGGATATTTGAACGCTGTGTGAAGATGTAGTGTTGCAATTGAAATAATAAGGAACTGAATAGCCAATAGCTAGGCAGGAGAGGAGAGGAGAGGCGGGATTTCCAGCAGAGAGAGAGAGCAAAGTCAGAGGGATAAAACTAGGCATGCAGAAGGTGCCAACGGGATGTGGGATGCAGAAGTCGAGCATACAGGACACAGGAAAGGTAACAGCCACTCTGGTCAGATTTGTATCTGCTCCATCTTTGGAGACCTTCTGCCGCTCCAGTGCCTAGCTCAGAGTCAGACCCACCATGGACAACCAGCAGTGGTTGAAGATGGACACTTCCTATTAGGCACGCTTCCTGGACAGGGATGAAGCAATACTTTGGATCTGCTCAGTGTGGACTTTTCACTGGCCAGTGGTGTTCTGGAAAGAGATGAAGTCATGAGCTCTGTCCCCAACCATGTGCTTTCTTTCCTGAAGGTTGGAAGGCAGAGGGCCAGCGTGTCAACACCTCCAGTCACACCATATAATTCAGAGCCTCGTTTGACTCTCAGGCTGATGTCAACATTTCCTTACCTTGCCGAGAAGCCCATGTGATGACTATACATTAATTTACATTTGCTTGTGTTCGAATAATGAATTCCAGATCAGAGCTGGACCAACTTGGAGGCAGAAGCTGATGTTTCCTGGAGGAGGGAAACAAAGAAACAAACCATCAAAGGAAACAAGACAAAACCCTCCCTGGCCCAGGGAGATGGCTTATCAGATAAAAAGGCTAGGATCATGAGGCTGATGACCCAAGTTCTGGTCTCTCTGGAACACAAGTAAAAGCCAGATACAATGACGCATGCCTGTAGTCCCAGCACCCCTGTGCTGAGATGAGAGGCAAAGAGGAGAATATCCTGAAGGCTTACAGGCCAGCTAGCTTGGAACAAGAAACACAGGAGACAAGAGAGACCCTGCCTCAAACAAGGATGAAGGCAATAAAAAACACCCCAGGTTGTCTTCTGACCTCCACATGTGTGCTACGGCACATGTGTTCTCCCACATACAAACACACAGACACACACACTCAGCACCCACTTACATAAACATTTATGGTATTTGAAAACTCCTTCCTGTATCTGGGAGATTGGATGCATGTTCAGGATTCTCCTTTGCGGGTAGTTCTACTATCTCATAGGTGAGGGGACCCCACACCTGAGTAGACCCTCTCTCTACCTGCCTTTCTCTCCACAGGGGTGATGGGATGCAGACATGGCATCAGAAACCTTTGCTTGAGAACCATCTCCCCTCAAGGTTGAAGTTACTTCCCAGGAAGAGATGGCCATGCGATTACTGCAGAGTTGAATTTGAGGTTCAGGACAATGGCCACAGGCCGAGTGTGTGGGTATTGTTGCCAAGATCCTTTCTCCTGAGAAGCGGGGGTCATGTTTCCGCGCTCTAACTGATTGGCTTGGGATGTGCTGCCTCCCACTCCTATCCCTGACTCGTTCTCCTGCATCTTGTCCTTCGTTAGAACTGTTCATCCTTGGGCACTGCCCCCGCGACCTCATATCTTCTGCCCTGATTCTCCTCCTGCCCTCCGCATGTTAAACGTCTTCCTCTTTTCTAGCTCCATAGTAGTCCCCTCTTATCATGGGGAGACTTTTCCAAGACACCCCAAAGATGTCTGAAACTGCCTATAATATCTGATTCTGTAAGTAAGCCCTGTAATACTATTGAGATGATAGCTGAGACAGACATCTGTTAAGTAACCAACGGGTGGGTAGCATATACACTGTGGATGCTAATGAATGAATGAATGAATGGCTCATGTCCTGGAAGAGTGGAGCAAGATTTCAGAATCATGAATAGAGTACTGTTCAGAATTATTGGAATTTAAGACATAAGAATTCTTTGTTTTCTGGAACTTTCAGTGTAATCTTTTCAGACTGCACAGTAGAATGTAGACACTAAAAGGCAAAGCCTCAGATGGTGTGCCTCTGTCCTGACACTGTGTGTTCCTCACAGTGGGGCTCTGTGCATTTTTACCTCTAGATCTCCAGAGCCTAATACACTGCTCAATCCAAGCAGGGTCACTGGATAGTGAAAACATGACTAAAATTACCCACCGCTAGTCATCTTGCAGGCTCTCCCTCACATTTTCTGTCCTCTAGCCTAAGATTTTTCAGACTACTGGTCTTTCAATATTATCACTTATTAACGAACATCTATGGAGTGTCTATTACACAGTCCTGGGAGCTATGAATAAATAATTTTAGGTTTCTGTCTTCAAAAACCTTCTGTAGAGTGGAGACTATAGGTAGACCAACCAACAGTTGAGATAGGAGCTACAATAGATGCACAACCACAGAAAATAGAGGTTACCATTGATAGCCTTTTTATTTTTTAAACATTTCTTTTACTTGAATATCTGTATCAATTATTTAATAATTCCACTTAATGTATTTTGATCATATGCATCCCTAGCTTCTCCCAGGTTGCCACTTTCCCAACTCATCCAACTTTGTGTGCTTTTTCTTTTCGTTGCAAACTGACTGGGTCTAGTTTAGGCTGCTCATATATTTTTGAGTGTGTGACCTTCCGCTGGAGTGTAGTGGGTCCAGCAGGGGTCACATCCTTAAACAAAGATGCTGTTCCCTTTCCTAGCAACTCTCGATTGTCAATAGCTCCTTAGCTGTGGGTAGGACTTCGTGCCCACTCCCCTTTCTGTGCTGGGATTTTGTCCGGCTGAACTGGCAGAAGTCTTGTGCATGTTGTCATAACCACTGAGTTCATATTGGCAGCTTTCCTGTTTTGTTCAGAAACACGTTTTGCTGTAGTTTTCCATCGCATTTGGCTTTAACAATCTTTCTGCTACCTCTTCCTTGATGATCCCTGAGCCTTGGATAGAAGCAGTGTGCTACCAGGGTCTCCTTCAGAACTCAGTGTTCTGGAGTCTTTTATTCACCACCTTGTCTCTGTTAATCAATATTATGGCAAAAGAAGCTTCTCTGATGAGGACTGAGAGACACACCAATCTACACTCCAGCACTAAGTCTTTGGCATTGGTTTAATACTATGCCCACTAAGCAGAATAATAAAGAAATGCCCCAGTTTTTTCCCTAGGGCCTAGGACGTGTCTAGTGCCAGGTTTTGGCACTTTTAACAAAGGTTTTGTTATTTCAATGTCGGAATGAATTTTTGATGGTGCCGATTGTAAAAAAAAACCTTAAATTTATTTTTGTGATGTCACAGAGTAAACGTATGATCCCTAATTTAGAAAATAGTGTGTCCATTGTAGATATTCAGAGAAGTATCACAGTTATGAGGAAGATACACAATGACTAACCAGTGCTCAGAAATAACAGTTCTCAACTCCGCGTGTGTCTCTCTAGGCTTTTGATCATTCCTGCCTGTTCTTTACCCGCCTCTCAAAAACAAACACACCACAGCAAAGAGTCATGGACCTGTAATTCCAGCACTCAGGAGGCTGAGGCAGGAGGATTGCCAGCTCAAGGCTAGTTTGGGCTACATGCAAGATATTGTCTTAAACAAAAACTAGTTTGGAACCACGAAGCTTTGAATCTTTTATTTTGACCACTGTCTTCTCTCATAAATGCTATGAAAATCATGGTTATCAAAGGCTGTGAACATGACTTTCTGAAATAAAGTGAAAGCTAGTTCTATCACGTTAGATTGAGGTTGGTTTCAAGTGAAAATATTTAGTGGAGAAAGTTTTGTGTGAAATCCTGTGTGTGCGACCCATGTTTCCCTTTTGGGGCAGCCGTCCTTTCTATTGATTTTTTAAAAAGCCCCCGTATACACTAAGAACATCCATGCTTTGACTTATTTATTAAGAATACATTACCAGGTTTTGCCTTTTCATTTCTAGCTTTTTAAAGCTATAAAAAGTCTTTGTGGACTTTTAATGTAAGGCTTTTATCGCAAAAGCAAGAAGGCCAAGGTAAAAAATAGTTAAGTGTCTCCAAAATGCCTACGGAGTTGACATTAGAGTTTGGTCAGTCATGGATACCTGGGTTCTTAGTGTTTGGAAGTTGCACGGATTCCTCTGGCAGCGTACTGCCCATGGCAGGCTGTTGTCTGCTCTGTCACGGTGTCTGCTGGTAGCTTTGCCATCCTGTTTAGAAGACAGGGCTCACCTCTTGCTTTCTGTCTGCTGTGTCAGTGCCTAGATCCTAGGCTCTCTGTCTGTCATTCACAAAGAACTTGATAGATGTGTCCCACATGCCTGCCTGGTACTCATGAAGAACAAAGCCCCTAGAACTGAGTTATAGATGGTTATGAGCCACTGTGTGTGCTGGAATCTGAGCCTGTATCCCCAGCAAGAGCAGCACCTGTCCTTAACCACTGAGCCATCCTCCCAATCCCAACATACTAGATTTTAAAGAGTCACCAACAATGACTATGATGCTTTGAATCTTGAAAGTCCCCTCAGGGCCTCTGTGATGGACTAGCCCACAGAGGGGGAGGCCCATAAGTCACTGGACTTGTGTCCTTCTCTTCTCTTTGGCTTCCCTGGTCAGGAGTGAGCAGTTTTGCTATCACACCTCCGGCCATGACAGCCTACCTTCCCCAGGAAATGGGACCAACATGGACTGGAATCTCTAAAGTTGTGAGTCAAAAATATCTGTTTCTAAGATTATTATCTCAGGGATTGATTATCATCACAGAGCGCCAACTGACCCAATGGTATCGCGAAGTATGTCGCTTGACGATGGAAGCAGACCCATGGAGAAGGCAGGGTTGACGTTACCACACCTATTGTTCAGATGAGGAAGCGAGCGAGGAGAAAAGAATTTGGGTGGCTTATTCACTAGCTCACAGCCAGACCACAGCAGCATCGGACTTTAACAAAGATCTTGGCATCAAGCACCCTTTGATCTCCTGCCGTGATATGCTCTTTCTCCAGATTTGCTCACTTCCCAGGCAGCTTTTTTTGGTTGCTGGATGGGTTGAAGAGGAAGACATGGATGTTTCACATGGGGACTGGGATCATAGAGCTGGGTTATGGCTGGGCTTCCTGGTGGGAAAATCAGTGGCTCACAAAGAGGAGTCAAGCTTCCCAAATGAGGACACCTCAAATAGAATTTGTCATAGGGCTGGATTTCCCTCTCAACATTTTTAAACAACAACAACAAAGAAGCTAAATGTATACAACACAAACTCAAAGATTTTATTTTTATTACTTATTTGTGTGTGTGCGCATGAGCACGTGTGCTCCACATGGGTGCCTGCAGAGGTAGAAGAGGGAGTTGGATCATCTGGAAATGGGGTGACAAGTGGTGATGTGAACTGTTTGCCAGAAGGGTGTGCTGGGAACCAACTAGTGTACTCTGAAGAAGCAAGAAGTGTTCTTAGCCACTGAGCCATCTCTCCAGACCCTGTTCAAACCTTTACAGTAAAGTATTCATCAGCACTTGATTATTCAGAGCTTCAAATTACTCTCATCACCCCACTCACCCACAAAATATGACCCTGGGGAGTCAAGCATTATTCTTCCCTTTAAGCCCAATAAACCAGCCATTTGCTTTTTTTGTGAATTCACTTAATCTGGAAATTTTGTTGACACAGAATCATATATAATGTGACAATTAGTGTCTGCTTTTTTCTTGACATCATATTTTCAAGGTTTATCTATGTGGTTGCACAGATGGGTTCTTTATTCCTTTTGTGCCTAAATAACACTCCTATGCCCCATCTGTTTGTCTGTTTCTCTATTGCTAGACACTTGGGTTGTTTCGACTCAGCCCAGATTTTGAGGGCATGAGCTTTTGAAGACCAGAATTCCTCAAATCAACTAAACCACCCTAAACGCAATTCTTTCAAGATACTATCACAATCTCTTAATGTAAATGCTTTTCTCTAACTGCGTTTGTCAGCAATCGGTGACTGTAACAAAATACCCAATACAATCAACTTAAAAACAGGAAAAGGTTATTTCTGCTCATGATTTTGAAAGTCTCAATCTATAGATGGCCCTGTTGTTCTGGATTGGTGGGAAGCAGTACAAAGTTATGCAAATATGGTAAAAGAAGATACTTACCTCATGGTAGCCATGAAGACTGAGACAGGAAGGGAATGGGGTCCAATATCTTCAAGAGAACACCTTAATGACCTAACTGCCTTCGACTCCTCCTATACCTCAACTCCAAAGGTTCCACCATGGGTAGGAGACCAAGTCTTCAACCTATGGGCCTTTGCGGTCACTCATCCAAACAGTGGCACATGAAAGGGAAGATCTCACCAGGCTGTTGGAGAGGGATCTCTAGGGATGCATAAGCCGGGGTAAATACAGAAAAGCAGTTTCCTCGTAGGGAATTTCCAGGACCCTGGTAATGCTGGCTGTAGTGACAATGGGGACTGAGGGCTCCAGTTTGATCTAGGGAGGCTCTTCTGGGTCCCCACGGCGGAAGCGGCCACCCATCATCACCCCCATCATTCTCCTCCACTTCATTAACAACTTCAATTAGCCCGAGAGCTTGAGATGCTTCGTCAGCTGCCTGGATCCACAGCAAAATTAAGCCATCACGTTTATGAACTGCCCAGTGAGATCCGAGAGGAACTTTGCATATTTTACATTTAATAACTCGCCTCTCTTTTTATTTATAATGTTAATAATGATGGGGTGCTCTGGGAAAACACAGGAGAAAGAGAGGGAGGGTTCAACTTCAACACAGAAAGGTGGCAAGATGCTTGACAAAGGGCGAAGTGCCCTTGTCCTTGTGCCCCTACCCAATAGCCCAGCATCAATGAAGGGCCAGTCTTCCATCACTCCGTAGACTGCTTTCTACAGCGTCTACAGGACCAGGATGCAAGAAGCACCTGCTGTGTGCTCTCTAGACTCTTTGCAGCTTGTGGGGGTTCAGGGACACTTGGTGGCCTTTAGAGGACTCCCACCCCACCCTACTGCCTTCCTGGCATCTTCTATTGCTGATTTGTGGGTGGGACAGCTATCAGACTGGGTGAAAGGAAGGAGCTTTGCCCTAGGAAGTATTTCCTATGTGCTTGGGGTGTGGATTTTGCTTGGAGAGTTCCCTGCCATGTTTATATTAGCGAGTCTTCATATTTTGAAGGTACAAAGGTCCAGAAAGGCTAGTGACGTTCCCAGTGTCACCATCTGTGAGTCTCAGGTCTGGAATCCACATACGGGGGTCCCTTGATTTCGGGATATGAGCACAGGGATGCCTGGGCTGTTCTCTAAACCCCACCTCTGACACTGTGCCACCTTGGGCATGGCATTCACTCCTCTGGAAACCTGAATAATAAGACTCTCCATCTTACAGCATCGCTGGAGGAGTCAGCCAAGGTCGTACTCACCAAAGCATCGGTAGGCAACAAATTCCTGTGCAAGCAGCAACCATGGATCACCTGCTCCAGAGGCCTCTGCACTACCATTGTGTAGAGCCAAGGTCAGGGCCTTGCAGTGTTTGGGGAAAGGGCAAGCTATATGTATTTTTTTTTTGGCGGGGGGTGGGGGTTGCCTGGATGTGCCTTATGCTCTGTGTTGGAGCTTCTCACAGCTGAAAACAGCCACAGACAAGCTCTAATGGGGAGGCAGGGGAGGCAGGGGAGGCAGGGGAGGCAGGGGAGGCAGGGGAAGCAGGGATAGCAGGGGAGGCAGGGGAAAGGCAGGGAAAGCAGGGTAGAGGCAGGGGAGGCAGGGGATGCTGGGGAAAGACAGGGGAAGCAGGGGAGAGGCAGGGGAGATAGGGGAGAGGCAGGGGAGATAGGGCAGAGGCAGGGGAGTTAGGGGAGAGGCAGGGGAGGTAGGGGAGAGGCAGGGGAGGTAGGGGAGAGGCAGGGGAGGTAGGGGAGAGGCAGAGAAGCAGGGCAGAGCCAGGGGAAACAGGGAAGAGGCAGGGGAGATGGGGAGGCAGGGGAGGCAGGACTGTATTCTGGTGAAGGCTTATTCATTATCACAGCTGTGGCTGATCTGCCATGCATGTTGGAATGTGATCTAATCCTGAGCTTACAACGTAGTGCTTCCAGGGGTGGGGAGTGGGGATGGGGAGGGATAGGGAGGGGTGGGAGTAAGGGTGGGATCCTGAAGGGGGTAGGCCTGGGCACCCCTGCTGATTCTGTCTGGTTGTTCAGCAGAACTTTAAAACTGTATATTATCATACCTCCGAACACAGTGTCCAGGCTCAATTACAGATTGCCTCCTGGGGGTGCCTCTAAAGTCGCTGCGCAGGTCTTTCTTCCAGCTCTGGGCACTTGGCTTAGCTTGTGCTTGGAGGTCAGGAAGCTCATCTTTACCACAGTTCTCTCCCGTGGCAAACAGGGAGGCCTCACCCACAGGGACCACGGAAGGAAAGATTATCTACTTCCATCCCTGGAAGTTGCCATGGTGATTTGTCCCCCTCCACCCAGAAAAAAGACAGAGGGTGGAAGACTAACCTAGAAAGGGCTGGGGTTACCTTTCCTGCTGGACTGCTACATGAATGGGAAGCTTTGACCATGTGACCCACACCACACATAGAACCTTCTCCACCTGCAGGCACAATGACCACTGCCATGGTCATCTCACAGTTTTCAGAGCAGACTTGAGACACGGACTCCATTAGGCAGCTGCTCTCAGTCACTCACTCTCTTTGCTCTGAGCTCTGCCCCAGGCAGATTGCTGAGATTTATAAAGCTAATCAGAAACACATCCGCTCATCCTGCCCACACCCTTCTCCAGTGTGAACATCAGAAGCGGGATGGCAGAGCTAGAAAAAGATGAACTCAAGACCCTCACCCAAGTCTATCCCTAAATCGCCACCAGAACCCGCGCAAGTCACAATACTCGCCGGGCCTCCTCTGCCCAGACAGATAGCTGTGACTGGGATTCTGGGAGCTTTGCTGTGAATAGCCTGTGGTGGCCGATAGATCTTCCTGCTTCTCCTGGGTCTGGCTGCAAGATGAAAGGGCGGGAGGGACGAAGAGAGGGAGGCTGAAAAGCAAGGTCAATCAATTCTGAGCCAAGACCGAGCCTAAGAGATAGGGCGTGGCATGCTGAAAGATGATGGCTGGCAAAAATCATTAGAAGCATCTTTCAACAATCTATATGCCGTTATTGATTTTGTTATGGATCTTCTCCTTCCATCCCTCCCCCCCCACCCCAAGATCTTCTGGATCAATACAGCAAGTGCATTGAGACTGTAGCAACACATTTAAAACCTTATAAAAGGTTATTTAGTTGCTAACAGTGCAGTGGTTTCTGCAGAGCCTGCCAAAAGGTTACAGCTTTTTGGGGATCATAAATTACAGACGACAGGAAAAAAGTAAGTGCGGTTTTCTTTATTGTCTCAATGATGGATGGACTCCTGAACAGGGCAGAAAATACATCATATCACCTTTAATGGGCGTGCATTTCTGCAGCCATAACTCACCATTTTAAAATAGAAAATGGTGAAATATGGCATTGTATATTCCACTTGTGACATATTTATGAGTCCTCGCCTTCTTATAAATACAGTCATTGCTGTTTCAAAGCTCCGTGTCAGGTATGAGCTGAGCACAAACAGCTGCTGCGGCTGAAAAATTATAGCCAGAGTGGACGTTTTCAAAAACTCTCTCTCGCAGCAGTAAATTTACAGTGTTTGCACTAACTGTTATTAAAACCAAATCCATATCTTGGCAACAGGAATCCATCGCTCAGTAACAGCTGGAATGACAGTGTGCCTGACAGCTGGGCTGAGCTACATCTTGGCCAAGATGCACACCGAGGGGGACGGTCAAGGACTTCAGACTGAGACCCGAGGGCCTCCTTCCAGGTCTGTCTAAGCCAGGAGTCCCCAGGGCACCCACAGTCTCCTGTCTGACACTCTGGGGTCTGGGCGCTGCTTCTAGCTCCTCCTTTTGTCTGGGAGCTGCCCTCAGTGGAGGCCTTTGAGGCGGTCAGGCTTTCCCCACTCCTCATGAGTCACTCCGGCTTTGGAGGATTTGAAAACAGGAACAGACCCTGTGGCAAAGCCAGAGGGGAAAGTGGGGAGGCCAGCTGGACTGCAGGTAAAGCCCAGAGGGGGGCAGGCAGTAACAATGACTCATTGGTTTATGTTCGCCTGCCTAATACTTTTCACTTCAGTCAAAGATTTGTTGACTCCTCTTATGAGCTTGTTGTCACGTTAATGCATAGGGAACAAACAGCACAAGTTTTAGCTTTTACTCCCAAGATGCTTGGAGTCTATAGGTAGCCTGAAACTCTGCTACCTGCATCCCCCTTTTCCAATTATTTCCTATGGCTGTTTGAACAAACAAAACACAGATGTAAGATCCAGGCACAAAAGAATGCACACTGTAGAGCTCAATTTGTATACCGGGTCTAAAGATAGGCAAAAGAAGTCTGTGGGAGGAGGGGCGGAAGTAACCGTGAGTTCATAAGGAAAGCTACTGTGCCGAACGTTTAACGTTAGTGTCCTTTACAAACTAGGTGCTCATTAACTTGTCTCTTCCTAGCATCCTCCACCATAGTCATCACAGAAGGCAGTCACCGGTAGCCTGTCTTCACAGGTGTGGAGACTGGCGCTCCGTGTCAGTGTCTGAGGGAGTTCTTACTCCATTCTGAAGCCAATGCTTACCATCTCAGTGAGATTCTTGTTTATGTTTTTCTTGGCAGCATGATATTCCCAGCACAATGCCCGCTGCTACTCATAACCCAGACGAAGAAGCAGGGTGGTCCACTCTAGGAAGTAGTAAGGACACGTAGCCTATCTCTTTCTGGGCCCCACAGCAACCTCAGTCTCTGGGAACTGGAAGTCTTTAGAAAATGATATTTGGAAATCGATGGTCTAGTCACTTTGAACTCCAGGTACACAGCCCTACTTCTCAAGTCTGCCTAGGTATCACAAGTAGATATAAAATCCACATGCACATTTGGGACTAATTTCGTATAAACTGTTTCCTCTTTTAGCATTTTCTCAGATCCTTCTGTTTGCCGAAGGAGACTTCTATAGGACTGTGCAGGAGGCTTGGAATACAGATGACAATAATGTGCTCCATGTTCTCAGAGACTGGCAGATCAGTAAAGGCAACACTGTCCACACAGAGAGAAAGATTACAGATTCTTCTGGGGCACGACAGCAAAGATCTTCACTAAGAGGTAATGCTGGCACTGTAGGGAGAGGCAGCCAGAGCTCATCAGCCACAGTGCTGTAGGCAAAGGGAACAGGTTGAACGAAGCCCAGGATGCCAGAAGCAAGCTCTGTGAGGGGGAGTGGCTTGACAAGAGACTCAAAACATAGGGCAGAGGCTCACATCATCCCCAAAGAGTTGGGCTTCATCCAGAGGGTGAAGGGAATCCCTGAAAGTCTAGGACACAGATCCATGTTGAAGTGGTAACTATGGAAGATGTCCCAGCTTGTTTGGAATGTCTCTTGGTAAGGGCCAGCAGATTCCATGAAGGGACTTCTGAGTGAGAGGCACAGTGGGTCCTGCTGATACCTGGGGCCATTGCAAACTTTAAAATTCTTCAATCCAACTTGGTGATCAAACAAGAAGCTACTCAAAAGGTTGGAAGCATTTGGAGATTCAATGCAATGACTTTAATGCCCACCCCTGCTGTGGCAGGACATCATATTTTAACAACCCCTCCCCTGACAGAACACTGTATTAGTTACTTTTCTCACTGTTGTGATTAAGAGTCCCAAAAGAGCGATGCAATGGAAGCATTGATTTGGCTTACAGTTTGAGAGAGTACAGTCCACCATGGTGGAAAAGGTACCATAACTGGAGTGTGAAGCCGCTCACTCACATCTCTGTGGATCAGGGAGCAGAGAGGAAGACGGCACCTGGATGTGGGGTTGAGTTATAATTCTAAGTGCTCCCTCTACCACAGCAAACCACTTCTTCCAGCTAATCTTCAGTCCATTAGGGTTCAACAACCTTCCAAAACAGTGCCACTAACTGATGACCAAGCACTCAAATGTATGAGCTATGGGAAACATTTTTTTATGCATACTGTGGCAGGTACTGTGTTAGTCAACTTCTCATCCCTGGGATAAACTCCTTGACATAATCAACCTATAAAGAAGAGGGATTTATTTTTGGCTTGTGGTTTCAGAGGTCTCAGTCCAGGGTCACTTGATCCTGATGTTTTGGGTCTGAGAGTAAGACAGACGTGATGGAAAGAATATATTGGAGCAAAGCTGCTTACATCAAGGTGGCCAGGAAGGAGGAGGAGAAGGGAGCCGTACCTAAAGCAGGTACTATTTTTTCCTGTGTGATTTATCATAAAATACATATTTAAATATAAAGGAAACACATACTTTTAATAACAGCATCAAAAAACTCATGGAAAAAGAGATAAAAGAAACCCATGCTTCTAATACTAGTAACAACAAAGATCATGGAAGATAAGAATCTGTGAGGGGCTAGAGAGCTGACTCAGAGGTTAAGAGACTTTATTACTCTTTCAGAGGACCCAGGACTCTTCCTAACACCCATGTAGTGGCTAAAGCTGTACCTCCAATCCCAGAGAACTCATGCACTTGGTGCACAGACATACATGCAGGCCAAACATCCATACACATGGGAAAAAAAATTCCCAAGAGATGTACCAAAGGTCAACTTTGGCCTCAATTTTTAGTCTTAGCCTTTCAGCTTTGGGCTTAGCCTCTGGAGGTTGAAAAATTAATGCCAATTTCAACATCGTGGAGGGCATCCCTGAGCTTGCATGTGACCAACAACTGGTTTCTGCATTGGGCATGACATCATAAGACATACATGTTTTGAACAGGGCATGCGAGGCAGATTTATTAATCGCTAAGCATGAACTTTGAAGTAGAGGTAAGCCTTCCAGGTAGAGCTTGGAAGGAGAACGTCTTTTGTGCTGTCTGCTTGAAATTCCATCCGTCAGCTGACGTTGAAATATGCATTTGTGACGGTAAGACTGAGGGCTTGCAGTAACCGTGAGGGTGAAGGGTGTTTAGGCATGAAAATTATTGCAGACTTTCCACCAGTTAAACAGACAGAAGAAAAGCTGACTCTAATGTGCAGGATAGAAGAGACTGTCAGCTTGACACTTAAAGAAAAACCTTGGAGCTTTATATCCTGTTTGGGAACTAAACACACTGTGAAGCCTGAAAACATAACAAGATAAAAACTAGATTAGATTATGTCATTAAATCTCATTTTTACAGTATTATTTGTTATAATAACATTCATGACACTAAAGAAAACAACCCTTCAGGACTGTTTTTAATTTCCAAGTGTTTAATCCTCTTGATGTCAGAGCTCTTTCAGGAAATCTTCTCATCTGAGAAGCACAGAGTGGGAGGAGGCACGAAGAAGCCAACTCTGCCACCTTCAAGTTAGAAAAAGCAATGTGGCCAAATCTCACCCAGTTTCTGTGACCAATGAGCCTTGAGTCAGGTCTGAAAGAGAATTTCAGCAAAAAGCAAAAACAAAAACAAGCATGTGAGACTTGTCTCAAATACCTTGCTCCCTGGGTACCTTGGTTGTATGTGACCATCTCTCCACGGCACAAACGGACACCAGAGAGGCCATTTCAGCCCTGCTATGGCATGACAGCTCTATTTGTTTTGCGGTTACATCATGTGTGTGAGATACATGTACACGTTTACTGTATTTACTGTCTCTGAAATTAGGGTGTCCTTTAGTGATAGTGACATCGTGTGATTTTACTCATATCACAGGGGAGAAGTACTAGCCATGAATCCACGGATCTCACTATAGTTTTAATACAAAGTTGTAACAATATTTTATTTATTTATTTATTTTTTTGCACAAGCTTTGCTCTCTTTTCAGCTGAGTTCAAACACTTGACCTTTTGACATCCAGGTAGAATGTGCCTCTAATTATAACGTTCTACTAAAGATAAATAAAACTTCTTTTCTTAACCCCTTTATTTTCCCAGAGATAAACTCTGGGGCCTAATGACCCGGTGTGTGTACTTTCAGATTTCCAAACTCTCTATAGAAGATATTTGTGTTTTTGCAATAACAGGATTATGCCCTGGAAAGATCAGGTTATATGCTGTCCATCACATGAGAACTTAACATCCTCTTTTTGAGCCCATTCATGGTTCTTATATTTTGTGATGACTATGTGTTCTGTTGTAGGGGTATAGCATTATTTATATACCTAATCATCAAATTAAGGCACACTTAGGCTATTTCCATTTTTATTTATTGTAAAGGATAGGTTCTGGTAGTTTTTGATAAGTACTAATTATTTCTCATATTTATGCATTTATTTTATTTTATGTGTATGAGTGTTTGCCTGCATCTGTGTACTATGTATTGGCACCAACTGTGTGCAGTGCCTATGGGAGGGTCAGCAAAGGGCCATGGAGTCTTGAAACTGGAGTCTTAGAGTCATGAGCTGCAAGTAGGTACTGGGAACTTAACCCAGGTTTTCTGCAAGACCAGCAAGTGATTTTAACACTGAGCCATCTCTTCAGTCCATATGTTTATACATATATTCATATATATTTATATATTATATATGTATACACACACACAATGTGGTAGTTTGACTGTAATTAGCCCCCATAATCCCAAAAGCAGTGTCACTATTAGGAAGTGTGGCCTTGTGAAGTAGGTATGGCCTTGTTGGAGGAAGTGTGTGACTGTGGGGGCGGGCTTTAAGGTCTCTTTTGCTCAAGCTTCACTCAGTGTGACAGACAGTTCACTTCCTGTTGCCTTCTGATCAAGATATAGCTAGCACCATGTCTGCCTGAACACCACCGTGCTCTCCACCATGATAATAATGGACTAAACATCTAAAATTGTAAGTGAGTCACCCCAATTAAACGTTTTTCCTCTATAAGAGGTGCTGTGGTCATGGTGTCTCTTCACAACAATAGAATCCCTAACTAAGACACACACACACACACACACACACACACACACACACACACACTTTTGAATATATCTTGCTGTATTGCTTTATAGAAACTAGAAATATTGCATCAATATTCCCACCATATATCTGAGGAAGCCCATTTCCCTTACCAATACTGAGCATCATCTGCCTTTTGAATTGTTGCCAATATTCTATGAATACTGGCCTCTTGATATTTTCATATGCATCTTTAATTGTTAGCGAGGCTGAACATCCTTTGATGTTATTGCATTGGTTCCTTCTAATCACAGAGGAAATGATGTCATCGTGAGTGAAAGGGACGCACAAACACACTGTCATGCCATCTTATTTCAGAAGGTTCTTTCTGTCCAGCCAGAACGTGTGATTTATTGGTCCCACTGCTGCAGTCACACCTTGTCTAGTTCTACTTCAGTCAACCCTCACAGTTACCTGAAAAGGGTTCATCGTTACTTATTAGTATTTCCAAGTGTGAAAAGATGGGATGTAGAGAGGTAAGTGGATTGCACTGTGGTCATGTGGGCAGATCTGTGGATGAAGGTAGATTTTCTTTTGTTTGGGGGATATGTGTATATTGGATATTGAACCCAGGATCTCTAGCATGCTGAACACATGGTGTGCCTCTGACCAACACTACAGCCACGAGGCCCAGTTTTGCACATTCCAGTCTTCACCTTGACTGGATTGTGCTGGCAACTAAAACATTCAAAATCCTGAGCAAAAAAATCACCATGCTTGTTTAGCACAGAACTAAATATACAGAATCTCATCGAATTCTCATAGCAACGCCATGAGGGAAGGACAAATTACTGCCACCCCAGGCAGGATTTTAACATCCGAGGGTCATGCTTTTGACCACGGCCTCACATGGTCTCACTCCAGCTAGCACACTGTGCTTGTGTGTACACAACACATCCTCCAGACGGAATGTTCCCACCAAAGTGTGAAACTTATCCCTGGGGTGGAAGACAATAACAAGCGGAGAATCAAGGCTGAGCAAAGGGCATTATGGATATAGTTTTCAATAGAACACTGTTTTTTGGGGTAGAACAGTATTTTGTGTATGATTCTTTTCTACATTGTCAAGAAGCGTCAGGTGCCTGACATCTGTCTTCTAGAAGAGGCCAGTAGAGTCTCCCCGGTAAAAGAGCACCCCAAACATTTCCATCTGAGTGTGCAGATGCCCAGTGAGGGGGCATTGCTTGTCTGGTTGAGACTCATCAAACAAAAGGATCCCCTCCTTGAAAATGTTCACGTGGCAGACGGGGCTGTGTGTGTGGCTGGCATGGTTATTCTGTTTAGGTCAACGCTTTTGTACAGGGTCTCAGGTGTGAAGTGTGCTTTGAAAGGGCGATGCTGTATTTTATTGCTTCCTTTGAGGCTGATCGTCAATCCTTCCCTCCGCTTTCCCCAGAGCTCTTGATGCAGTCCCTGTCTACAGACAGTCAATAAATGTCAGTGTGTGCTACGGACGGATGTCTGCTGTTCTGTGCTGGGCTCAGAAATCACTTTTCCAGGCCCGGCTCATAGCTTTCCTCTGGATCACAAAAGCGGCAGCAGGCAGGTGAATCACCAGTCCAGACAAGGGGACAATCTGTCAAGGGCAGAACCTGCACTGTGTGGATCCACACCTTCCAAAACCAGCTTGACCCGGTCCTCTCGGCCAGAAGAGCAGACACACTGGTCCAGTTGCACCCTTTCTGTTCAGCCCAGGCACACCCAAGGTTGTTAGGTGAGCTCATGTAACCTTCAGAAAGAGCAGAGGCTCTGGGGACAATCTACAGAGTTTCAGGAAACTCAAAGAGGAAAAGACAAGTGGTTATTTGGGGGTTGGCTCCCGGCCTCTAAGTGTCTCCAGTTAGCACGCCACGTTCACCAAAATGGCTCTATGAACATGCTTCTGGAATTCCAGGTTTACATCTTTGCTCATTTCTAATTTGCTCAAGGGAAGAGAATTTGTTATGGAGCAGTCAGAACGTGGGGAGGAAGAGCTCATTCTTGAGACAGGAAGTTCTTTATAGTGGTTAGACTTCCTCATTTCTGTGGACAGAAGAGGTCTACTTCATTCTTGATGCTGGCTCAATATATAAAAGACAGCTTGCTGTTACAAAGCAACGTGTCTTTAATTCAGGGCATATACCGTGCGTTATAAACACTGTGTCAGCTTCTTAAATCTGCTGGGAGCTCCTGCCCAGGGAAATTCAGTGGGGGACCGGCTTAGCTCTAGGGCCTCCACATTCTTCAGTTGGGTCTCTTAGAACTCAGAGTGACTTGTCTTGACGCTAAGGTTTCTGGGATAAGTAGTGATGACAATCTCCAGGTGTCTGTCTAGAGCCACATATGGTATACGGTGTGGTGTAAAAAAAGATTGGAATTTGGACTCAACCAACCTGGGACCAATTATAGGAGGTCACCATTTAGTAACTTTACAAATTGCCTGAGTTCTGATTTCCTTGCCTCTCAAAGAGAGTTTATAATTACATCTTACCTGAAACGATTGCCAGAAGATCAATTGAGAATTGAGAACAGACTTGGCAACCTGTAAAGTGCTTTCCAAGTCTAGTCTTTATTAGTCTCCTGCCTTAGAAGTTGAACTTAAAAGTCCCTTTCAATTTCCCAGCCCTGTGATGTTAGGTTTTTCTCCAGCACATCACTCTCCTGTCTCCCGCCGTCACCCACAATCTTGAGAGTTGCCTTGGTCCAGTGGGGTGACTTTGTTCTCTGGATGGGATACAGTTTTACACGCCTTGATTTTTGTTCTGTGTTGAGCTACATGGATCCTTGCAGCAACAATGGGCCAGGAGTTTCTGAGTATCTTCCTGCCAAGACTGTATTGTTAGACATGAGGTCAGCGTCACAGCGGCTGTCTGGAAGGCTGGCAGAAGGAGTGGGGGGGCATCATAAGCTAGTGCCTTCTGGATGAGGTGTTTCTGTGGGAATAAGTTATATAGGCAAGGCCAAAGAACCAAGTGTTGAGTTTGGCTAATGCCCACTAGAGAGCCGTCAAGACATTAAGGTTAGTTCATGGCTTAAAAATGTCTTGAATATCATTTTTGTCTTTATTTTTTAAACTGTGAGGCAGAGGCATATATGGGGATATGGTTGAGGCTTTTATATCTCAATGGAAACAGGAGAGTGTAGGAGAAAGACTGGTTTCGGAACCCTAAAACCTAGGTTGAGATGTGGCCTACTGTTAGCCACCTGTGGAACTACAGGAGAATGGTTCCATCCCTCTGATCCACAGGAGTTCACACATCCACGGAATAAACATGTACTACTAGGGATAGCAATATGTATCACATGGCATGTAATTATCCCTGTACAAAAAGGATACACAATTGATGTATAATATACATCTAGGGAGTTTCTCAAATCATAAATATACAGCCCCAGAACAATCGGAAAGTGGTGTCACATAACCACAATCAGACGAGGTGATGTCACAGAGGTGCCTTCACCCCTCCCGGCATGTGCCAACCCCCACCTAATAAAATCACCACATTGCACGCCCTAAAACCAGAGGTGAGTTTTGCTTGTTTGTGTAGTTCATGTGAGCACACTGTGCAGTGTGCGTGTTCTTGTGTTTGACTAGTCTTGTTGGTGCAATTCAGCCGTGTTTCACGTGACTCTAATTTATCTGTAGTTCAAGGTCAGACTGAACTACTTTTGCCTTGCTCATGAGGCCCTGTGGTGTGAGACTATCTCGAGGTACCCCTCTATGGTCTATACGATACAGGGGTTTCTTTAGTTTCTGGTGTGTCCACATGACGTTACGTTACATACATTGCTGCTCAGCATGTCTATGAGTAGAACTGAGAATCCTATCTCACACACACACACACACACACACACACACGAGTTCATTCTTTTATCTTTAAAAATTGTAATTTTTATTAAAACGTATCTTAATAGATAATTCCATGAAAGGGATTAATGGAACTCTGCCTTCCTCTGTCACACTGGGTTAGACCATGTGTAGACTTGGGAATCATGAGCGGTTGTGCGATGGCCAGTCAGAGTTTCTGTAGCGGGCATGGTGGTGCGTGGATGCTTGGCAGCAGCCGAGAGACTGGGTGAAGCAGGAGTTCAAGGTCAGAGTGAACTACACAGGAGGACTGTTTCAAAATCAAGCTTCCTGGGTAACTGACAACTGACTGACTGACTGACTGACTGACTGACTAACCAACCAGCCAACCAATCATCCAAGCAACCAACCAACTAACTAGCTGGGACTGGAGCAAAATGTTTGCCTAAGGCAATAGGGTTCCATCTCGGAGACTTTTCATTGGGACCGGAAGAAGGTACTGGTCAGTTTGGAGCATTTGTTCTGAAAATAAAAACTGGAGCAAGGAGCTTCCCTGGGCTTGTGTGTGTGTGTCTCCTGACGTTGGGGGCAGGGGCACTCGGGAGAGAGAGGAGCAGGAGGCCAGGGTGCAAAGGAAACAGAAACCGTGTGTGGATTAGGGAGTGGGTAAGGCAATTACACTTTCTGGGCTTCTCAAGGCTGACCCAGGGTTCTTCCGCGGCCTTGAGACTGACCTGCCCATCCTCACAATGACACCATTGTTGATTGGAGCTAGGGATCACTGCAATCAAAGAAAGTCCAGACTGAAACAGCCCAGATCAAAGGTAAGGAGAAGAGGAAGAAACTATTTATAGGTTGTATTTCATTCAATAAACTTTATGGCGTTCTAGTAAAAATGGATTCCACTACCGTTTAGATCGTCCCTCTTCTTCACTGGAGTAATGTCTGGGAGGACAATCTCATTGCTCTTGGGTCATTCAAATGCTTAACCCTGGCTATATTAGCAAAGAGCAACACACAGAGGCAGCTTTCTGATGCGCCAGCCTCTAATTAATCATGGTCCTTGTGGAGCTAAGGTAGGTGCTGATGGGGAGCTGGTCACAGGGCTAGCGGGCTGTGGAGCACTTACCTTTGGCCTAAATCAGGGACTTCCAAGCTTCCGCTTCTTGGTGCTTCAAAGGTTTACAGGGTTAAAATTTGGCTATGAACTCAACAGCCAAGGAAAGAACAGTTAAATAAGTTAGTAGTTTCCAAGTGAAGGGGTATTTATGGAGCCATTAAAGACGACGTCATCAGATAGGTTTCTAATGGTATGAGAAATTAATTGCATAATAATGAGCAGCATTAACTGGAAAACAGATGGGGAATGTTTTATACAGGGATCCCAACTTTGCTAGAATATTCCTAGAAAAAGGTCCAGAAGGAAATATGTGAAAATATTCGCAGCAGTGATATTTCTATGACCATATTTATATATTCATAGAGTTGGTCCATAAACAGCTTGGTTTTCTGTGTCTTTGACAATACTTTACCATCAGGAAAACTTCAAGATCCAAATATAAATTAATAATTGTTTCCTCAGGTTCCCAAAGTATGGGCCATTCTAAATACGTTCCAGAAT